>NC_080185.1:113163650-113529275 GCF_950295315.1 Erinaceus europaeus
GATAGATAACCTTCTTGTACTATTTTCTAATACAAGACTGAAAAGGAGGACCACAAGGATACCTGTTTAACATTGAGCTTTTGTGAAACTTGTTAGACTACAGACCTCTTTTCATTTGTTAATACCTTTGAACCAATAAAATAAACTAAGGGTTTCTGTAACTTATAAAGCTGGAATCATACTGTATAGTTTGTTTTTTAAGAAATAAATTGTTCTCTGTTGCCACGAAGAATCAGGTATTACTATCAACCAAGGCCCTGTACGTGAATGATACTTCTGAACCTCTCTGGTCCAGTGCTTTCATTCTATATTTTTAGAGAGGGAGAAAGACCAATACATGGAGTCTTGCCATTGTTGCCCCAGGTGCTCCTTGTGGTGCCAGGGATCAAACCCAGGGCCTCATGCATTTTAAAGTGTATACTTGAACTGATGAGCCATCTCCCGGCCCAGTCATATTTCTTTAAAATCAAATTTACAGTGGCGTTTTTATTGTTTCAGTGTGGTTGTCATGCATGCATGATACAACCACTCCAGGGACCATTTTCATTTTTAAAAATTGTTTATTATTCGATAATGTCAGAATTGAGAGGAGAGGGTAATAAGGAAAGAGACACCTGCAGCCCTACTTCACCACTTGTGAAGCTTTCCCCCTGCAGGTAGGACCAGGGGCTTGAACCTGGATCCTTATGCACTGTAATGTATGCACTTTGCCAGGTGTACCACCATCTGACCCCCAAAAGACTTTCTTTTACTTTAGGTAGGGAGGGGGGGAGTACTACAGCACTACTCCACCATACATGGAGCTCCCTCAGTGTCATCCATAGTACTCCTATGTTGCATATGGGCTCAAATACTCATACATGTTAAGGCAATGCTCTCTTAGGATCTATCTCCTGACTCGGGTGACATTTTTAGATCTGAATGGCATTTCCGGGTTTCAGAGGGTGGTAGTCATACTTTTTTAAAAAAATATTTTAATATTTATTTTTATTTATTCCCTTTTGTTGCCCTTGATGTTTTATTGTTGTAGTTATTATTGTTGTCATTGTTGTTGTATAGGACAGAGAGAAATAGAGAGGGGAGGGGGAAGACAGAGAGAGGGAGAGAAAGATAGACACCTGCAGACCTATTTCACCACTTGTGAAGCGACACCCCTGCAGGTGGGGAGCCAGGGCTTGAACCAGGATCCTTATGCGGGTCCTTGTGCTTAGCGCCACCTGCGCTTAACCCGCTGCGCTACAGCCCGACTCCCAGTCATACTTTCTTAACTGGATTGTAATAGCTTGCTATCACTGGGTATGTTTTCTAAACTGTTAACCTATTAACAAGATGTTTTAACTTCATAGCGAACTGAATAATCATCTTTTAGCATAGTAGCCTTTTATAGATGAGAATAGGCAGGTGAAAGGAAATTTATCAGGAGGAGGTAAAGGTTAGTTTACATTTGCCTCTTTTGACACAATACAAATTTATATTTGATTTCTATTTCTGGGAAAGAGTCTGCAGCTCGAACAGTGCTTTGTGCTTTGAATGAAAACATGAATTAGAGACCGTTTTGTTTGGTTGTAGAATCACATGGCAACTTGTGTGCCAGTGAAGTGTGGTAAAAAAAAAAAACAGCTACAAGATGTGATCATTAGGAAATAATGTTTGGGGGACTGGCTGGTGGCTCACCTGGTAAGGCACACATGTTACTATGTGCAGGAACCCAGGTTCAAGTCCTTACCTGTGCTGGGATGCTTTATGAGTGGTAGGACAGTAGTACTGTTGGTAAAAAAAAAAAAAGTCTCTTTTTCTCTCACTCTCTCCCTAACTTGTATTTCTCTATCCAAGAAAAAAAAAAAAGGCTATTAGGAGTGGTGGAATTGTACAGGCACTGAGTCCTAGTGATAACCCTGGTGACAAAATAATTTTTGTGTGTGCCTAACATACTGTAATTTTATTGTCAGGCACTGTGCTAATGACAGTAAATATATTTTCTCATTTAATTCTTGCAACCACCCTTTGAGGACAATGCTATTATTACCAACATTTTGCAGGTGAGGCAAGTGAGACTTGAAAGAGGAAAAATTTCCAAGTTTTACCCTGTAACTGATGTGTGTGGGGTAGAATATGCCCCAGATATGCCTTTGCCACATTTCATACATGGTTTCTCAGCTTTTACGATAGTGTTTTTTCCGAAGGTGAAAAACAGGGAGAGGGGAGAGGGGAGAGGAGAGAGGAGGAAAGACACCATAACATTGTTTCACTGCTTGAGAAACTTCCCCATTGCATGATCCCAAGTGGTGGTCAGGGGCTCAAAACTGTATCCTCACCTCATGCCATGGTAGTGTGAGCTCTACTGGGAAAACTGTCTCCTGGCCCCTCCATGTTTTTTTTCTAAGTTACATGTGTGTTAAAAACAAAAGCAAATAAACTGAGTTTTTCTTGTGGTCTGAATTTTGAAATATTTGCTGTTTCCCAAAAGATTATCATGAGAGGGCTTTTGTCTCTTGAGGTACTGCTTTTATGACCTATTCCAAAATAGGTTTCATAGAAACTTCAGATTACCTCTTGACCTATTTTGGGGTATACTTCTATTGTCAAGGTATGAACTATCTCCTGTTGTGCATACAAATACTACACTAGTCTTTTTCTTAATCTGTTGTCAGCTATCTCTAGAGAAAAGCTTCTGAACCTTGCTACTATTGATAACCTAGGCCTGGTAATTCTTTTTTGGATGGAGTTTACCCTGTGTATTGTAGAATGCTAAATAGAATCTCTGGCTTTTCCCCTTTAGATGCCATTAACAGTTCCATAAACTGGGACAATGAAAAACATCTCCAAACATCACCATGTCCCCTGGGGGCAATTTGTCTCTGGCCAAGAAGCACTACATGGGGGATGTTGGGCAGTGCACATTTGGTTGAATGCATATTACCATGCTCAAATACCAGGGTTTGAGCCTCCAAGCCCCACCTGCAGGAGATGCTTCCTGAGCAGTGAAGCAGGCCTAGAAGTCATCTCTTTCTCCCTATCTCTGCCCCTCAATTTCTCCTATCAAAATAAAAAAGGGGTGGGTGGCTTCCGGGAACAATGGATTTGTAGTGCTTGTACCTAGTCTGTCATAACCCTGGTGGCAAAAACACTAGGTTACAGCAAATTGGCATGTTCTGGGAATAGGTGTCCTGTAGCTGTACCCATCAGACCTGGCACCTTTCCAGTAAGCCAAGAGATTGTTCACTGAACACTCAATCTTCCCAGTCTTCTGTAAATGGCCACATGAGATTATCTTTAGGATATTATTCTGTGAACTTTTGAGAAGTCCACCATTGGAAAAGTTTAAAAATGGCAGAGAAGCTATTTTATTTAGTGCTATTTTATTCATAGGGTCATTACATTAGCCAGTTAACATGAAAAGCGGTGAGTCAGGATATATTTTCACTTGTAGGTACCCCACAATTATTAACACTGTTAGTGTCTGCTTCAGTAATTAAATACTAAGCTCCCTGAGGGTAAATATTTGTCATCTGGATACTTAATGGATGCCAGATGTTTGCTGAATATTGAATGAGACATTACAGATGAACTTTTCCAAGTAGATCTAATAATTGTAAGTATAGTAAAATCACTTAAGCAGCCAGAAAATCTCCAAAGGACAGAAATTATTGTGAATATACACTTATTCCAGAATGAGTTAAAAATGTGCACTTTCCAAATTGGAAAAGAGAAATCAGAAAAGGCTTCTTGTTGTATCGAAAACATTGATTGACAGGATTATCAGAAGCCCAACTTTACTAATGGGTTAGCTTCTAAAATTTTTGATTTTAAGGTAGCATCTAGAAATACTTTGCAGGGGGCAGGCAGTGGCACACCAGGTTAAGCGCACATAGCTAGAAATACTTTGCAGGGGACAGGCAGTGGCACACCAGGTTAAGCGCACATAGCACAAAGTACAAGGAACTGAGTAAGGATCCCGGTTCAAACCCCCCCCCCGCCCCCCCACCTATAGGTGGGTTGCTTCACAAGTGGTGAAGCAGATCTGCAGTTGTCTTCCTTTCTATCTTCCCCTCCCTCGGCACCAGGAGCAGTGGATTTGTAGTACTGGCACCTAGCCCCAGCGATAACCTTGGAGGCTGTTGGGTAGGATGAGTCAGAAAGAGGGAGGAATGCTCATGTAGGTGAAATTTGGGCAAAAGTCAGAAAGGGAGAGCACAGGGTGGAACTTGGACTTGGGGTGGGGTACTACACCAAAGCAAGGGATTCTGTGGAAGGTATGGAAGAGGGGAGCTTTGAAAGGGGGTCAGGGAGTGAGAGTATTTTACAGATATGCATGAGGTGAAGCTGTGAAATGTAGACAGCTGTGCTACAGATCATTCACCTCCTGATGAGGGGATACTGTGTTATAGCAAAGGGTTATAAACGACAGTTGGAGTCCCATGCCCGTACCTATCATTAATCATGTGTCATTTTGGGGGTTGGGTGGTAGCACAGCGGGTTCAGCGCACATTGCACAAAGCACAAGGACTGGTATTAAGGATCCCAGTTCGAGCCCCCCGGCTCCCCACCTGCAGGGGGATTGCTTTACAAGCAGTGAAGCAGGCCCACAGGTGTCTTTCTCTCCCCTTCTCTGTCTTCCCATCTCCTCTCCATTTCTCTCTGTCCTATCCAACAACAATAATAACCACAACGATTAAACAAGGGCAACAAAAGGGAAAAAAAATAAGCTCCAGGAGCAGTGGATTCGTGGTGCAGGCATCGAGCTCCAGCAATAACCCTGGAGGCAAAAAAATGTCATTTTTGACAACTAAGGTCAGTAATTCTCCGATTGTAGTGGTGATCTCCCCTGGTACAAAGGTTCTCCCTCCCTACTCCACCCCCAAGTATTAAGAGGGATTATCATGGAAGACAGGTCACCAGATGCTGTAACTATCTGACAAATCTACAGTCACAATAAAGCCAGTCACAGTGGGGTGGCAAATGGGGTAATGAAGTAGCACTGCAGTTCAGCTTTGTATATAGGTATGTGTGAAGAGTCAGCTCCATATAGCTAGGGTTTCAACTTTTATTTATTTATGGTGTTACAGACTGAACCCAGGGCCTCATATATGCAGAATATGCACTGACCTACATCCTCAGCTCTCAACTTACATTTGTGAAATAAACCTGCTTAAGCTGTCACGTAAGTATTTAGTACAAGTTGAAAAATATACATCTGGAGAATGGGAGTCCAGAGGGCTTAGTGGTACATCCAGAGCACTGCTAAGTTGTCCCTACCAGATGCCATGGAATGTGACTGCTATGGTAACCTATTTTCTGCCACTTTTTTTTTTTTTGCCTCCAGGGTTACTGCTGGGGCTCAGTGCCTGCACTACGAATCCACTACCCATGGAGGATATTTTTCCCCTTTTGTTGCCCTTGTTTTACTATTATTGTGATTGCTGTCATTGTTGTTGGATAGGACAGAGAGAAATCAAGAGGGGAAGACAGAGATGGGAAGAGAAAGACACCTACAGACCTACTTCACTACTTGTGAAGCAACCCCCCTGCAGGTGGGGAGCCGGGGGCTCGAACTGGGTTCCTTGCAGCCGATTCTTGCACTACCGTTGTGCTATTGCCCGCCCTCCTGCTGCCACCATTCTTAAGTACAAAGAGGTGAGCCACAGTGGAGCATTAAGAAATGAGATACTAGAATTAGCCTTTTCAATTCTAGCTAGCTTTGGTAGCTAGATTAGACTTGTAGCTAGACTGTAGGTAAAGAATTTATCTGAGCTTCAGTTTCCTTTAAGGAACTTGAGTTGCTATAAGGTTTAAGTAAAATAACACATCTAACCTATCCAACACAATGCTTGACACATGGTATATACGCCATAAAAATTATTATTACTAGTAATTTAGCCTGTCATTTCTTAGTTTGGAAAGAGAATACTGCCCATTTTTTATCTAGTTTGCACATTAAACATCTTTGGACTATGATATAGATTTGTGTATTTTCCAAGAAATTGTAACACAATGTGGTAATAAAACAGTGAACTTCATTTATTGAGAAGTTTCAAGCATCATAATCAGAAGAAGTATTTTTCAGTTCAGTTTATCGAAATACTTCAGTTTTCCAGTTGGGTCTGGGATTATCTGTTAAAAAAAGAAAATCACTCGTTTTAGAAGTCAAAGTACGTTATCAAGTTTGAAATTGGTTTTCCATGTCTTGACTAAAGATGGAGATTATTTTATATAACATATATTTATGATAAATACATAAATGTATATATATATATTTAGGATAAACTGGAGTTGTCCTATCTCTGCTAACTCAAAGGGCAAATAGTTTGTTAGCCAATTAACATCTGTACTCAAGCACCCAAAATATTACTTACAGCTCTTCTCTTGGCCACCAGGCTTTCATGACATCTTCAGGTTTGATCTAATTAAATCAAACATATTAAGAGAGCATGGCTACAGATGTTAATATGTTTTTAAATCATCTGCTGATGAAATGGTATTACACCACAAAAGGGGGTAGCATGTTCAAGTAGATATTTTGAAAGTCAGAGAACGCAACCTTTTAATCTCAAACTGCAAAGTAAAAAGGTAACAAACACAACATGAAGTCTTACCTTCAATAATAACTGAATGAACAAATAGTCTGAAAGAAGTGTTCCTTCCTAGAGCCTTTGAAACCTAGACATTTTTTAAAAATTTCCAATATAAATTGACTTTACAGTAACTATACCACTTGGTAGCTAAAGGTAAAGTATACTTATTCCTATATTAATAAACTATAAAACGAGCTTATGTTAGTTCTATATGCATTTTCTTCAGAACTTTTTAATGTCAAACATATAATTTTTAGGCATCACTTAAAGTCTGCCCATTTGTCATTTCTGCATTTAAACTTAGTTTTCAGATACTTATGGAATAATTACTATCAGTTGTATGACGGACAGTAGGAGATATGAAAAGAATCCTTGACACTCATGTGGGAAGGTGTATGTGTACACAACGATTTTGATGCATATTATGATCATGTGTGACAAGGGCTGTGTGACACAATGGAGACTCAGATGCCATCAGAGAAAGGCACAGAGCAAAGGTTGGCATTTAAATTATTCTTAAAAATAGAATTTAGAGTATGGATCGACCTGTCACAGCCCATGTTCAACGGGGAAGCAATTATAGAAGCCAGACCTTCCACCTTCTGCATCCCACAATGACCTTGGGTCCATTCTTTATTCCTATCAAGGGAGGGGATGGAATACGGAGTTCTGGTGGTGGGGATTGTGTGGAGTTGTACCTCTCTTATCCTATGGTTTTGTCAGTGTTTCCTTTTTTATAAATAAAATAAAAATAAGAAACACACACACCCCAACATGAAAAAAATAAGAATTTAGAGACTGGGACAAGTATTCCAGGTTACTAGGGAAAGACCTGAGCAAAGGCACAGGCATATGGAGAGAGTGAGAGAATGAGAACCACAAGGTCCAGAGGGGCTGGTAGAAAAAAAGAATGCAAAGACTTGAAAGCTGTGCTCCTGTATCTGAACTTTGTCCTTCTGTCCTGTTAAGTACTGGAAAGCTACTCTAAGGCTGTGGTCTGGTGACTGACACTCACTGGAGAGGAGGGAAACTGAGGAGGACAAATCAGAAGGTTTATGCAGTGTCCAGTGAAGAATTGAGGGAGATAAACTATCTTTATAGAGACACAACCACAAAACCATTTTTTTTTTAAAACCAGAGCACTGATCAGCTCTGGCTTATGCTGGGGTGGGGGACTGAACCTGGGACTTTGGAGCCTCAGACAAGAGAGCCTTTTTGCATAGCCATTATGCTATCTACCCCTGCCCCCAAAACCATTTTTTTTTTATCCTACGCTTTCCTCTCCAAGTACATTGTTTTCTCCCATTCACAGCTATAATTTCTTGAACTAGCTGTGTATGTTTTGCCTCCTCTTCTTCATCTTGCCCCCAAACTACTCCAAACTAGCTGTTGCACTCACTGTAGTCGTCACTGAATTCGGCATCACTCAGTCAGTTCACTGTACTAGAATTAGCCATGCAGGCTATTCTATATAATAGCCCTGTCAATATAGTTTGACTATCACCAAGGCTTCTATCCTTTTTTTTTTCTTTAAGAGGATGTGTGTGTGTGTGTGTGTGTGTGTGTGTGTGTGTGTGTATAGAGAGAGAAAGGTAGGGGGAGGAGGAGATACTGCTCAATTCTGGCTTAAGGTGTGCTGGGAACTGAATCTGGCCTCTGGAACGTCAGGCATCTATGTTCTGTGCTTTAACAGGGTGAGCTATATTCTTGGTCCTACACCTGGTGTTTCGTTTTTTTTTAAACTTTTCATGACTCTCTCGCTTTAGTTAAGAGACAGCTTAGAAGTGTTTCTAAGCAATCTATTTCATATCTGAAGTACTATCCCATCAACCTGTTCTTAAAAGCATTTTCAGGGATAGGGAAATAAAGCACTGGGACTGCATACCTGAAGACCCCAGTCAATCCTCAGCACCACATGTATCAGAATGTGGCTTCTCTCACTCTGACTTATATGAAACTCACTCTCATATGTAATAAGTAAATTTTTTAAAGCATTTGCCACAATCTAAAATCAGAATTAGGATGTAATTCTGAGGGTAGAGACCTTGGTTTTGTAGGTCACTGGTAAATACATCTGGCTATGTGAGATGATGAATTTGTTAGTCTAATTGTGGCAATCACTTCACAGTACACATGTATATTAAATTATCATCTATATTTTAAATCTGAGAATAGCAAAGATTCCCAAATAGTATGTGATAACACATATGCATTTTTCTGGAGGGTGAATCCATGGTTTTCATAAGATTCTTAAAGCTGTTTGTGGCCCTTAACAGTTAACCAAGTGGAAAGTAAACACGTTTTCTGAAGTGTAAAATACTATATAGTATCCTTCATAGTTTTTTTTTCCTTCATAATTAATCTGTAATCATTGGGAACTTTTGCTGATCTTTTTTTAGTACATGCCTACAACTAATGGTGATGCTAGTCATTAATCACTGTTGGTTTTGCTACAGAGCAGGGGAAAGTACCCCCTAACTTAAAGAGCTATGTAGAAATGTTTTCTAAGGTTTCCCATGATGGCTGTAGATTCTCAGTTATACTTCTATCTGTAAGCCTCACAATCATTAATTGTAAATTAACAAAAAGTTTTGAACCTAGTGTTCAAAAGTAGCTTTAATGCATAACTCTAATAAATCCCCTATGAATTTCACCATATTTATATAGAGATAATTAAGTTTGTATTGTAATATTAACACCTGCAAAAACAAAGCTATTTTGCAAATCAATTAAAATGTGGTTCAGGGAGCCAGGTGGTGGCACACTTGATTGAGTTCACATGTTATCATGTGCAAGGACTTGGGTTCCCCTCAGTCCCCACAGGTAGGGGAAAGCTTCATGAGCACTGAAGTAGAGCTGTAGGTCTCTCTTTCTCTTTCCCTCCTCTATTTCTCCATCTCTGTCCAATAAAGTAAAAATTAATAATTAAAAGAGATTTTAAGATGTAATTCAAACTGAGGGAAATGTTACTTTACCTAATCCAATTTACAGAGTAAATTTCTACCTTTGTCTATTTTTGTTTGCTTAGGTAGAAAATGTTTAGAAGTTTCTATTTTCCTATGATATCAAGATAATGATTTCTCCTCAAATGCTCTGTTTTTTCTACTTCTTAACTACAGTTAATGTGAAACTCTTGATTTTCAGAAGATATTAGATATTTAGAACATATTACTTAAAAATGGTTTGTGCATGTTTCCAATTTATATTTTGGCTAGACTACCTTAGGGATTGTCTGAAAATTAAACAGCCTTCAAAAATGGAAGAATATGCATGTTTGAATCTTTTTTTTCCTTTACATGAAAAGGAGAGAATCGTTAGCTTTAATGTTAGCAAAGCCAAGTTTTCTTAAAATCTTTTTATTATACAAACTACACAGGAAGGTTTTACTTATGACTTTTTTCTTTGTAATAAAGAAAGAAATTCAGTATATGACCTTGAAGGCCTCCAAATTTATACTCACAAGTCACTCACTGTGTCCTTTGTTTTTTAAAGATAATTTGTTTCTCTGGATATCTAACTTTAAAGTTCATCGCATTTAACCCCATTTTTTTGTTTTCTCCAGTTTCAGCTAATTTCCATACAATTCAAAGAATGCCTGTCCTCTGATTTTTACTTAGCAATGTTTACTTCACTTACAAAATTAACACAGCTCTATTATAAGAAAGATTATCCTAAGGTTTTTTTTTTTTGCCTAACTTATCCCCTTAAGAGAAAAATCAGTTTGACTTACTGTTTCACTACCAGGCTTCCAACCAGCAGGGCAGACTAAAAGGAACAAAAATGGACAAAAGACAGTTTAAAAACAAAATTCAGTTTTCTGTAACAACTTTGGGCTTTTTCCATATGAAAGTTAAAACAGAGTCTGTATTGGTGAGAATATTTTCAAGGTTACTAAAGACTTACTTCCGAGATCAGATGAGATCGGGCGTGTTCAGGGTGGTATGACCATAGACACTAAAGACTTACTTATGTTAACTTGGCTATCTAGACCAAAGAACTTTAGTCACAGGTAGAAGATAGCTCATCTATTTTGCCAGTTGTACGTAGATATTTATAATAGAAGAAACCAGACTGTGTATTCCTCTAATAAATTTAGGTAGTTTGGGAAAATGAATTCATGGCAAAATTTTCTCTGAATTTTCATTATATAAACTTACAGTAACCTTATCTGCTGTGTTTTCTGCAGTATTTTGCACTGTGCCATAATACTGAATGATTGTGGATTAGTGAATTACCTTATGGAGAAAAGCTAAATCAAATACAAACATACAAATAAAATCTCTATTAACTTATATTGCCAGAATGGCATAGCAGGTCTTCACTTAATATAGCTGATATGCATTTGGAAACTGCTATTTTAAGTGAAATTATTGTTAAGAAAGGTCATCAAATAACATTTTGTTCAATATCAGTGGGTATTTAGTCATTCACTAGTGAAAGAAAGACCAAAGCACCACTCCACATCTTTGTTTTTCTTTCATGTGGTATCTGGGATTGAACCCAGGACCTTATGTAAGTGGGGTGCGTGCTTTACCACTAAACTACCACCCAGCCTAGTGGGGATTCTTTTTTTCTCATCAACAAAACAAATGTTGAATGAAATGACACTGAAGACCTTCTAAGTTTATAGAAAGATAATTAGAAAGGATCCCAGTTCAAACCCCCAGCTCCCCACCTGCAGGGGAAGTCGCTTCACAAGCAGTGAAGCAGGTCTGCAGGTGTCTGTTTTTCTCTCTCCCTCTTTGTCTTCCCCTCCTCTCTCGATTTCTCTCTGTCCTATCCAACAACGAGGACATCTACAACAATAACTACAACAATAAGGGCAAAATGGGGGAAATAAATAGTAATAATAAAAAAGAAAGATAATTAGAAAAACTATAGACGTAAAACTTTGAGCTTACCCAAAGGAGTATACAAACACTATATTTACATCTTAATTTACTTATTTATTTTTACTGAAAGGCTGTGCAGTGCTGAAGATCAAACCTAGGGCATCATCCAAGATCTTAACTGTTGAACCTTCCTAGCTCTTATTAAGTAGAATGTACAAATGTATTTTGCACTTTAAAAAGATCAGCTAGTAATATGAAAACAATAATCAAAAGATCTTGGAACCACCCAAATAACCTTTTTTTCTTAAGATTTTTATTTATTAATGAGATAGAAGAGAAAGAAAGAACCAGGCATCACTCTGGTACATGTGCTACTGGGGATTGAACTAAGGACCTCATGCTAGAGTCCAATGCTTTCTCCACTGTGCCACCTCCTGGATCACCCAAATTACTTTTGGGAGAAGAAACAAAACTAATTAAGCTGTTGTCTCAAACTAAAAAATCCAAAATCTGTAATGTTTAGAAGGAAAGCATACCTTCTCCATGTTTGTCAGTGTACTGGAATGCTTGAACCAAACGTAGTGTCTCATCCACTGATCTACCTACAGGAAGATCATTCAGAGTAATCTGTCTTAGGATTCCTTTGTCATCAATAATGAAGAGGCCTCTGTAAAACATAAACATGGTAGAGGTGAGGCTATTTTTTCTCAGTTAAGATAAACATCAGTTACTGTGAATCCCTTTACCATCCACACAGAAGGATAATATGCAGAACAAATGACACAACCTAATCTACTTGCTTGATTGGTACAGAGGTATATGCACATGCACAACCCATTGTACCCCACACCTATCTACTGTATATTGTCTAATTGATACCATCAAATTGTAGCCTCTCTCTCTCTCTCTCTGTGTGTGTGTATGTACCTTGTGCGTATGTGATTTTATTGTTCCCAGTGGCTTTTTTTTCCCTTTTAATTTCAGATAGAGACAGGAAAATAGAGAACAAACTACAGCACCACTCCACTGTTCTTAGAACTTCCCCTACTGGTAAACATGGTATTCCCATGTAGTGCCAGGGCTGCAGTCAGGGTCTTTGCACATGGTAAAGTGTGTGCTCTACTGGGTGAACTATCTTCTAGCCCTTAAATGATACTTCGAAAGATTAATTTGGGGACAATGTAAGAAATATAATAAAAGTTTTCTTTATTTAGAAACAAGGAGATAAATGGTAAAAGCTGTAGCTAAAGAACTGAAAGTAGCTTCCCCCAAGAAGTAGGCTATACGGGTAGGAGGAAACTATTGCTTAAAACAATCTGACTTTTAAAACCTATCTGCATATATTTCTGATGAAAAATAATTTTAAAATTGCCTCAGTTTTTAGTGGTTTATTCTTTAAAAATTAATTTAGCAATAAAAAATTCTGTGAAAGCAGAAAACACTAAAGACTTGGCAAATAAAAAAGGAAAAAAAAAAACCAACCCAAACTACTAATGTATGATATAGCTGAAAATATGCTATAAAGAGACTAGTTATAAAATAGCATTTGTTGCTTACTCCAATACCAAATTAATCTGTACACATGAATGTTTTGAATTAAACATGCCATGGAAATATTTAGTATCTCCTGTATTTACTCTGTATAAATACTACTTGATTCAAGGGAAAAAAAAAACACTGGCATTCCATTCATATGAAATATCCAGAACATGCAACTACAAAGGGGCAAAGTGTTTGTCTAGGGCTACGGCAGAGGGTTTGGGAGGAAATGGATAGTAGCTGCTAAATGCTATGGGGTTTCTGTTTTAATGAAAATGGTCTCAAATGGATTGTGGCTATGGTTTCACAGTTCTGTGAATATACTAAAACTATTGAACTGTATGCTTTAAATGGGTGAATTGTATGTACTGTGAATCTTCTCAATAAGTGTTTCAACAAACAAGACTATATAAAATACTAGAACCTGGGACAAGTGGTGGTGCACCTGGTTGAGTGCATATGTTACAATATGCAAGGACCCTGGTTCACGCACTAGGTCCCCAACTGCAGGGGGTTTCACAAGTGGCAAAGCAGTTTTGCAGGTATCTCTCTATTTTGCTATCTCCCCCTTCCTCTCAATTTCTGGCTGTCCAATAAATAAATAAAAAAAAACATTTTAAAATATACTAAAACCGGGAGTTGGGCGGTAGTGCAGTGGGTTAAGCACATGTGGCACAAAGTGCAAGGACCAGTGTAAGGATCCCAGTTCGAGCCCCCGGCTCCCCACCTGCAAGGGGAGTCGCTTCACAGGCAGTGAAGCAGGTCTGCAGGTGTCTTTCTCTCCCCTTAAAAAAATATTGAAACCATCACATAAAACACTAAAAATTAACACTGTAAAGCAAATCAACAATCTAACCAAAGCATAATTGTTTTAAGATAACAGTACTTTTCCAAAGAATTCTATTAGTATTTATTATTAAAGTAACCCAGCAACAGCTTGGATAAAATAGTTTCTTGTTTTTCCCATTCCAAACAATGAGTTGTTGGAATATGGGTTTGTTAAGTGTGATACATATATTTGGAACAACCATTACTGAGCTTTGTTTGGAAAAATGGAGGAAAAAATGGACAAGGAGTTTGGGGACTTGGGTTCAAATCTAAGCTCTGGGGCTGGGTTGTAAAGGTCACACATTACAGTGCACAATGACATGGGTCCAAGTCCCAATATTTAAAAAAAAATATGAGCTCCACCTTTAACCAACTGTATGACTTTGGCTAACTTCAAAGAATTTTGTGAGACTGATTATGTATAAAATGACAATGCTGGTCAAAGACCTTTAAATGATCTTCCAGTTATAACAGTCTATGATACATATCAAGTAAGACACTTGTCAATTATTTTAAACAGTACCTACATTTTTGCAAATAGAACAAATAATATTCCAACTGTTTCAAGAAAGATTACAATGAATGGTACCTGAGAGTATGGCCTGAGTCTTCCAGATAGACACCATAATCCTTTGAGATTTGATGGGTCAAATCTGAAAGAAGTGGAATCTTTATTGACCCAAGTCCACCTTGTTTTCGAGGTGTATTAATCCTGTAAGAAACAGAACATTTATCTCTCAGAATTAAAAGAAATGGCACATACTCAAACAGTAATTCGTCTGCTATAAGCATGCACATGGGCTTACATACAGTGATTATTTTATGTAACGGGTTAATACACGTTACTTATTTTTCCCCAACTTAACACATTCATATTCTTTAAACATTAATTATGAAGTTACATCACATTTTTAATGTACAGACACAGTACATATTAAAAAATCTTATGTGGTATAGGGGAATGAACCCAGAATCTTGTGCATATGCAATACTGGTCTTCCTAATCCAATTTACTATCTTTATTCTTCCTTTTGGGGGTGGTGGGGAGACAGAGAAAGGACATTCCATGGTACCACACTACAATCTATGGAGTGTCCATGTGCTGCAAAGGCTTGAACTCAGGGCCTCACATAGACTAAAACATAAAGTTAGTTTATCAGGGGAGCTATCTCTTAGTCCTGATATGTTTTTTTTCCTTTCCTTCTTAACCAAACTCTCAAGACATTTCAACTGTTTTTACTTTTAGCCTTTATAAGATTGTCTGGAAACATCCTTGTATTCATAACTTTGTATGCTTCCTGAAGCAGAAGCAATGGATGAAAGAAGATGGACTGTTCTAAGTATAACCTTAGAATTGTGATCACAAGGCAAAATACAACTGGTGACATTTTAATAATTGAGAGAAACAAATACAAAATTCACTTGAAGCCATGAAGGAAGCTAGTTATACTTTTAGATGCATCAGTCTTCAGACCTAAGTATTCTGTAATTTGAAACCAGGGTTTGTGAGCTGGTACTACAATGGGATAGTACAGAAGCTAGAAAACGGGACTACTGCTTTAGATGCTTAAAGCTCTAGTGCTGACATTCAAATAGAAATCTCTAGTTGTTAAGAAACCTATCTAACTGAGAATATACCTCCAAAATTTCTTGGGAAAGAAATTCCAAATTACTGGGAATGACAAATTTTTCTTCTGTGGATTTGTATTTAAATACTATAAAATTTTAGAATTACTGAGAAAATGATGAACCAAGTAAACCAAGTTTTAATTTTTTATATTAAGAAATTGGTACACATGTATATTAAACTTTTATAATGTTTAAGAGAATTTTAGATATTAGGATAACAAATTCATGATTCCAGAGGAAAAAAAAAAACTAAAAAGAAAAAAGTTGGAGTTATTTCTAAGTGGATACTATAATCAGTATTTAATAATAAGGTTAGAGCTATAATCTACAAATTATCTTGGGCAAGTGCTTCTATACACAATTATAAATGGATAGAAACTTGAATTTGCTAATTTGGAATGACTATTATGCATAAAATTTTGTGCACAAAAGTATGGATACTACTAAAATTTCCTATCAATCAATATATACATTTCTTTTTTTTGACCAGAGCACTGTGTCTGGTGGTAAAGGGGATTGAACCTGGGACTCCTGAATCTCAGGCATGAAAGTCTTTGGCATAACTAGTATGCTATTTCCTCTGCCCTACACTTCAAATTTTGAAACACATTGCTTAAGTGTTTTCCATATATGCTGAACCAGCTGTGCAATGTATCTTTAGTCATTTTAATTTGTAATTATTTTCATTTCAGTGAAGTGGAAAATCTCAGGTTTGAAGAATTTCTGAAAACTATTTTTAAAGTTAAATTTTAAAAGTGTAATAGCTATTGAGTTTGACTTAACACTAGATAATTGTGTAACAGAAACAGTATTTTAAGTATTTTTCTCCAGATTAATGTTATCCAATTTATCATAGTAATCATATAGATTTTTTCCTATGAATATTGCATCTTTTTACTTTAACTTTCCCAATTGTGAAATATCCTTTAAGATCCTTAAACAGTTTTTATTATGATATCACTGTACTTAGATAAATCTATCCCCAAGCTATCTGAAAACTACATTTTTTATGTTAGGAATTTTCTGCCCTCAGTGTAAGACTAAATCCATCCCTTCCTTTGTGTGTGTGTGTGTGTGATGGGGGATACAGAGCTTCACATGTGTAATTCCACTGCTCCTGGGCTGATTTTTTATTCTTTTTATTTCAGCTAGGTAAAAGGACAGACACAGAGTAAGAAGACATTACAGTAGTGCTTCTCTACCCATGTGGTATTAGGGTTACTTGAGGTCTTGTTTATAATAAGGAAAGTGTGCTACTAGCTGAGCCATCTCCTGGCCCAATTAAATCTATTATTTTCTTGATCGCGGAGGTTTGAAGTGGTTAGAACACCTAACTTGCAAGCACTGGATCCCAAGTTTGATCCCCATAACTGCGTATGCTAGAGTGATGCTCTCGTTCTATTCCTCTCTGTTACTATTAAGTAAATAACTTAAAAAATCAATCTATTATTTTCTCTACAAATGTAAGATACTGACCAGGCCAAATGGGTAAACTGTGAATCAACAGAACATGCGACCACTTCAGTATTTATAGATCTGAATTCTTCAATTCTGTCACCAAAGGCGATAATTTCAGTTGGACACACAAAAGTGCTGAAAATAACAATAAAAACAAACAAAAAAATCAGTATTCTCAATATACTTGGTTTCAAATGTTTTTTTACTATATCTTTAGTATGTAAAAATTCACATTAAGAACTATATATATATGAACCGTCTCAAAATAGAATACTCTAAAATTAGACTTGTTTAATCAGGTTTCATTTAAGTAGAAACATTCCAAATTATACTCCAATAAAGTTTTTTTTTAATGAATCACTCGTCAATCAATATTCCCATCTCCTTTATGATAGCACCCCTCCTCCCCATGTTTATTAGTGTTTCCTTATTTTCATTATTTATACTCCTACGCCAATCTTGTGGACTAAATACACCTATCTCTATTTTAGAATTAAGTATGTGCTTTCCCATTATTCCCCCTTTCTCGACAAGATCCTTTTCTACCTTGTTTCCTTGCCAGATTTTACCCCTTAATATTATCACATTGTCATAAGGGTACATATAGAGAATGTTGCCCTTAAAATTGTATTTTTCAAATTATGGTAGGGACTTCTTCAGCCAATTTATTGAATTCTAACTAACAAAGGTTTGATTTTAGCTCTAGTAGTTTCTGAAACGAAGAGTGGGAAGGGTAATTTGGAGAAGGGGTTGGGGAAGTAGTTATCAATACTGGTGCATGCAGTCTGGTTGTCACCATATATATGTGTGTTTGGGGTGGAAATGAAAATTTTATTTCCTATTGTGTATCAAGGTAAATAGTCATTTGAAAAACCTAGACTTAATGGACAAGTACCCACCACAGCCAAATATAGGCTTATCAAATGTTTCAGTTGTTTGAGAGGAGGACTGCTGTATAAAGAAGGCAATTCTACTCTAGTTTTTATTTCTAGAAATCTGGTCTAGTAGATGTATTTCTAATATTTTACCACACAGTAGGAATGTCCAGCCTTTATCCTCCTTCCTATTATTCCAAGAAATGCTTAGAGATACATTTGCCCAACTCCCTAGTGAAGACAGAGAAAGGTTCTGGTAGGATTATGCTTGTGATTTTCCTTATAAACTGTGGCAAATGCCCCAAAGAATTCTTCCTTTTCCTAACCAGGCCCAGTTCACATCATAGAGAAAATAGTAAGAAGCTACCTTAGATCGATCACTGATAACAGCATGCTCAAATTAAACAAGTGCTACTCATTTAGAGTTTTTTTTTTTCTCTCTCTTTTTTTTTTCCTCCAGGGTTATTGCTGGGCTCGGTGCCTGCACCATGAATCCACCGCTCCTGGAGGCCATTTTTTTCCCCCTTTTTTTGTTGCCCTAGTTGTTGCAGCCTCGTTGCGGTATTATTACCATTGTTGACGTTGTTTTGTTGTTGGATAGGACAGAGAAAAATGGAGAGAGGAGGGGAAGACAGAGAGGGGAGAGAAAGATAGACACCTGCAGACCTGCTTCACCGCCGTGAAGCGACTCCCCTGCAGGTGGGGAGCCAGGGGCTCGAACCAGGATCCTTACGCCGGTCCCTGCACTTTGCGCCACATGCGCTTAACCCACTGCGCCACCGCCCGACTCCTCATTTAGAGTTTTAAATAACACTAGAGAAAGAGAGCTATTTGTCAGACTAATTATGAAATTCAGGTTTAGCATAGGTAAAACCACAAATGAATTTAGAAGACCTATCATGTCTTATATATTAAAAATCCCTACTTCTGGTTTCTATTAGGAATTATACATTTTATTCAAGTCACAGTAAAAGTTACTTAGAAGAAACAATTTCTTATTAATGTAAAAGATCATGTATTATGCAGATTCACTGCTTTACTCTCAGTGTATCAATTTTAATGAAAAAATTTCCTAAATAACTTTTATGAGAATATTTCATATTTGGAATTTAGTTGAGTGAACTTCAGTCCATAAGTCAATCCAGTTTATCTTATTTTTTGTAAAAGGAACTTTCAGTAGAATACAACAACACTCAATTATTTATGTATTATTTCTTGCTGTTTATGTGCTACACTGCAAAGTTGAGTAACTGCAACAGAAGTCATTATGGAATTTATTGAGTCTTTAATTTTCGAACCCCTGACTTAGAAACTGTCTGTAGAGATGAGTTTAAATATATCCTCTCTGCAGTTCCAAAATTTATTTATATTATTTTAGATTAGTCCTAATGGAAAAGCTATTTTACTATATAGTACCAAAGATGTAACAGTCTTCTATATATTTTAATAACCAGAAACATATTCAAATATAGAAATGATAAGTGTTCAAATAACTATCTGGTATCTTTTCATGTTCATGGAGTTTTTAAAGTGCTCAAAATCCTTGACATGATTAAAGCTGCAAGAATATTTTGAATTAATTTTTGGATTGGCTAAAACTGTCACAGAACTAGAGAGAAACCCCACAATAATCATAGTTTGTATTAAATAGGTATTATTCCTTAAGTCTATACAATAGATTTAGGCAAATTCAAATCACAAGAAAGAACCAAGTACAACAAAGAACAGTAGTAGTACAACTGAGAGTTGGGCGGTGGCGTACTGGGTGAAGTGCACACTGTACAAAGCACAAGGATCCCGGTTTGAGCCCTTGGCTCCCACATGCGGAGGGGTGGCTTCACAAGTGGTGAAGCAGATCTGCAGGTGTCTATCTCTCCCCGTCTCTATCTTACAATTTTTCTCTGTCCTAGCCAACAACAAAAAATGGAAAAAATGGCCTCTAGGAGCAGTGAATTCGTAGTGCAGGAACCCAGGCCCAGCAATAACCTTGGAGGCAAAAAAAGAAATAGTAAAACTATAGTTAACATTCTTCATTTCAGCTTGCCTTTTATGAACCAAGAGCTAAACCAAGTATCGTTACCTATTTGATGTTACCGAATAACAACTGAGATTCTACTAGATGTTTTATATATGTATTACTTACAAATCAAGTGGATAGAAGAAAAAAACCAGGTATTTTCCACGATAATCAGTTAACTTGAGTTCCTTAAATTCTCCATTTATCACAGCTGTTCCTTCCCAATAGGGTGCTGGCTTGGAAACTAAGAAAAGAAAAATATTATTTGTATTATTGAGGATGTTGGTGGGATGGCAAGACATCTTTAAGAAATCATTAAACATGAAGGTTCCCAAACCTTTGACCTCTAGCAGTCTGGTGATGCTTATGGCCTCCTCAGAATAGAGTTGCTGAAGGTATAAAATAATTATCAAAGAAAATCAATTATATACAGACCCAAAATCAAATGGCTGATATAGTAATACACATGTCGGTTTACTAACACTTTGTGAGATTTAAGAGTGATCTAATAACTACCAAAGGTAGTGATGATTATAGATGATGTTTTAGGATACCTGCAAGTCATAAAGTGCCATGAAAATACCTGATTCACGCTAGTGAAATAGCTCACTTGGATAGTGCACTGGTTTGCCATGTGCACCACCCAGGTTCCCACACAGGGAATTTCAGTGCTGTGGGCTCTCTGCCTGCCTCTGTCTTTAAAAATAATAATGGAAATACTTGATCCTATTGGTGACAGGTAGTACACACAAATACTGCTGAAACTAGTGTGATTTGTTGCTGAGGTGCACGGTGAAAATTCTTTATTCTATTGATGCTCACGTATACTCCCACATTCTATCCCTTCACTAAACCTAGCTGGCTATTTCAGTATAGGCCCTCCAAGTTAATTAGCTGTTTACATTTTACAAATCAAAATTTCCTTTCTCTAATGGCAGCCTTTCATATCATTAACTTAAACACTATTTTCTCACACACACACATAGAGGATTTGGTGTTGATGAGACTGAACTTAGGAATAGGAAACTGGACCAAAAAAGCAAAATATCTCACTTGGATAGCTGGCTGCTTTGTCATGCGTGTGATGCACATTTGAACCTTGTTCCCCACTGCAATGAAGGAAGCGCCAGTGCTATGGCTTATTTATTTATTGTTCTTTTTAAAAAACATTTATTTTATTTATTTATTCCCTTTTGTTGCCCTTGTTGTTTTATTGTTGTAGTTATTATTGTTGTTGTCGTTGTTGGATAGGACAGAGAGAAATGGAGAGAGGAGGGGAAGGCAGAGAGGAGGAGAGAAAGATAGACACCTGCAGACCTGCTTCACCGCCTGTGAAGCGACTCCCCTGCAGGTGGGGAGCCAGGGTTCGAACCGGGATCCTTCTGCCGGTCCTTGTGCTTTGCGCCACCTGCGCTTAACCCGCTGCACTACAGCCCGACTCCCACTATGGCTTATTTTCCTTTCTCTCTGTCTCATTCTTCCTGTCTGAAAAAGTTGGCCTGGAGAGGGGAAGCCCTGAAGATGGGGGGGGTATGGGGTGGGGTGGGGGAGAAAATGTGGAAATACCAAATCATCAGGCCAGCAATGTAAAATCCCAGACCAAATTAATTTCCTAGAGGGCTTTGAAAAAGACTTCCTTGAACAGGTGTCAAGTGACATGATAGAAATAGAATCATTTAAACTGCTCTCTTGCAAGGATGGGCAGTAATTCTAGCCAACACACTTTTGACAGTACACCTGGATCTTCTATTAGTGTATTCAGATAGTATTTATTCAGAACCATTCCATACACTAACGTCAATACTTGTAAGTTTGACTAAGGTTCCTAGAAAGTAAGGCTTATAATAACCAGTGTTTATTCTGATTTTGAATAGATGACTTTTTGGTACTTCAACAAGAGGGACAAGACCAATTTCTCTGTCAGATTAATATACAGCATGTGATTGCTTATCTTGAGCCAGCAGCAAACGCTAGAAGAAAGCCTACCAAATATAAATATCCTGAACTGATTAGGTAAAAGCCTGGGTGAGAACTAAATAGCAGAAGGGCACTGAATTTATATATGCTACTGAAAAGGATATTTGTGTGAGGTCATAATTGCTATCGCCTGCTATAATGATATTCCTTCATGTTTTTTTAGCATGTTGCGAAAACCAAGCCTGAAAATCTTTTTTTCCTGTTGCAATGCAATGCAGGGGAGCAACCTCCCCAGGGCATCATCATGCATGCAAGACATAATGCCTACAAGATTCAACTCCCAGGGTCAATTTTTATTTATTTTTTATGAGAGTGAGAGAATACAAAAGGGAGCAAAACCACTGGTTTACTATTTATGGAGTGAGTACATTTGTTTAGTCTTTGTTGCCCTTACAAATTGTGGTGCTGGGGATCAAAACCCAGGCTTTCATTTAAGGCACTTACTCTTAGATGCTCAATATTAGCATGGCCATGAGAATCTTGATTTTCTTGGGAAATTCTTAATTTTTTATTTAAGAACTTCAATGTTAAAAGAAAGAAAATCTAGGCAATTTCCAGAGCAAAAAAAAAATGCAATTAGTCACTTTGTTAAAATCTATATATGAATTCCCAAAGCAACCCTTGCCATCTATTGACAAAGAAAATTTGTTCTGATTATTTATATATTCCATAAAGATTTAGATAAATGCAGAGTAGAATAATGAAGAATATTTAAATCCTCTTTCCCCATTACCCCCTTATCAAGTTAACAGCTGTTATTTTAAAAAATCTTTCAGGGTGTGTGTGTGTCGCACCTGGAATTGAACCCAGGGACTCAAATACATGTTGAAGTGTGTGCTCTATTATTAAGCTACATTGCTAACTCCAGTCTTTTTTAAACACACGAATTTGAGTTTGAGAGGAAATCACGCAGTTTTTCATATTGCTAAGAATTATTTGCAAACAAAGCCTTAATGGCTCTGAAATATTCCACTTTATTTTTATTGTTAATTCTAAATTTTAACTAAGTCTACAAGTGACACAGAAATGTAGGATATACCGCAAATTTGAAAAGTTCCGCTAATAATGAGAAATCTATTATTACTGTTATATTTTTGCTTCCATAAGCTCTGTTCCTTATAGGAAATATATGCCAGTAAACTTTTAAATGACTGGCATATTTCAAAGTATCTTCCCTAACAAGTTAACCACGGGACTTGGAAATACTATGATTTTAAAAGTGCAAGACTGGCTTCGGAAAACAAAAACTCAAAGGAGTTTGCTGTCGGTGGGAACGAACTGTAAATGTTTAAGGAGGCAAAACAATTCTCATTTGTCACAGCTACTCCATTTAAGTCACAACTAAATACGTCCTATTTAACACTGGGAAATCAATTCATAATCGTAAAGAAATATTACTTCTTTTCAGTCAGTCCAGACCCAGAACCATGAGAATCAAATACACATCTATAGAATGCCAGATGTAGGAAAAGAAGATTAGTTAAAATGCCAGAGGGCTAGTCTTTATTCTTTAGACTCTGCCCACTCCTTTTTGGCTTGTTTTAACATTCAGATACAGTAGGCCACAACTTTCTCAGTATCAACTAAGTCTGACGTGTTCTTCCTGAAAGTGGCCATTAGCTGTGTACACTGGACAGAAGTGCAAATAATCAAAAGCCAAATTGGCAGGGCACAAATTTGCCACGAGGTTTATCATCAACCCAGATGTGTTACTTCCAATCTCTTTCCCGTTTCTTTACAAAGAACCTCCGAAGTACACCCTGTAATAAGCTCTTTATTTCTGAGAAACAAGAATACCCATTAGCTACACAGGTTTTGGGGACGGTAGCTTTTTTCTTCTTTTTTAAAAAATATTTTTTCTATTATGTATCAAAGTAGACCAGGAGGCAGAGAGAGAGATTGATTGATTGATTCCATACATGGGATTCTCGGGGGCGGCGGCATTTAATCTTCTTTGTAAGATGCAATAATAATAATAAAGAAAAAAGAGGAAAGATATATTTGCTCTCCTGAACATTTTGTTCAACCACTTTCTTGTTTAGCCAAACTTTTTGTGAACCATCATTCAACTTTCCAATGTATTCTTCCCTAAAATAGTCCTTGAAAACAGACGTGATGTGCTGCAGGCACTTGAAGAGGTTTGAGGAAGTATTTCAGTTTGCAAAACATCCCCGATGCCTGCAAGCCCGGGAAAAGAGTCACCCTTTCCCCTCATCTGCGGCTTTTGGTGTAACCACTACCACGTTCAAAATCTGATCATTCAGTGAAAACCATCCTTTTCTTCACAATTGGACCCCTCCCCCCGCGCCCGCCATGCGTCCACGTTCCTTCCGAGAGGCCTCTACCCTGAGACGCCGCCAGAGCAGGCACCCCGGTGGCCACTGAAACTGAGGCGCACGTGTCTCCAGCCCCCCATTTCCCGCCGCCCCCCCACGTGACCGGGCACCACCTACTCTTGGCTTTGCTAAGGTGCAGGGAGTGATGGGCGTCCGAAACTCGGGACGCCTCCCCGGGGTACACTTGTCCGCCCGCGTAGAAGTGGCACTCTTCTTCGCGGCTCCGTAGTTTCTCCTCCACCTCCTTGCCCCGAAGAGCCCCGGCCCACAGCAAGAATAGAAACAGCGCCAACAGTCGTCGGCTCCGACGGGGCAACAAAGCCGGCCCTTCCATGGCCACGCAGGTGCAGACGCTGGTCGCTCAACTAGAGAATCACTAGTCCAACCGTCAGGCTACTACAGTGGCGCGCTCGGAGACCGCGGGACCCTGGGCGCGGCCTCGCGAGACCTGCTCCGCCCCCTCCGCCCCTAGGCTCCCGCCCCGCCACGTGGGCGTCAGCCCCGCCTTCTCGCCCCCACCCCTCCCAGCTCGCGTTTGCGCCTGCGCCCCGGGGGGCGGCGGGGCGGGAGTTTAGCTTAACTCTTCTGGGCTGCCTGTGGTGCTGCTGCTCTCTGCGGTGCAGGTGCATCCTTCCACGCCCATCTCTTCCACCGAGCCTCACCATCTTCCCATTACCCCTACCCCCAAAGTGAAACTAATCTTGGCTGCCTTTGAAGGGTTTGCATTTGAATACTGCTCACAGTTGCTTGTTCTTTCCTTGAAATGGTCTGTGTAAACAAAGCCATGACCACTTCTTTTAGTTGCTGTTTTTCAAGTCCTGGGAAAACTTAGAGAAGAAAGGTCTAGCTAGTTACTCTCTCCGCATCTGGCAAGGACAAATAGAGAGTTTGGCGAATTAAACCTGTCTCAAAAGGTGTCTTCCTTTTCAAATTTCCTTTTTTTTATTAAGACTTGAAAAGTTTCTAGAAGACTAGTCTCTATGAACACAATATTCCTTCTGACAACTATGCTATCACATTACAGTAGCCCCAGGCTACTTTCAGCAGCCTCCTAGCTCTCCTCCCTCTTGTCTTTCTGTGAGCTCTGGTTATCTTTCTGAACCCTGCAGAAGCCATCCTACCAGCCTGTCTTCTATTACATTGCTCCATTAGGTTAGAACCATGTGCAATTCTGTAGTCGGGCGGTGGCGCAGCGGGTTAAGTGCACATGGTGCAAAGCTGAAGGAGCGGCGGAAAGGTCCCGGTTCGATCCCCCGGCTCCCCACCTGCAGGGGAGTCCCTTCACAGGTGGTGAAGCAGGTCTGAAGGTGCCTGTCTTTCTTCAAGTTCCCCCGGGCATTATAGGGGGCTGTGGGGATGGCGGTTAAGCAATAAGGGCAGCAAAAAGGAAAAATAAATAAATAAAAAAGAATGGAAAAGAAAAGGAAAAAAAGAATCATGTGCAATTCATCTTTCTTTCCCAGGGTACCTGACACATGGTGAGCATTCGCTATTGTAAATTAAAATCAACCTGCTTTTAGTTTCTAGTGTTTCACATTTTATAACCTTGTTCTTGGCTTTTTTGTGTGTGTGTGTGTGCCTCTAGTGTTATTCCTGGGGCTCGGTGCCTGCACTATGAATCCACTGCTCCTGGAGGCCATTTTTTCCCATTTTGTTGCCCTGGTTATCGTTATTATTGTTGTCATTGCTGTTCTTGGATAGGACAGAGAGAAATCGAGAAAAGGGAAAACAGGGAGAGGGAGAGATAGACACCTACAGTCCTGCATCACCGCCCGTGAAGCGACCCCCCTACAGGTGGGGAGCCGGGCTCCTTACACCATGTGCGCTTAACCAGTTGTGCTACTGCCCGACCCTCGGTGAGATCTTTAGAGGCAGACAGGAAGGCTGTACTTGACAAACTCAGTCCTTTCCCCAGTTCTGCCCATCACATGCTCTGGAAGGGTTTGATGGGAGTAGGATGAGAACCCCCATCTCTCTCGCGCCGTTCCTTCGCATCGCGCGCTGTCTATCTATGACCTCTGTCCCCACCCGTAGGGCATAAGTGTGCGCATGCGCATTGTGAACAGGCCTAGGCTGCCACTTGAAGTCCTATTGGTCGTCGTCCATCTAGTTTTGTTGTCATATGATGTGTTGTCTAGGGTCACAGTTCTTGGTTTGGCTGCTCTCTTGCCTCTGCACGGCAGTTTTTAAGACCCTGGACATGCTTCCTGGCCCTTTATGTTCTCTAAAGCGTCTCCTTCCTCCACTGCCGTGACTCACTTCCTGCCTCATAGGTAACTGGCCTTGCGCTCTCGGTCCTGGTTGTGACCCACGAGTCAGTTCCTTGTCCGCCCTTCCCGGCCCCCCATACAAAAACGAACCTTTGTGTCTGTGAGTGGCTGGCATTTCCTAGCTTTAACACTCAGTCTCCGTTTCCTAATGGCCATCTGGCCATCTGTGTGAACTGTGCCACCACCACCACCACCACCATCCCCCCCACCCCCCACCCCCCCACCCCGCAGCCCCGTAGAATGCCCTGGGGAACTTGAAGAAAAAAGGGATGATCTGAGAAAACACTATCTTGAGACCAATTCTGATTTTGTAATGAGAAAGACAAAACCAAGTCAAACTTTCAGTCTGAAAGTTAGTTATTTTAATGGCTAGAAATGGTCTCAAAGGTGTGGGCACCGAGCCCCAGCGATAAACCTGGTGGCAATAAAAGAAAAACAACCCGCCTTAGTTTCAGGTTGCTGTCACACATTAGATTCTTGCTCCTTGCTATGAACATTTGAGGCAAATGGGAAACCTGCCTTTCCCAAACACACTTCTCATCTGACTTCTGCTCATTAGTGCTCTGCTTTTTGTATTCTCACTTTTGTTTCCTGTGGGCAAAGGGAAAATATGAAACCACCGCCAAGTGGGGGAGAGCAAGCTCTTGCTTACCCATAACGTTGTCTGACAAGTCTTCACTTTCTGTGGTACTGTAGACAGAAGTCCGCTGACGAGGTGGCTCTCGTTGCTCTGCTTCTTCTCCTTCCCTCCCCTCCTGTTCCACATGAAAGGGGAGCAGGATCCTGGGGGCTCGGGACTGAGTCCCAGGGGTTCTGCTCATACCCATACCCCTAAGTCGACTTCGGTGATCCATGTTGACTGTTGGGTAAGTAGCCTCTAAGCCTCAGTAAATGTTAGTCTCTGAGCTGGGAGAGGAAGCTTGGTGAAGTGCTATTTCCTGACACCTTGGCACTATGTTGAATTGAGGTGTCCCAATTGGCACCAGGGGCTGCCCACCAAGTGGGCCCCCAGTTAAAACCGCCCAGACACTGGTGTGTGCCTCTCAACCCCACTGGAACCCCTTGGTAGCAGACATTCTGGGTGGTGTTGTTCTGAATTCAATGATCCAATGGTATTTCCTGAGTGACTGCCTCCTGGCAGCAGACATTATGCTGTCATAGCAGTGATCATAAAGGAGCTAGAGATGGGGGTTGTGGTCCCAGGATAGTCACTAGCCACTTGAAGTGTCAGTTGCCCTTATTAATAAATATAAAATCATTAGTTATTGTGGTTGGTTGTACACTTAGGATATACCTTGGAAATATCTGGAAGCTTAAGAACATTCAAGTACATGAACCAAGCCATATGATGATTTCAGAGAACTTTAACAGGGGCAAGGGGGAAGTCCAAACACATATGGTTTTAGAACTGATATGTCTGGTTAAGATCCACCCCCAGGAGAGCTCAAATTGTATAGTCATATCTTTCTTGTTCTAATCTGAGCTCTGCCTTGTGGCCTTGAGAAATTTATTAACCTCTTGGAACCTAAAGACTCATCTGCACATGGGAGGTATTAATCCCTTCACCATGTTCTGAAACTGAAATGATTTCATGATATAACTATAAAACCTAACTTGGGGGCTGGGGAAATAGTATAATGGTACTGCAAAAGACTTTCATGCCTGAGGCTCTGAGGCTCCAGGTTCAATCCCCAGCACCACCATAGGCCAGAATTGAGTAGTATTCTGTATCTCTCTCTCTTTGTATTTCTCTCATTAAAATAAATACAAAAAAGAAATATCATAAAAGTGAGATTAAATTCTCAAATCAAAAAAATATTAATTTAAAATCGATTTGCATTTCTCTAGAGTATATATGTAGGGCTAGAATTACTTGGCCAGATGGTTAGTCTATGCTTGGCTTTTTGAGGACCCGCTAATCTCCTTCACAGCAGCAGTACCATTTTATACTCATACTAGCAATGTGTTAAGGATTCAGTTTCTCCTCGATTCCATTTGTTGTCTTTTTTTGCTATAATCATCCTATTGGCTGCAAATGATATCTCATTGTGGTTTGGATTGCCGTTTACCGAATGACTAATAATGATTAGCGATTTTTCATTTACCTATTGGCTTTTTGTATGTTGTATCTGAAGAGATGTTAATTTAATTTCTTTTTTTTTTAAAGTTTTTACAGTATTCTTTAATGGCTTTATTTATGTATTCTTAATAGGATATTACAAGATTGTTTTACATTTTTTTCTTTAATGGGATTGATGATTTATAGTCAACAGTAAAATAGGTTTATTTAAATTTCTTGCCAACTTTAAAATTGATTTTCTTTCTGTTACTGAGTTGTAAAGGTTCTTTGTTATTTTTTTTTATTTTCAAGCATGAAAGCCTTTTTAAAATTTTGTATTAGTTACTTAATATTTATTTAAAAACTGTGAGATGGCAGGCATACGATTCCACACCGTTCCCAGCACCAGAGTTCTGTGTTCCCATTCCCTCCATTGGAAACTGCCATAGTTTGCCACAGATATGGGTTGACTATTATTTCTATAACTATTTATCTGTATTTATACATATTTGCCCATTTTTTCTATGGTACTGCCTTCTCTTCTAAGTCACACCTACATCTGTTACTACTTCCAAGTGTCCTTCCTTTTTTCCTCTTCTCTCTCCGGGTCCTGATAGAATTGGAGTTCAGAGTCTTCTTATCATCTTCCCCTAACATTTCTCCTCCTCTGGGAGTATGGACCAGAATTCTTTCTGGGGTGCAGAAGGTGGGAGTTCTGGCTTCTGTAATTGCTTCTCTGACAGACATGGATGTTGGCAGGTTGATCCATACCCCCATCTTGTTTCTATCTTTCCCTAGTGGGGTAGGGCTCTAGAGAGGTGAGGTTCCGGGACACACTGGTGAGGTTGTCTTCCCAGGGAAGTCATCATGGATAAAGTTTCTTTATCCTGAATACTAAACTCCTATCAGTTATATGATTTGCAGACATTCCATTCTGTGAGTTGTCTTTTCACTTCCTTGATGGTATTGTTTGATTCAAAGGTTGTATCTATGTTTTATTTATTTCTTTAATTTTGAGGGCCTCTAATTTTTGTTGTTGTTGTTGCCATGAGGACTTTGTACCTGCTTGATGTCTCCACTTCTGGAAGACTTTTTATTTTTTCAGATAAAGGTGAAATGAAGAGAGACAGAGAAAAGAGAAGATACCACAGCACTGCTTTAGCAGTCATGAAGCTTCCCTTTTGTTTAGTACTCCTGTGTGGTGGCCAGGGACTCAAATCCAGGTCCTTGTGCATGATAAAGCATATACTCTACTGTGAGAGGCATCTTCTGGCCCTTAAGTACAACTTTTTTTTTTGGTTATGTTTTTGATGTCATACACACACACACACATACACACACACACACACACACACACACACACACACACACACACACTGCCTCCAGGGTTATCGCTGGGGCTCAGTGCCTGCACTACAATTCCACTGCTCCTGCAGGCTATTTTTTCCATTTTTGTTGTTCTTGTTATTGCTGTTGTTGTATAGGACAGAGAGAAAATGGAGAGAGGAGGGGAAGACAGAGAGGTAGAGAGAAAGATAGACACCTGAAGACCTGCTTTACCGCTTGTGAAGTGACCCGCCTGAAGGTGGGGAGCTGGAGGCTTGAACCAGTATACTTTCCTTACACTGGGCTTTGTGCTTCACATCATGAGTGCTTAACCTGCTGCACTTCCACCCAGCTCCCATTTTTGATGTCATATTTAAGACATTTTGGTTTCATTGTATAATCCAAGGCCAAAAAGACATATATCTCTTTCTTTTTTTTTTTTAATCAAAGACTGTAAGGCAATTTTTTTCTTTATTAAAGGATTAATGTTTTACATTTGACAGTGAATACAATAGTGTGTACATGCATAGCATTTCTCAGTTTTCTACATAACAATACAACCCCCACTAGGTCCTCTGCCATCCTTTTCCAGGACCTGTACTACCCCCCCACCCAGAGTCATTTACTTTGGTGCAACGCACCAACTCCAGTTCAGGTTCTACTTGTGTTTTCTCTTCTGATCTTGTTTTTCAGCTCCTGCCTGTGAGTGAGATCATCTCATATTCATCCTTCTGTTTCTGACTTATCTCACTTAACACGATTTCTTCAAGCTTCATCCAAGATGGGCTGAAAACTGTGAAATCACCATTATTATTATTTAATTTCTTTATTGGGGAATTAATGTTTTACATTTGACAGTAAATACAATAGTTTGTACATGCATAACATTTCCCAGTTTTCCACATAACAATACAACCCCCACTAGGTCGTCTGTCATCCTTTTTGGACCTGTATTCTTCCCCCCACCCACCCCAGAGTCTTTTACTCTGGTGCAATACGCCAATTCCAGTTCAGGTTCTACTTGGAAATCTCCATTTTTGATAGCTGAGTAGTATTCCATTGTGTATATAGACCACAGCTTGCTCAGTCACTCATCTGTTGCTGGACACCTGGGTTGCTTCCAGGTTTTGGCTATTACAAATTGTGCTGCTATGAACGTATGTGTACACACATCCTTTTGGATGGGTGTGTTGGGTTCCTTAGGATATATCCCCAGGAAATAAATTGCAGGGTCATAAGGTAGGTCTACTTCTAGCCTTCTGAGAGTTTTCCAGACTGTTCTTCACAGAGGTTGGACCAATTTGCATTCCCACCAGCAGTGCAGGAGGGTTCCTTTGACTCCATAATCTCTCCAGCATTTGTTACTGTTACCTTTTCTGATATATGACATTCTCACAGGAGTGAAGTGGTATCTCATTGTTGTTTTTATTTGTATTTCTCTGACAATCAAAGTCTTGGAACTTTTTTTCATGTGTTTCTCGGTCTTTTGGATCTCTAAGGCATACATTTCTATTTCTTTTTAATATATTTTTGTTTATTTAATTATTTACTTATTTATTTATTATTGGATAGGACCGTGATAAATTGAGAGGGGAGGGAGATAGGGAAAGAAACAGAGACACCTGCAGCACCGTTTCACCACTTGTGAAGCTTTCTCCCTCAGGTGGACACCAGGGGCTTGAACCTGGGATGTTTTGCATTGTAATGTGTATGCTTAACCAGCTGCACCACTGCCTGGCCCCCCATAAATTTCTATATCTTCCTAAAAGTTTATTTTATTTATAAAATGGAAATATTGACAAGACCATAGGATAAGAGGGATACATTTCCACACAGTGCCCACCACCAGAACTCCATCCTAAAAGTTTTATAGTTACACCTTTTACATTTAGGTATTTGATCCACTTTGAGTTAAATTTTGTTTGTGGTATGGAGATTGAATCAGAAGTACTTTCTGAGCAGTGGAGAATTTTGGCATTGGAAAGCAGCAGTTACAAAATGTTCATGCTCGTATCAAGCTAAAATTCCAGTGGCTATCACAGACAGCAGTCAGCAGTCAGCGGCCACATATGTGTCTAAATGTAACTTTGACTGCACCATTTCTAATCTGTAATGGAGGCACAGAGAATACAACAATTGTGGGAGATGGCACACCCTCAAGTGGTTGGCCTGGCTGTGCAATGGCCTGAGACTGTTAGATGGAGGAAATCCCTTTCATGGGGACATTTGCATGTGCCTCGAAGGACCTCAGAATGCAGGTCCTATTATATCCCTTGTCTTTCCTTTGACTGGCCATTTAATTTTTTCATCAGTCCCTAGCCCTTTTGTTTGCCAAGGTCCTCCTGCCTACCTTCTATATCCCACATAGCTATTCTTCCTTTTATTCTTTGATTTAATTTTTTTAGATAGAGTCAGAGAGGCAGAAAGGCAGTGATAGAGAGTGGTAGAGACCACAGGGCTGAACTTGGATCCGGTGAATGGCAAAGAAGCATATTTTTTTGCCACAAGGATTAGTGCTGGGGCTCAGTGCCTGCAGGATGAATCCACTGCTCCTGCTGGCCATTTTTTTTCTCCGTCATTTTTCTTCTTTCTTTCTCTCTCTCTTTTCTTCTTCCTCTTTCTTTCTCCCTCTCTCTTTCTATATTCTTTAGCTGTTTTCTATTTTATTTTTATTAGTGATTTAATATTTATTTACAAGAGTGTAAGATAGTAGGGGTTTAATTCCACACCATTCCTACCACCAGAGTTCTGTGTCCCCATCTACCTCCAGCAATAGTTCTCCCCAGGTCACAGATATGAGTTGACTATATATTTATATCTATATCTGCATCTACCTATGTATCTATATATCTGTCTATCTACCTCTGTATTATTGTGCCTATTTTTATTCACTTCTATGGTCCTAACTTCACTTCCTTTCTAAGTCACAGCTATGCCTATTAGTATATCCAAATGTCATCCTTTTTCTTCTTTTTTTCTCTGATAATTTCTTTTTTCTTTTTTTGATAGAGACAGAGAAATAGAGAGGCAGGAGAGAGAAAGAGAGACACTCAGAACACTACTCCATGCTCATGAACTTCCCTCCCCCGCAGGTAGAGTTTTGGACTTGAACCCTGGTCATTGTGCATGGTAATGTGTGTACTCTGCTGGGTGAATCATCACTTTTTATTTTTATTAGTGATTTAATGGTGATTTGCAAGATTATAAGATAACAGGTATAATTCCACAGCATCCCCACCACCAAAGTTCTGTGCCCTCTCTGCCCCTCCTCCCCAAACAGTAATCACCATGGTTCTTACAAAGTCTTAGAGACAGGTTGGCTACTTATTTATTTCTTTGTTTTGCAATTTTCAGTTCTCTACATTCCACACATGAATGAAACCATCAGGTAGTGGTCTTTCACTTACTTACTTCACTAAGCATCATCACCTCCAGTTCTATTTATTTTGTCATCTTTTTAATTACTGAGTAGTACTCCACTGGATATATATCCCCTAACTTCTTTATCCAGTCATCTATTGATAGGCATCTAGGTTGTTTCCATGTTTTAGCTTTTGTGAATAATGAAGCTATGAGTATGGGGGTATTTATGCCTCTTTGAATTAGTGTTTTTATGTCTTTTGGATAAATTTCTAAGAGTGGTATTGTTGGATAATAAGCTATTTTCCATTTTTAAAGGAATCTCCATAATGGCTGCATCAGTTCGCATTCCCACCAGCAGTGTAACAGGGGTAGTCTTTCTTCACATCCTCTCCAACACTTACTATTTCCTGTCTCATTCTAAGTTATTCTCACTGCTGTGAGGTGGAATCTCAATGTGGTTTTAATTTGCATTTCTCTAATGATAAGTGAAGTGGAGCATTTGCCTGTGGGCCAAGTCTGTCTATTGTTTAGAAAGATGTCTATTCATATCTTTTCCCCACTTTTTTGTAAAAAAAATTATTTTTATTTTTTCGCCTTCAGGGTTATCCCTGGGGCTCGGTGCCTACACTATGAATCCACTGCTCCTGGTGGTCATCATTTTTTTCTTTTTCTTTCATTGTGCTGTCTTCCCCTCACTTTTTATTCCTTTTCTTTTTGTTGAGATGTATGTATAGATGTTTGATATTTACCACGTCAGGTGTGTGGTGTGTAAACATCTCCCAGTGCCGGGTTACTTGTTTATCTTTGTGGAGTTTTCTTTTCTTTTCTTTCTTTCTTTCTTTCTTTCTTTTTTTTTTTTTTAAGATTTTGTTTCTTTATTCATGAGAGAGATAGGGAGAGAGAGAGAGAGAGAGAGAGAGAGAGAGAGAGAGAACCAGACATCACTCTGGTACATGTGCTGCTGGGGATTGAACCCAGGACCTAATGCTCGAGAGTCCAATGCCTTATCCACTGCACCACCTCCTGGACCACCTTTGTGGATTTTCTTTAAAATGTTTTTATATTATCTTTATTTATTGGATAGAGACAGCCAAAAGTCAAGAGAGTAGGGGGAGATAGAAAGGGAGAGAGTCAGAGAGACACCTACAACACTGCTTTACTATTCACAAAGCTTCTCCCCTGCAAGTGGGGACCAGGGACTCAAACCCGGGTCCTTGTTCATTGTAACATGTGCACTTAACCAGGTGCACCACCACCTGGCCTCTCTTTATGGAGCTTTCTTTCAAAGTGTAGAAGCTTTTTTATTTGATGTAGTCCCATTTATTTAATCTTGTTTTAGTTTCACTTGCCCATGAGGTTGAGTCTCAAAATACATCTTTGCTGGTAAAGTCCTGAAGTGTTTCACTGATACTTCTTTTCTACGTATTTTATATTTTCAGGTCTAATAACCCAGGTCTTTGATCCATTTTGATCTGATTTTGGTGCATGGTGTTAGGTGGTAGTCTAGTTTTATTTTTCTACATGTGGCTGTCCAGTTTTCTCTTTACCATTTGTTGAAGAGCACTTCTTTTCCTCATTGGACAGTTTTGGCCCCTTTGCCATATGTGTATGTGTGGGTTTATTTCTGAACTCTCTGTCTTGTTCTATTGGACCAAGTGACCATTTACATTTCAGTACCATGCTGTTTTAATTACTTTTGCTTTGCAGCATAAACTGAAGTAAAGGAGTGTGTTGCCTCTATTTTTCTTCTTTTTCCTCAGGCGTGTTTTGACTATTCTTATCTTTTTATGGATTCACATGAGTTTTGGGGTAAGTTCAATTTTCTTGAATTATGTCATTGAGAGAATTGCATTGAGTCTATAGATTGCTTGTGGTAGGATGACCATTTTAATGATATTTACTTTTCTTTATGCTTTTAAAAAATATTTATTTATTTATTCCCTTTTGTTGCCCTTGTTGTTAGTTGTTGTTATTGTTGTTGGATAGGACAGAAAGAAATGAAGAGTGGAGGGGAAGGGAGGGGAGAGAAAGATAGACACCTGCAGACCTGCTTCACCGCTTGTGAAGCGACTCCCCTGCAGGTGGGGAGCCGGGGGCTCGAACTGGGATCCTTACGTGGGTTCTTGTGCTTGACGCCACATGCGCTTAACCCGCTGCGCTACTGCCCAACTCCCGATATTTACTTTTCTAATCCATGAATAAGGAATATTCTGTTTCTTTGTGTTGCTCTGTCTTTTACCAATGTCCTGCTTTCATTGTAAAGGCCCTTCACATCCTTTATTAGAGTCACTCCACGGTATTTTATCTTTTGTGGTTTGATTGCAGAAGAGAGTGATTATTTCATCTTCCTTTCCTCTGACTCATCATTTGTGTATAGAAATGCCACAGATTTTTTTGTATTGATTTTAAGTAGCAGGATTACTACTTTATTGAATTTATTGATGGTTCCCAGTAGGTTCTTTATTTGACGTCCTGTTTTTCCTTTTATGATGATCTCAGGTCACTGGCTTTTGTGGGATGCATATTTGTCCCCCCAAACACAGGCTTTTCTGCATTTGCTGGCAGTTCCATTTACGTTTAAGGCTGCTACTTATTATTTCTTCCTCCAAGGACACAGCCTCTAGGCTTTACCAGTGGGAGTCAGACTAGTTTCTTTGACTCACTTTATAGGAGTCATTAATCAAGCCTTCTCAAACTTGCTGTCATTTCTTAAGGTGGTAATATTTGTTTCTCTCTCATTCTAGGAGAAGACATCTACCAAGTCATGAAATTCAAATAGCCTATGGAGAAGCCCATGTGGGAAAAAAACAAACCTGAAACTTCCTATGAACTACAAGCATCATCTCACCAGCCTTATGGCTATACCTCTGGGGAAGCAGGTCCTGTAGTTGCAGTGGATTCCCAGGATCATGACTGAAGCCATATACTTCTTGTCACAGCCATCCAAGCTCAGTAGTTCCTAAATTTGTGAGCCACACAGTGAGTTTTATTTTGCTTTTTTTCTTTGCTGGGGCTTCACCTATCCTGGCCAGCCTTTTCAGACATAAAGGGACCAACAGAGGGAAAGATACCACAGCACCGAAGCTTTTTCAGGTGCTGTGGGAACTGGGCTGGAACCTGGGTCATGCACATGACAAAGCAGTCACCCATCCAGGGAAGCTGTCTTGCTAGTCCTGCAAACACTGAGTTTGATAAATATTCATTATTGTTTGATTTTTGAACTTTTTTTGAGATTTGGTTTACATTCATGAACTTCACCATTTTGAAGTGAGCAATTCAGAGTTTTTTTTTTTTTTTTCAGATTTACTCTAATGCAACCATTGTTATAATCTCATCCCGGAACATTTCCATCACGTCAAAATGTTATCCATGTTTCTTGACAGTCATTTTTGGTTACACCTACTAACTTCACCTAACAACCACTGATACCAGACATAACAATTTATTTATTGTAGACATTTGTCTTTTTAAAAAATATTTATTTATTCTCTTTTGTTGCCCTTGTTGTTTTACTGTTATAGTTATTTATTTCATCGTTGTTGAATAGGACAGAGAGAAATGGAGAGAGGAGAGGAAGACAGAGGGGGAGAGAAAGATAAACACCTGCAGACCTGCTTCACCGCTTGTGATGCGGCCCCCCTGCAGGTGGGGAGCCGGTGCTCCAACAGGGATCCTCACGCTGGTCCTTGTACTTTGCGCCACATGTAGACATTTGTCTTAAATAGAATTAGGTACTATGTGGTCTTCTGTGAATTACTTTTATGTGCCTTAATTTTTATAAGTCTCATCCATATTACAGCATCAACCTATCAGCCATTCATTTTTAAAATAAGAATATTTTTAGAGAAGTTTTAGGTTTATAACAAAATTGAGAGGATAGGGAGTCTGGCGGTAGTGCAGTGGGTTAAGTGCAGGTGCCACAAAGTGCAAGGGCTGGCTTAAGGATCCCAGTTCGAGCCCCCAGCTCCTAACCTGCATGGGAGTCACTTCACAGGCCGTGAAGCAGGTATGCAAGTGTTTATCTTTCTCTCCCCCTCTCTGTCTTCTCCTCTTCTCTCTATTTCTCTCTGTTCTATCTAACAATGATGATAACAACAACAATAACTACAACAACAACAAACGACACCCCTGCAGGTGGGGAGCTGTGGGCTTTACGTGGTCCTTGCACTTCACGCTACATGAGCTTAACTACCGCCCGACTCCCACTTGTATTTTTTGATGCTTCTTCTCTTGATCCCTTAAGCTGTTATACTGCCTCTGCTGACCTCAACTCAATCAATTCAACCAGTGCCACCATGCCATGTTATGTTGCCACTGCCTTTTGCTTTGGATTGTATCCAGAGATGCCAAGCCTGAGATGTTAACCTTCCAACTCCAATAATCTGGTGAGACATTTCCCAACACTTGGGACCATGTAGTTCCACTTCAAATGGTGAACTATCTAACAAAGTTATAGACACTAGATATAGGTTAGAGCTTAGGGTCCTGGGTACATGTATACATACACATATCCATAAGTTAGGAGTAACTGTATACCTCAAAGTAAAATGTTCAGTATTCTGCTGTGATCAGACTTAGACCTAGTACGTTCAGAAAGCAGGTAGAAAGGCTTAAAGAAGGCACCATAAATAGTCTAATCAAATATTTAATGCTTAGGCCTAGACACCCTCCTCTCCTACCCCCGACTTCACTTCCATCAATCACTCCATCTACTCAAATAACTACACAAAAGTGCTTTCTACATAGGAACTGCACTATTACATGCCAGTAATGTACGAAGGTTCTAATTTCTTTTTTTTTAATTTAATTTTTTAAATTTACTTTTTATTTAAGAAAGGATAAATTAACAAAACCATAGGGTAGGAGGGCTACAACTCCACACAATTTCCACCACCCAATCTCCATATCCCATCCCCTCCCCTGATAGCTTTCCCATTCTCTATCCCTCTGGGAGAATGGACCCAGGGTCGTTGTGGGTTGCAGAAGGTGGAAGGTCTGGCTTCTGTAATTGCTTCACCGCTGAACATGGGCGTTGACTGGTCGGTCCATACTCCCAGTCTGCCTCTCTCTTTCTCGTCTTTTTTTTTTTTTAAACTATAGTCATACTGGCAGGCTTGAAATGTTATTTGATTATGTTTTTGATTTGCATTTGTATAATGGCTAATGATGTTGACTACCTTTTCACACACAGCTTGGTCATTTGTTTGTCTTGGGGGAAATGTCTATATATTTGCTCTTTTGATGACAGAATTTTATGAATTCTATGTATATTCCAGATGCTATGTAACCTTATCACATGAACAGTCTGCAAATATTTTTCCTATTCTGTGGATTTCCTTTTCACTTTCTTAATGTTCTCTTTGGATGTAATTTTGATAATTTCCAATTTAATAACTTTTACTTTGATTGCTTGTGTTGGTGTCATAGTAAAAAAATCATTTTATGTATAATACAAGGTTACAAAGACAACATTTTTCCTTCTAAGAGATGTAGGGTTTGTAAATGGGAAAATTTGATTATGAATAAGGAGGGAAGAAGACCCAGGCTGTGTTTGTAAGCACATATACTGTAGAAGAACATACATATAGATGAAAATATTGAAGTGGATTTCATTAAGATTCCATGTGCTCAGGTACTCCTGAAAGAAGGTTTCCTTGTAGAATTGGGGTTCTGGCCCAAGGCAGAGAGGCACTGCATTCTTTATTCATCCTCCTTGACATAATAAGTAAGAACAGTAAAGAAGTATGTAAAAGTAATGAAAGAAGTATGGTAGAGAGAGAGAAGAGGAGACATGAAGTAACACTGGAGTGGGTTCCTTCATCCCTTCTTTGTGAGTGTTGTCAGAATGTGTGCAAGTTCCACATTTGTGTGTGTGGCTGTTTTCAGATATCTCTGGACTGGAATCCTCTTGGTTGTTCTCAGAGGAAATCCCATATTAGATCATCTCCACAATTTTAAAACTGGATGTTAAGCCTTTGGGTTCCTGCAGGATGCCTGGTTTGTGAATATAAGGGCTTCTTTAAATCTTAGTATTTCCCTGATGGTTTTTGATTTCATTGCAGCTTGATACATGTAGTCAATTTTACTGACCATTGTGGGTAGTGCTTCATTTTTTTGTGATTTTTTAAATATTTATTTATTTTCCCTTTTGTTGCCCCTGATTTTTTAATTGTTGTTGTAGGTATTATTATTGTTCTTATTGATGTCATCATTGTTAGATAGGACAGAGAGAAATGGAGAGAGGAGGAGAAGACAGAGAGGGGGAGAGAAAGATAAACACTTGCATACCTGCTTCACTGCCTGTGAAGTGACACCCCTGCAGGTGGGGAGCCGGGGGCTCGAACCGGGATCCTTATGCTGGTCCTTATGATTTATGCCACGTGCGCTTAACCTGCTGTTCTACCACCCAACTCCTAGTGCTTCATTTTTCTAATGAATACCACTTTTTTGCATTTATATTCCTTCTACCATTCATCATGTCAGTTGGGCATTGCACTAGGGCAGGACTTCTGAGCTCAAGTTTAGATACATGACAGTAGACATGCCTTGAGTAGACTGTCTTTATGTTGGCTCTTAGTCTAAGTTGTTGAATTCTCCAACAGACTGAACACTCAATGTCTCAGAAGTTTCTGATAGATTATTTCAACAGAGCTTTAAACTCCTCCTCTTGGAGGCTGCTAAGGTCACAGTGTGTTACTGGGAAAATATAGGTCATACTCTGTAGGCTGAAATAGGATGCTCTCATTTGCTTATCATAGCTATGAAGTGGGGTTTTTTCTTTTCTTTTTTGCCTCCAGGGTTTTCGCTGTGGCTTGGTGCCTGCACTACGAATCCACTGCTCCTGGTGGCCTGTTTTGTTTTGTTGGCTAGGAAAGAGAGAAATTGACAGAGGAGGGGAGAGAGAAGTACACCTGCAGACCTGCTCCACAGCTTGTGAAGTGACCCCTCTGCAGATGGGGAGCCGGGGGCTCCAACCTAGGTCCTTGCACTTCTTATTATGTGCGCTTAACCCACTGCGCCACCACCCAACCCCCAAGTGGGATGTTTTTCTTTCCTGTTTCACAGATGAGGTCGCTTTATCAAAAGGTACTTACTCATCTTTGCACAAAAGTGTGTTGAAAATTTTTTATGAGGGGGGAAAGAGAGAGAGAGAGGTGGAGGGTGGGAGGGAGATGCTCAACTCTGGCATATGGTGGTGCTGGGGATTGAACTTGGGACCCCTGAGACCTCAGGCAGTCAAGTCTGGTATACTTTCACTATACTATTTTTTCTACTCCCTCCCCCAAATCTTTAAGGATATTTCTTTTTCAAGGACAGGGTGGTGGTGTTGTACCAGATGGAGTGCACACATCACCATGCACAAGGACCTGAGTGAGGTTCAATCCTCCCCACCTGCAGAAGGGGGAAAGCTTCGCCAGTGATGAAGCAGTGCTGTGGATGTCTCTCTTTCTATCTATCCCTCCCCTCTCAATTTCTCTCTGTCCTGTCAAATGAAAGAAAGGAAAAAATGCCCACTAGGAGAGGTGGATTTTTCCTGCAGGCACTGAGCCTCATGGTAACCCTGGTGACAAAAAAAAAGTTTCTTTTTTGAAATACTTTTTTACATTGCTGTTTTATAGGGTTTTTTTTTGGGGGGGAATAGAAACTTTCCCAGAATGTGGACCTTTTTCAGACTATGTCTTCAACAAATATATTTTGCCCAAGGAAGGAATCTCTCTGGAATATTTTACAGTTGGCTATTTAAAAAAATATACCTATTTAAAAAATATATACTTATTTGTGATTAATGGGTTACAAGATTATAAGGTTACAAGGTACAGTTTCACATTGTACCCACCACTGAAATTCTGTGTCCCCAGCTTATCACCTCCCAAAGATAACCAGCATAGTTCTCACAAGGTCTTAGAAACAATTTGTTTGCTTCTGTTTGTTTTTTTTTTGCAAGTCTATGTGTATCAGTTGTCTAGGTACTACATATGAGTAAAACCACTCAGTAGTTGTCTTTTATCTCTTTACTTATTTTTCTAAGCATAATCACTTCCAGTTCTATTCATTTTGTCCAAAAGGACACAATATCATCTATTTTATAACAAACATTGATTATTAAAATATTGATTATACAATCATTAAATATTGACTATGCAGTTATAACAATCTTTTGTTCCATCATGAACACTATATATCCTATTTGGGACAGGGACTTTGATCACCTCATTAACCACAGAACATAGGCGGCACCTAGCCCACATGGCAGAATAAATGACTCAGTGAATAAATGATTATTATGTGTATCTGTCAGGTTGGAGCTAATTTTTTCACACAACATAGTCTATCTTGGACTGTCCACTCTTTTTTTTTTTTTTTTTGCCCCCAGGGTTATTGCTGGGGCTCAGTGGCTGCACCATGAATCCACTGCTCCTGGAGGCTATTTTTTTCCCTTTTGTTGCCCTTCAGTGTTGTAGTTACTATTATTGTTGTCATTGTTGTTGGATAAGACAGAGAGAAATTGAGAGAGGAGGGGAAGACAGAGAGGGGGAGAGAAAGACACCTGCAGACCTGCTTAACCGCCTGTGAAGCGACTCCCCTGCACATGGGAACCCAGGGGCTCGAACCGGGATCCTTACATCAGTCCCTCCGCCTTGCGCCACATGTACTTAACCCACTGCGCCACCGCCTGCCCCCCAAGACTATCCACTCTTCATGTTAGTACTTCCCTTTCAAAAACCCAGAGTAGAAGTTAGCACCAGAATCCATTTTCTCCCTTTATGGATTTCTACGGAGAAGAGGAATGCTTCTCATCTCCCACCATGATTTGGGGAGTGGTTTGGAATGAACACCCAGGCTCACCTTGCGTAGCATTTTGATTATTACCTGGGGAGTAGGAGTCATGAATCAGAACAGGGAAAATTCCACTTCCAGTAAAGGGCAACGCTCATTATGCACATCCTTCAAATGGCGCCAGCAATTTACAATGAGCAGTGAACTGAATAGTGGCCCTCCATAAATTTATGCTTTAATTCCAACTTTCAGAAAACAGGACTGAGACCTTATTCTGGGGAAGGGAATCTTGGTAGATATTATTAATTTAAGGATCTTGAAATGGAATTACCATAGAGTGTACCTGCTGTCTGTGTTGGCTCAATCCACAGATTCTCTTCATGCATGGACCAGGCATTAATTCCTGCATTCCTTTAAATCAGGGTGAAATTGTGGACTGAGTGGTGGTGCACCTGGTTAAGTGCACATATTACCAAGTTGGGTTTGTGCCCCCACTACTCACCTACAGGGGAGTCTGCTTCACCAGCAGTGAAGCAGGTCTGGAGGTATCTATCTTTCTCCTCCTCTATCCCTGTCCCCTCTCAATTTCTGTCCTAACAAAAATTAGAAAAAAAAATAATAAAGGGAAAATGGTATCTGGTAGTGGTGGATTCATAGTGCTGGCACCAAGTGGGAAAAAAATCAGAGTCAAACTTACTGAAGTTATTGAACTTATGTCATCCATCATGCTTCACTCCATACTCCCTAGTGGTGTCTAGTCATGATAGCCAGAATTATGCAGAGAAACATGATGGATGATGGCTGGTACCAGCTTCATCTAGCAGTGGGCATTTTGTCTTAGGAGGAGGAAATCTGGGTGTTACACATGTGCATGGATATTTTCCCCTGGTGACCTTATAAGTATTCATTTAGGCTTTACAGGAAAAAGCTTAAACTCATCTGAGTGCTGCAGAATACCTTATGATTCTTTTAGAATGTGAGAGGTTGGAAGCATTAGAGGAATTTTTAAAAAAAAATTTTTTATTGGAAAATTAATGTTTTACATTTGACAGTAAATACAATAGTTTGTACATGCATAACATTTCCTAGTTTTCCATATAACAATACAACCCCCACTAGGTCCTCTGTCATCGTTTTTGGACCTGTATTCTTCCTCCTACCCACCCGAGAGTCTTTTACTTTGGTGCAGTACACCAATTGCAGTTCAGGTTCTACTTGTGCTTTCTCTTCTTATCTAGTTTTCCATATAACAATACAATTTCTGCAGTGTCTGTTGTGATAGCCCCTCTTTCATTTATGATCCGATTTATTTGTATCTTCTCTGTTTTTTGTTTTGTGAGTCTGGCTAAAGGTTTGTCGATTTTGTTCAGTCTTTCGAAGAACCAACATTTATTTTCACTCATCTTTTGTATCGTTTTCTTATTTTCAATGTTATTTATTTCTGCCCTAACTTTAGTTATTTCTGTCCTGGTTGCTTTAGGGTTCCTTTGTTGTTCTTCTTCTAGGTCTTTAAGATGTGCAATCAGGCTGTTTATTTGTGCTTTTTCTTGTCTCCTAATATGTGCTTGTATGGCTATGAGCTTCCCTCTCAGTACTGCCTTTAATGTGTCCCAAATATTTTGATAGCGCCTGTGTCTTCATTTTCATTGAACTCTTGAAACATTTTGATTTCTTCCTTGATTTCCTCTTTAACCCAGTACTTGTTAAGGAGTGTACTGTTGAACTTCCATATTTTGGAACTATTACTAATCTTTTGTTGATTGTTAAGTGTTAGTTTAATTTCATTGTGGTCTGAGAAGGTGCTTGGGGTGATTTCAATGCTCTTGAATTTTCTGATGCTGTCTTTGTGGCCTAACATATGGTTTGTCCTTGAGAATGACCCATGTGGACTTGAGTAGAATGTGTATTCCAGTTTCTTGGGATGAATGACTCTGAAAATGTCCAATAGTTCTAGTTTATTTATCTCCTCATTTAGCTCCCTTATGTCTTTATTGATTTTCTGCCTGGATGATTTGTCAAGTTGAGAGAGTGGGGTGTTGAAGTCCCCTAGTATGACTGTGTTACTGTTAATATATTGCTGTCACTCTTTCAGTAGATGTTTGATGTATTTAGATGGTTTCTCATTGGGTGCATAAATGTTAATAATTGTTAAGTCCTCTTGATTGACTGACCCACTGAGCATTAAGTAGTGTCCTTCCCTATCTTTTTCAATTTATTTATTTTAAAGTCTATCATGTCAGATATGAGAATAGATGTTCCTGCCCTTTTTTGTGGGCCATTGGCTTGTATGACAGTTTTCTATCCTTTCACTTTGAGTCTGTGTTTGTCTTGTTGAGTTAGGTGGGTTTCCCGTAGACAGTATATTGTTGGGTTGTGTTTTCTGATCTGTCTTCCTACTCTGTCCCTTCTAATAGGTGAATTAAGGCCATTGATATTTGTTGATATCAAAGATTGAAGATATTTTAACGCCATTCTTGTAGATTTTTAGAGTGTTCTGATATATGGCCTATTTATGGTGGTCTGACTATTTAGAGGAGACCTTTCAGAACTTCTTTCAGGGCAGGCTTGGTGATAGTTGATTCTTTCAACTATTGCTTGTCTGAGATGTTTTTTATTCCCCCAACTAGTCTGAATGACAGGATATAGTAGTCTTGGTTGAAAGCCTTTCTCATTAAGCACTCGATAGATATTTTGCCATTCTCTTCTGGCCTGTAGTGTTTGTGTGGAGAAGTCTACTGCTAATCTTATGGGTTTTCCTCTGTAGGTGACTCTTTGTTTTTCTCTGGCAGCCTTCAGGATCCTTTCTTTATCCTTATTCATTTCCATTCTATATATGATGTGTCTGGTGTCTTTAAGTCTGGGTTAATTCTGTTTGGGACCCTCCTGGCTTCTTGAACCTTTATGTCTTTGATGTTGTCTAGACTAGAGAAGTTCTTGCCTATTATGTCCTGAAGAATGCTTTCTTCCCCTCCCTCTCTTTCTTCCCCTGGTAAGCCAATAATGCGTCTATTATTTCTTTTGAAGTCATCCCATAGGTCTCTGTTGTAGTTTTAAGAATCTCTTATTGAGATCTCTTACTTCTTTTATAGTTGTCTCTAATTTGTCCTCGATCTTGCTAATTTTGTCTTAAGCCTCATCTATTCTATTCTCTCTCTCTTCTACTGTTTTCTGGAGTTCATCTATTTTGTTACCTTGTTCTGATACTGTTTTAGCTTGTTCAGCTAGCTGTGTTCTTAGCTCAGCTATTTCAGCTTTCAACTCTCTAATAACCTTGAGATAATTAGTGTTTTCTTCCAGAGTCTCATTTGTTGTTTCTGCATTTCTTTTTTTTTTAAATAAAGACTTTTAAAATTTTATTTATTTCATTTTGTTGCCCTTGTTTTATTGTATTAGTTATTATTGTTGTTGTTGATGATGTTGTCCTTGTTGGATAGGACAGAGAGAAATGGAGAGAGGAGGGGAAGACAGAGAGAAGGAGAGAAAGATAGACACCTGCAGACTTGCTTCACCGCCTGTGAAGTGACTCCCCGGCAGGTGGGGAGCTGGGGGCTTGAACCAGAATCCTTATGCCCGTCCTTGTGCTTTGAGCCACCTGCGCTTAACCCACTGTACTACCACCCGACTCCCCTGTTTCTGCATTTCTGATGACAATTCTTTCAAACTCTTTACTAACTCCTGTTATTATTTCCTTAGCTAGTGTTTGAATGTTGACCTCATTATTTTGTGCTTCAGCCTTAACATGAAGGACAAGAATTATTAACTGCTTATAGCTTATAGTTCTATAGTCACAGATAAAGTTACCATCGAGTAAGATTAATAGCTGTTTTCTTTAAGAATATAGTAGCCACAGATCCAAGCAAGAAGTCATTCCTAGAATAGATGGCTTGGTAGATCAGATCAGGAACTATTATAGGAGCTTCAGAATCATGAAAGGGTTCAAGACAGAGACCGTAATATGGCTCTTGGGGCATCTGAGATGAACACTACATATGAGTGAGAACCGACAGTTCACTCAGAACTGTCAATAGTGGGTCTATACATGCTCAGTGACCTTGTGTGAAGGTTGCAAGTAGGTTGAGATTCTGAAGATATCTGGCATTGTACCCTCAGTAACCAGAATATTACTGGCTTCAATTGTTCACCTAATTCCCAGTGACAGCCTTTTCAGGTTATTACTGTATGTACTTCTGTGAGAAACATGACAGAGGGCTGGTTTCAGAAACTTCACTACCACATTTTTCTTCCTCTAGATAGTAAAATAGTAGAGAATTCTGGACATTAATTACTTCACTTAATTTAGGTTCATAGGGTAAAGTCATGAGAGAGTGCTTAGTCTGAAATTCTGACCTTCTCGTCTCTTGTTTTGCCAAGTTTCAGTATAGTGAAGATGATATCTCCATTCATATTTCTTCGCTTGATGTCTCACTTTTGTTTCTGGATTCCTACTCTAACTTTTTTACTTGTTCATTTCTCTCTTATCTGAAAGTTAGAGTGGGTGTCTCTAAGATCTTGAGAGAACTATAGTGGGAGAAATTGTGGGGGGCACTTTGGTGGTGATAGTGGTATGGAACTATCAGTCCCATATTATCTTATAATCTTGTAAATCACTAATTTTTTATATCAGGGTAGAGATTCTGGGGGCTGGTTGTTGAACTTCTGATGTGTTTCTTTGCTATCTTAGTGTGCTTTCTTCACATGATCAGAGATTGCTTACTATCATGTCTGACTCTTATGAAGAAGGGTAGTGGGAAGGGGCTAAAGTCTAGTAGGACCCCTGGCTGTTTGCTCAGGTAAAACTTCACATTCTGAAGGGGTGTGATAGTGAGTAAATTAGGTTCAAGTTTTGGTTGTATGGTTAAAGCTAAACATTGGGCAAACGCTAGAAGAAGAAGCTAAACATTAACTTTTAGTGGCAAACAATGTATACATTTAGTGATTTCTAATGATGTATACTTGAATATATATTATAATGCAATGCTATAGCAGTAAATAAGCAAATAAGTACATCTTAAAAGCCTTCACATTCCCACCTGCAGGTGGTAACTTCACAGGAGGTGAAGCAGGTCTGCAGATGTCTTTCTCCTCCCCCTCTCTGTCTTCCCCTCCTATCTCAATTTCTCTCTGTCCTATCCAGCAACAACAATGACAATAACAACAGCAGCAACAATAATAACAATAGCAACAATTAGAAAAAAAATGGCCTTCTTGAGCAGTGTATTCGCAGTGCTGGCACCAAGCTCCAGTGATAATCCTCGAGGCAAAAAAAAAAAAAAAAAAGCCTTCACATTATGTAAAGAAAAGAAGTATAAATGTTGATAGATAGCTAGGCTTCTTTGGCTCAGGTAACTTTACTGTTCTTCAAATAGAGGGTTAGTATTTGTTGAGTTGGAAGATTCAACTGCCAATCCCAATAATGCCAACCACTAGAAGAAAATGTTCACAGACCTTAGCCTACTGCCTCTTCTGTGGGTTCTGTGTCATTACAGAGGACTCAACATCCACAGTATTGGTTGAAATATTTTCCTCATAAAAAGGAGAAAAGACGGGAGTCAGCGGTAGTGCAGTGGGTTAAGCGCAGATGGCGTGAAGCGCAAGTTTAAGGATCCCGGTTGGAGCCCCTGGCTCCCCAACTTCAGGGGAGTCGCTTCACAGGCGGTGAAGCAGGTTTGCAGGTGTCTACCTTTCTCTCCCTCTCTCTGTCTTCCCCTCCTCTCTCCATTTCTCTCTGTCCTATCCAACAACAATGGCATTAATAACTACAACAATGAAACAAGGGCAACAAAAGAGAATAAATAAATAAATATTTTTTAAAAAAGGAGAAAAGACAAAGTAAGATAGGCACCTGTATCATGCACTAGTCTCCCATGGCCAGAAGGCCTATACTGATAATTGACATAGGATGCTGCACTGCATGAACTCCAGTCTCCTTGCTGTCGGGGGTGTGTGGGCAGCTGTACTGGTGGGGCACACCAGGTGCCATATGTCACACATGTCTAAGCACCACAGGCTTACAGCCTGCCAGAACAGAGGGAACACCCTTCTCCCGAAGGGAGAATAACCTAGAGTCAAGTGACAGCATAACACTCAGCTTCTATATATGTGAATGTTCCAAAATGAGGGCACTTACTAAGCAAAAAACTGCAGTGGGGACAACAGGTGACATAATGTTTGCTTCCCCAGTAGTATTCTAACCAAATTGTGCTAGATTAGATTGGAGGTGTCTCAAATTCATTAGATGATACCATATCTCCTGGACAGAGAAGTGTGGAGGGTTATTTCATTATAATAATGGTTGTCTTAGAGATTCTTTTTTATTTTTTCTGTTGTCCTTGACTAACTTTAAACATCCCTTTAAACATTTGTGATATGTAAACTTTATATTATTTGGGGTATTTTAATTCAATGAAGAATTATTTACAAGTGGCATCCATTGGTAAGTGAACTGAGAAAATAGCATAGTTGTTATATAGAAGACTTTGATGCATGAAGCTCTGTGGTCCCAGGTTCAATCCCTCACACCACCATAGAAAGAGCTGAGCACTTCCCTCTGACAAAAAAAAAGTTAAGAAATTTTACTTTTATTTATTTTTCAATTATCTTTATTGGATAGAGATATCCAGAATTTGAGAGGGAAGGGGATGATAGAGAGGGAGAGAGAGGGAGTTGGGCAGTAGCGCAGAGGATTAAGTGCACATGGGACAAAGCACAAGGACCAGTGTAAAGATCCCAGTTCGAGCCCCCAGCTCCCCACCTGCAGGGGAGTTGCTTCACAGGTGGTGAAGCAGGTCTGCAGGTGTCTATCTTTCTCTTCCCCTCCTCTCTCCATTTCTCTCTGTCCTATCAAACAATGATGACAGTAATAACTACAACAATAAAACAAGGGCAATAAAAGGGAATAAATAAATAAATATTCTTAAAAAGAAAGGGGGAGAGAGAGAGGGACTAGGAGGTGGTGCACCTGGTTAAGTGCTCACATTACAATGCATAAGACCCAGATTCAAGCTCCTGGTCACCACCGGCAGGGGTAAAGCTTCACAAATGGTGAAGCAAAGATGTAGGTGTCTCTCTGTCTCTTCCTCCCCTCTCAATTTCTGTCTCTATCCAAGAATAAATAAACAAAAAATTTTTTTGTAGGTAGTGGAATAATGAGATTTATTTATTTGTTTGTTTTAATTTATTTTTTATTTTAGAAAGGATAAATTAACAAAACCATAGGGTAGAAGGGGTACAACTCCACACAATTCCCACCAACCAATCTCCATTTCCCATCCCCTCCCCTGATAGCTTTCCCATTCTCTATCCCTCTGGGAGCATGGACCCAGGGTCGTGGGTTGCAGAAGGTGGAAGGTCTGGCTTCTGTAATTGCTTCCCTGCTGAACGATTGCCACCTCAACATGCTTCAGGTCAGACTGTGTCCAGAGTCAGGTGTGACAACCCTTCAGCTTCATTACTCAGGTGAGACCTTTCCTTTCATAGCATTCCCTAATTCCATCCCAGGTGGATAACTTTCTAACAAAGTCCCAAAACCTAGGTATGGACCAGGTTCTGTGAGAGAGAGCATATGTTCACACGTATCCATAAACAAAAATATTTTTTAAAAAAGAAAGGGAGAATGAGGCAGAGAGACATCTGCAGCCCTGCTTCACCAGTCGCAAAGGTTTCCTCCTGCAGATGAGGACCAGGGCTTCAAATCCTGGTCTTTGTGCATTATAACTTGCACTCAACCAGGTATCCCATGACCCAGCCCCAGAAATTTTACTTTTACAACCGCAAATTCGTGTTACCAAGGAGAATCAGATGAAGGTGAAGTAGTAGAATTCAAGCAAAAATTGTTTCTGTGCAAAACTTAGTAGTTCCACTAGATGGTAGCAAATGTCTGCATTTCATACCTTCATTGTTGTGACATTTAAAAAATGCCTACTTGACTTAAAATTAGAAAAACAGTTCTGGAAAAGTAAAAGTTATACCTAATATACTGTTCCCATCAGAGAAGGTAAAACAGAATTGGGATAAAATCTTCAAAAGAAAATGCTGGCCTGGAAGATAGCATAATATTTATGCAAAAGACTTTCATGCTTGAAGTTCTTAAATCCCAGGTTCAGTCCCCCTTACCACTGTAATCCAGAGTTGAACAGTGCTCTAGTTAAAAAATAAAAACAAGACTAAGTAATAGAAAGTGCTGGTAAGACTTCTGAATAAAGTAATCTCTGTTCAAATGAAATTACTTGTTCCAGGCCTAATTCTATAAAATGCAATTTGATAGAAAAAAAAAAGGCTCTTCATTGACTGTTTTATCTAATGCTATTCATTGTATAAATTTCTAAAAATTATAGAGTGTGATTTAAGTAAAATTCGAGTATATAATAGCTGGAAGCAGACCAGTGGTTTCTTGGGGGAGCAGTGGTGAGATAGGAGGGTGATGAAATACTTTTTGTGGTTGATGGATATGTTCACTATTCTGACTATGGTTATAGTTTCACAGAGGGGCTGGGTGTTGACACACCTGGCTGAGTGTACATGTTATAATGCACAAGGACCCAGGTTTGAGCCCCTGGTCCCCACCTGCAAGGGGAAAGTTTTGCGAGTGGTGAAGCAGTGTTGCAGGTATCTCTCTGTTTCTCTCCCTCTCTATCTCCCCCTTCCCTCTCGATTTCTGGCTGTCTCTATCCAACAAATAAATAAAGATAATAAAATACAAAAAATAGTTTCACAGATCATAAGTAGAATCTCATCAAATTGTAGACTCTAAAAATATTATATGTCACAGGAAAAACAGAATAAAGGCCTTTAAGTTATATTGCAGAAGTTACTGTGCTTTAAAATGACTTCTTCCTGGATTTTTATGGTGGCCTATGACATTGTGTTAAAATACAATTTCAGATTACACAGAACACTTAGAGGAGGTAAATTTGATCTTGTTATAGCAGCAGAAATAAACTTAAATATGGGATTTTATCTGCTTTTGACCTATTATCACCCATTAGTTTTTGCAATTATAAGATAACAAGGGTATAATTCCACACCTTTTCCACCACCAGAGTTTTGTGTCCCCATTCCTTCCATTGGGAACTGTGTTAGTTCTCCCAAGATCACAAGTATAGGTTAGGTATCATTTCTCTCTCTCTCTCTCTCTCTCTCTCTCTCCATTATTTTTTTCTATATTCCTGCTGTCTCTTCCTAAGTTACACTTAACTACTTCTGAGTGACCTTTTTTTTTTTTCCTCTTCTTTTTCTTGGTCCTGATGGAGTTGGAGTTCAGAGCCCTTTGGTCATCTTCCCTTAACTCTTACCTCTCTGAGAGTATGGACCAAAATTCTTTCTGGGGTGCAGAAGGTAGAAGTTGCTGGCTTCTGTAGTTACTTCTCTGCTGGACATGGACACTGGCAGGACAATCCATACCCCCAGCTTCTTTCTATCTTTCCGTTGTGGAATAGGGCTCTGGAGAAGTGAGGTTCTGGGACACATTGGTGAGGTCATCTGCTCAGGGAGTTCAGGATGAAATCTATCAGCATCTGCAACTTTGTGGCTGAAAGGTGATAAGATATAAAGCAGGACAAAATTATTAATAATCAGGAACCAAAAAGTAGGAGTAGAGGAGATGTTTATAGGGACTTTAGGGAGGATAGAAACTAGAAAGTCTATTTTAGGTATGTTCCTAGGGGCCCGTGACTTCAGTAATTTTTGCTTGAATTTGAGAGCTAACATGGAGGTGGACTAAAAATACTGTCTGGGAAGATGGTGTCAGAGCTCAGAATAGGACTAGAAAGCTGGATCAGGGGAGAAAGCTGGATCAGAGGCAGGATCCCAAACTTGAAGAAAGTATATAAATACAATTAACTGTTTACCATGTCGATTTGGCACAGGGCCCATTTATATTCATACTTAGCACAGAAGCCTGTGTAACCTCCTAGTCCCTGTCAATCTGTGCTATTTATTGCCACCAGGATTATCACTGGGCTTCTCTGCCTGTACTATGCATCTACTGCTCCCAAGGGCATTTTATCACCCCCCCTTTTTTTCATCTTAAAGAGGGAAAGAGACATCTACAGCTTTGCTTCATCTCTCATGAAGTTTCCCCCCTGCCAGTGGGAACCAGGGGCTTGAACCCAGATTCTTGCACTTGGTAAAGTGTATCTTTAACTGACCCCAACCAATAATTTTTTTCCATTTTTTATTTGTGATTAATAGTGGGTTATAGGTTGTAAGATTACAGTATATATTTCCACACCACACCCACCATCAAAGTTCTGTGTCCTCACTCTCCCACCTCCCAAAGATAACCACTGTAGTTCTCACAAAGTCTTAGAAACAGTTCATTTGCATTTTTTTGCAAGTTCATGTTTATCAGTTCTCTACATTCCACATGAGTGAAACCATCCAGTAGTTGCCTTTCATTTCTTTACTTATTTTGCTAAGCATAACCACCTCCAGTTCCATCCATTTCGTCCCAAAGGACACAGTATTATCTTTTTGATTGTAGAGTGGTATTTCATGGAGTATGTATCCCATGACTTCTTTAATCACTCATCTGTCGATAAGCATCGAGGCTGCTTCCACTCTTTGGCTGTTGTATCCTTTGGATAAATGCTTAAGAGTGATATTGTTGGATCACAAGGTAGTTCTATTTTTATTTGTTTAGGACTGTTCATATAGTCTTCCAAAGGGGTTGTGCCAGTTTGCATTCCAACACCAGTGTAGTAGAGTTCTTCCCCCCCCAACTTTGCCAACACTTGTCATTATGGAATCTCAGTGTAGTTTTAACTTGCATTTCTCTAATGACAGGTGGGGACACTCACCACTATACTAATGAGGATGAGGCATTTCTCTAATGATAAATGAAGTGGGACATTTCTCCGTATTCTGTGGGCTATGTGTGTTTCTTCTTTAGCTCTTTGGTCCACTTTTTTATTGAGCTATTTTTACTTTTTTACCTTGTTGTTTTATAGTTGTTGTAGTTATTGTTGTTGTTATTGATGTCATTGTTGTTGGATAGGACAGAGAGAAATGGAGAGAGCAGGGGAAGACAGAGGGGGAGAGAAAGATAGACACCTGAAGACCTGCTTCACTGCTTGTGAAGTGACTCCCCTGAAGGTGGGGAGCTGGGGCTTGAACTGGGATCATTGCTCCAGTACTTGCACTTTGCGCCATGTGCACCTAACCTGCTGTGCTACTGCTGGACCCCCTATTTTTACTTTTTTTGTAGATCTGTATCAATTTTGTATAGGTGTTTGATACCAGATGCTTGTCAGTTATGTGATATGTAAACACCTCCCGTTAACTGGGTTGTCTTGTGTAGTTTGCTTTCAATGTAGAGGTGAATTTTAGTTTCATGTAGTCCCATTTATTTGCTCTTATTTTCATTTTCCATGCCCATGGGGTCGAGTCTTCAAATACATCTTTGACGTGAAGATCCTGCAAAGTTTCATTGATATTTTCTTCTATATATCTTAGAGTTCCTAGTCTGTTATACAGATCTTTGATCCATTTTGATTTCATTTTGGTGTATGATGTTAGATGGTGTTCTAGTTTCAATTTTCTATATGTGGCTGTCCAGTATTTCCAGCACTATTTGTTGAAGAGACCTTTTTTGTCCTATTGAATGAACGGTTTGACCCTTTGTCATATATTATGTGGTTGTATATGTGTGGGTTCATTTCTGGGTTCTCGATTTTGCTCCATTAATCCAAGTGTCTATTTTTATTCGAGTACCATGGTGTTTTGATTACTATTGCTCTGTAATATAAATTGAAGTTGGGGAGTATGGTACCTCCAAAAATGCTACTGTGGTCTCATCCTGACCTCCCTTGGCAGATGACCTCACCAGTGTGTCCCAGAACCTCACCTTTCCAGAGCCCTACCCCACTACGGAAAGATTAAGACAGGCTGGGGGTATGGATTGTCCAGCCAATGTCTATGACCAATAGAAAAACAGTTAGAAGCCAGAACTCCTTTTTTCTTCACCCCAAAAATAATTTTGGTCCATACTCCCAGAGAGAGGAATGTTAGGGAAAGATGGCCAGAGAGCTCTGAACTTCCAATTCCACCAGGACCCAGAACATTTATCACCAAGAATCTTTGTTTTTATACCAAATATACCAAATAAAATAGGGAAGAGAATCTGGAAAACAACTGAAGAAAGGTCTTCTTCTTCTTCTTCTTCTTCTTCTTCTTCTTCTTCTTCTTCTTCTTCTTCTTCTTCTTCTTCTTCTTCTTCTCTTCCTCCTCCTCCTCCTTCTCCTCTTCCTCCTCCTCCTTCTTGAAAAAGAAGCACATCCTGAAGTTGTAATATAGGTGTAGTTGTGGCTTAGAAAGGCACTGAAGGCAAGACCATAGAAGTGAATAAAAACGGGGAAAACAATATATGTATCGTCAACCCATATCTATGACCTTGGGAAATATATGGTGGTTACTGTTTGAGGAGGATGGGGACATAGATCTTTGGTGGTGGGAATAGTGTAGAATTATATCCTTATTATCTTACTTTTCAGGTATTTTAATTTATTTTTAGTGACTTACAAGATTATAAGATAAAGATTATCTTTTTTTTAAATTTAATTTTATTTATTTATTCCCTTTTGTTGCCCTTGTTTTATTGTTGTAGTTATTATTATTGTTGTCGTTGTTGGATAGGACAGAGAGAAATGGAGAGAGGAGGGGAAGACAGAGAGGGGGATACCTACAGACCTGCTTCACCGCCTGTGAAGCGACTCCCCTGCAGGTGGAGAGCCGGGGTTCGAACCAGGATCCTTATGCTGGTCCTTGTGCTTTGCGCCACCTGCGCTTAACCCGCTGTGCTACAGCCCGACTCCCACGATAAGGATTATCTTTTCAGATATTTTAATTTATTTTTTAGTGACTTACAAGATTACAAGATAAGGATTATCTTTTCAGGTATTTTAATTTATTTTTTAGTGACTTACAATATTATAAGATAAGGATATAATTCACACTATTCCCACCACCAAAGATCTATGTCCCCATCCTCCTCAAACAGTAACCACCATAGATTTCCCAAGGTCATAGATATGGGTTGACTATATATATTTTTTCTCTTTTCAAATTTATGTATTTCAATTCTCTATATTCCACATGAGTGAAATTATCTGGTAGTTGTCTTTCATCTCTACTTACTTCACTAAGCATAATCATCACTATTTCCATTTATTTTGTCTCAAAGTACACAATACAGTCTTTTAAATTGCTGAATAGTACTCTGTGGAGTGTATGTTCCATGACTCCTCCTCCTCCTCCTCCTCCTCTTCTTCTTTGTATTTATAAGACTCAAATGAGTAATTTTTATTCCACTCTTAAAGGATTCTCCCCCACAACTCTATGCATTCCTCTTAGGGATTTCCCTCTGATATTTTAAACAGAAAAATGAAAAGGTACACAACCAGAGAAGCATGTGGGCCACTTGAGCAAAGATAGATGACCCAATGTGGAGGCTGATGCCTGTTTTTATTTACTTCTAGGGCCCCACTTCCACATCCTTTTGAAGCCACACCTACACCTGTTACAGCTTCTGGGTATCCTACCATTTTACTCTTCCCTTTCAGGTAAGGGAAACAGAACCTGGCATTATTAAAATGTCCACACTACCACAATCATAGTTTTAATGCAATCTAGATACCAATGGCATTTTTCAAGCAAACTGAAAATCTTGTCTAAAAATTTGTATGGAGCCACAAAAGAAAAAAAAAATGAATAGCCAAAGAACTTCTGAGAAAAATGTCATCAAGTGAGTCAGTCTCTTGCCCCTTTGCAGTTTTCGTAGTCCCTTCTTTGTCTGACAAGCTTATACTTTCTCCCAGTTGTTCAGGCCTTTCATATCATTTGTTATATCCAAGCCAGTATTAGGTTTACAGAGTCTGGCCTTGTATTAGGGAGGAAATAGACCTAGGTTTTTAGTGGAGTCTAAATTAATCTCATGTTTTTTGCATTGACTTGTTTGATGATTATAATACAGGTTGTGCCTTAGGGACAATGATTGTCCTTTGTTTGATATATACTTTTGCCCTAATATCTCTTGGCCAATTGTATACAATATTTCTTCTAAAGATTGGTAAGTGGTAACAATAATGTTGATGCCCTGACAGACAAGATTAAAAGATGGAAGAATAAATCTTACTTACTATTTCTACTATAGTTAATTGAATAGCTAAGAGTGAATTAAGAAGTGAAGTAGTACCCCTATTATCTTATAATCTTGTAAATCACTGATAAAAAATTTAAAAGGGGGAAGAAGAAGGGAGAGGGGGAGAGAGAAAGGGTGGAGGAAGGAACCACAACTACAGGCTTGAACCTGGGTTATGTACATGGCAAAGCAGTGCACTATCCAAGTGAGCTTTCTGCTGGCTCTCTGTGATTATTTTATTTCTACTGTACTATTTTTATTCTATTCTATTTATTCTTTATATTTGTAATCTATTTTCTTAATAGTTACTTTAGGGACTAAAATTAACACCTAAACTTATAGCAATCAAGTTTTTAGTAGAGACTTAGTTTTTTTCAGTTTATTTTTATGAGTGATTTAATAGTGATTTATAAGACAATAAGATAATAGAGGTATAGTTCTACATCACTCCTACCACCAAAGTTCTCTGTGTTCATCACCCCCAATGATAATCAACATAGTTCTCCCAAGGTCTTAGAGAAGATTGGCTACTTTTTATCTTGAAAGTTCATGTGTTTCATTTCTCTATATTCCACACATTAGTGAAACCATCTGGTAGTTGTCTTCTTTCACTTCCTTACTTCATTCACTAAGCATAATCACCTGTAGTTCCATCCATTTGGTCCTTAATGACACAATAGTGTCTTTTTAAGTTGGAGATTGAACTTGCAAGAATTATTGATATTTTGAAATTCCAAGTATGTATTTTTGACAGGCTCTATCATCCAGTGGTTAGATTTTAAGGAAATGTTATTAATGTTGGTTACAACTAGTTGTTTGTGGTTTAAAATTCTAAGCATTTCAGCTGTTGTATAATGTTTTTCAAGATGGAGACAGAAAAGGCAGAGAAAGAGAGTGAGAGAGATCACAGCACAGAAGCCTCCTGCAAAGCAGTGAAGGCTGGGCTTGAACCTGGGTCATGCACATAAGTTCTAATTCTCACTCTTCTTCCTTTCCTGTGGTGAATATTTGGGCAGATCATTTAATCACTTTGATTTTCAATTTCCTTGTCTCACCTTTGTGGTAATGATAGCAACTTCATAGGCTTGTAGATGGGCCCAAATAGAGTGCTTGACAGTAGTTTGTGAATAAATAGTTATTATAGTTAGCATTGTTTCAGCTCCAGAAATCTCTGAACAGAGATTATGCAAATTCAGATTTCAAAGATTTGATCTATGAATGCACACCACATAATGTAAATGGAACTATGAAAAATTCTGATGTTTTAGACTGTACAGCCAAAGGAAAAGTGTAATCTTGTTGCACACCATCATCCAATACTAATTTTGACTTACATGACAACATGGATGTAACCTGAGCTGATTATACTAAGTGAAATATGTCAGAAGATGATTTCACTCATTTGTGAAATAGAAACAAATGAAGCAAATTAATCAGCAAAACACACACACACAATAGCTCCAAGAAAAATATAGTGGTTTCCAGGGAAGGGGGGAAGGTATACGGCTAGAGGAGTCAAGTTGATAGAGGTTAATGATACTAGAACTTTGGTGGTAGATATGACATACTGTCTACGGCCATACCGCCCTGAACATGCACTATTTTGTCTGATGTGATATATACCCATGTTAGTGGTATGAAGCTGTACTCTTGAAATCTATGTAGCATTGGAGACCAATGGTAAATTAGTAAAACTCATTAAAAAAACAAAAAGTTTTCTACTTTTGAAATTATACCAAGGCCACTTAAAATGCAATTTATGAATTTAAGTGATACTGTAAGTTGAGAAACTCTTAAATTTGGTCCAATAGCAAATGCTTATAAAATTATCTTAATGTATGGTGAAAAAATCAAATAAAGTTTATTCTGAAATGTTTGTACATTTTACTACAATGTAGGAGCCAAATTTTATGTCTACATTTGAGTGAAAGTAAATTTATTTAAATGCTCAGTATCAAATTAACAACAACAACAAAAAAACACATAGTGGGTGGGGGTAAAGCATAATGGTTATGGAAAGACACTCTCATGCCTGAGGCTCTAAAGTCTCAGGTTCAGTCACCTACACTGCCATAAATCAGAGCTGAACAAGTACTCTGGTAAAAAAAAATCATATAGTAAGATGCAAATATTTTAAGTCAGTTAATGATTTAGCATTACCTAAGAGGTCTCATTTTATCTATTTCATTTAACAATGTAGTTGTGTTTGCAGTTGAAACATTGCTTCCTGTGTTGTTAGAGTTATCAACTTGTATCAATACAAAATTCAGTTATATATTTTCTAGAGTTATAGAATTGATTTCATTGGTCTTCATCAAATGCTTCTTGAAATTTACAATTAAGTGAATATAATTGATTTTGTCTATTGGATTTTGAATATAGTAAACATGTAGCTATCATTAAGAGGGTATATATAAATGTTTTTCAGAATTTATAAATCCATTTAATTGTTTTTAGAAATCCTGATGGAGAAACATTTTGCTTAGTACTTTTTTATGAATCCAACCTTGTGAAAGATAGTCTCAATTAAAAACCCTAGACAGATTTATGAAGAACTCTGTAAAGCAGAGTAATTTATAAATATATAGCTTGACTATTTTTTCTGCAAGGCATCCAGGGTACAAAATGTATAATTCACATGTTAAACATTGTTATGTTCTTACATCCCAACTATAAGAACAGAAAGGGGAAACACAAAGCAGAACTTGGACTGGGTTTGGTGTATTGCACCAAAGTAAAGGACTCTGGGGAGGAAGGTGGCTTTCATGTCCTGGTGCATGATGGTGGAGGAGGACCTAGGCTGGGGGTGACATTTTGCAGAAAATTGAGAATTTTACATATGTAGCAACAACTGCATTTACTGAAAACCATTAATCCACCAATAAAAAGTGTTATGTTAAATGGTTGAGACTTTGGTATTTGTAGTTATTATCACAACCTATCTGAAGAATTTTCTGGGGGTTGGGCGGTAGCACAGTGTTAGGTGCACGTGGCATAAAGTGCAAGGACCAGTGTAAGGATCCCAGTTCAAGTCCCCGGCTCTCCACCTGCAGGGATGTCACTTCACAGGTGGTGAAGCAGGTCTGCAGGTGTCTTATCTTTCTCTCCTCGTCTCTGTCTACCCTCTTCTCTACATTTCTTTGTCCTATCCAACAACAATAACATCAATGGCAATAATAACGACAACAACAAGGGCAACAAAAAGGGAAAAAATGGCCTCCAGGAGCAGTGGATCTTCAGTGCCGGCACCAAGTCCCAACAGTAACCCTGGAGGCAAAAAAAAAAAGAATCCCCCCACTTTATTGGAGAGTTAATAGTTTACAATGTTGTTGACACATAGACATTACCTTTCATCTCTGCATGACAGGTGTCTAAAAGATAATCTCTCCCCCAATCTAGGTCCTTTTCCATCATCAAGCACTAGGACTCCAGCACCCCTCTATCCCATACCTCTTCCTCCTTCCCCAGAGTCCTTTGCTGTGGTGCAATACACTATACTCAGTCCAAGTTTCACCTTATGTTTTTCCTTACTGTCCTTTTCCCTTAACTGTTACTTATGAATGAGACCATCAGTATTTGTCTTTTTCTTTCTTGCTTATCTTGAGGTCCATCTAAGATATGGAAAAAGGTAATCACTCCATCATTTTTTCCCTTTTCCTTTTTTTATTGATTTAGTTATGATCGACAAGTACATTGAATAAGAGGGACACAATTCCACACAATTTGCTCCACCAGAGTTCTGCATCCCATCCCCTCCATTGGAAGCTTCCCTATTCTTTATCCCTCTGGGAATATGGACTCAGGATAATTATGGGGTGCAGAAGGTGGAAGATCTGGCTTCTGTAATTGCTTCTCTGCTGGACATGGGTGTTAGTAGGTCATTTCATAATCCTAGCCTATCTCTTATCTTTCCCTAGAGGGGCAGGTCTCTGTTTCCAGGACACACTGGTGGGATTGCCCAGGGAAGTCAGGTTGGCCTTATGGTAGCATCTGTAACTTAGTGGCTGAAAAGCATTAAGATATAAAGCAGAACAAGTTGTTTAATAATCAGGAACCTAAAGGTAAGAATATAGAAGATGAGATTTGCGGTCTCTATTTTGGAAAAAGCTAGGAAGTCTATTTTATGTATATTCCAAGGGGCCCATGATTTTACTAATTTTTGCCTGAGCCTGACGGCTACCATGCAGGTATTGTCTGTGGAGATGTATGACCACGGAATGTGAGCTCAGATCTACAGGGATGCAGAGGTTACACAGATTCCTGTGCTAAATATGGGTTCCAGATCAGATCAATAGGGTTTACAGTTAATGGTATTTATATACTTTTCCCGTATTTGGGAGCTACTCTCTGCCCTGATCCAGCTTTCTGGTCTTATTTCCAACTCCATCATTTATTTTATTTTATTTTATACCTCCAGGGTTATCGCTGGGACTTGGTGCCTACACTACAAACCCCCTGCTCCTGGGGGCTATTTTTTCCCATTTTGTTGCCCTTGTTGTTATTATTATTATTATTGTTGCCATTGCTATTGTTGGATAAGACAGAGAGAAATAGAGGGAGGTAGGGAAGACTGAGAGGAAGAAAGATAGATACTTGCAGACCTGCTTCACTGCCTGTGAAGCGACGCCCCCTGAAGGTGGGGAGCTGGGGGCTCGAACCGGGATCCTCCCACTAGTCCTTGTGCTTAACCTACTGCACTACCGCCTGGCCCCAACTCCATCATTTTTTAAAAAATTTATTTATTTATTGGGGAATTAATGTTTTACATTCAACAGTAAATACAATAGTTTGTACATGCATAACATTCCCTAGTTTCCCATTTAACAATACAACCCCCACTATGTCATTTATCATCCTTCATGGACCTGTATTCTCCCCACCCACCCACCCCAGAGTCTTTTACTTTGGTGCAATACACCAGTTCCATTTCAGGTTCTACTTGTGTTTTCTTTTCTGATCTTCTTTTTCAACTTCTGCCTGAGAGTGAGATCATCCCATATTCATCCTTCTGTTTCTGACTTATTTCACTCAACATGATTTTTTCAAGGTCCATCCAAGATCGGCTGAAAACGGTAAAGTCACCATTTTTTACAGCTGAGTAGTATTCCATTGTGTATATAGACCACAACTTGCTCAGCCACTCATCTGTTGTTGGACACCTGGGTTGCTTCCAGGTTTTGGCTATTACAAATTGTGCTGCCAAGAACATATGTGTACACAGATCTTTTTGGATGGGTGTGTTGGGTTCCTTAGGATATATCCCCAGGAGAGGAATTGCAGGGTCATAGGGTAGGTCCATTTCTAGCCTTCTGAGAGTTCTCCAGACTGTTCTCCACAGATGTTGGACCAATTGACATTCCCACCAGCAGTGTAGGAGGGTTCCTTTGACCCCACACCCTCTCCAGCATTTGCTGCTGTTACCTTTTCTGATGTATGACATTCTCACAGGAGTGAAGTGATATCTCATTGTTGTCTTGATTTGCATTTCTCTGACAATCAGAGACTTGGAGCATTTTTTCATGTGTTTCTCGGCCTTTTGGATCTCTTCTGTGGTGAATATTCTGTCCAAGTCTTTCCCCCATTTTTGGATGGGGTTATTTGTTGTCTTGTTGTTGAGTCTAGCAAGCTCTTTATATATGTTGGTTATTAAACTCTTGTCTGATGTATGGCATGTAAAGATCTTCTACTATTCTGTGAGGGGTCTTTTGGTTTGGGTAGTGGTTTCTTTTTTTTTTTTTTTCCCCTTTTGTTGCCCTTGTTGTAGCTTCGTTGTGGTTATTATTATTGCCCTTGTTGACACAATTCGTTGTTGGATAGGACAGAGAGAAATGGAGAGAGGAGGGGAAGACAGAGAAGGGGAGAGAAAGATAGACACCTGCAGACCTTCTTCACCGCCTGTGAAGCGACTCCCCTGCAGGTGGGGATCCGGGGGCTCGAACCGGGGTCCTTACGCCGGTCCCTGCGCTTTGCGCCACATGCGCTTAACCCACTGCGCCACCGCCCGACCCCTAGGTAGTGGTTTCTTTTGCTGTGAAGAAGCTTTTTAATTTGCAACTCCATCATTTAAAAAAAATTTCTTTTTTCCTCCAGGGTTATTGCTGGGCTCGGTGCCTGCACCATGAATCCACCGCTCCTGAAGGCCATTTTTTCCCCCTTTTGTTGCCCTTGTTGTTGTAGCCTCGTTGAGGTTATTATTATTATTGCCATTGTTGATGTTGTTCGTTGTTGGATAGGACAGAAAGAAATGGAGAGAGGAGGGGAAGACAGAGAGGGGGAGAGAAAGATAGATACCTGCAGACCTGCTTCACCACCTGTGAAGCGACTCCCCTGCAGTGGGGAGCCGGGGGCTCGAACCGGGATCCTTATGCCGGTCCTTGCACTTTGCGCCACAGGAGCTTAACCCACTGCGCCACCGCCCGACCCCCAACTCCATCATTTTTAACAGTGGCATGGTACTCCATTGTGTGCATATACCATAACTTTCTTAGCCACTCATCTGTTCTTAGGTATCTGGGTTGCTTCCAAGTGTGGTCTATCACAAATTATTTTGCTATGAACAGGTGTGCATAGGTCTCTTTGGATAGTTGGCTTTGTTTCCTTTGGATATATCCCCAGGAGAGGATTTGACAGGTCAGAGGGTACATCCATTTCTAGCATTCTGATGAGTTTTCATACTGTTTTCCATAGATGTTGAACCAGTATTACACTCCCTCCCACCAGTAATGTAGGAGAGTTCCTTTCCCTATAAAACCTCTCCAAAGTTGGTATTTCTGTATTTACTACTATATGACAGTCTCAGCAGGTGTCAGCAGGGAAGCAATTGCAGAAGCCAGACCTTCCACCTTCTGAACCCCATAATGATCCTGGGTCCATACTCCCAGAGGGATAAAGAACTGGAAAACTATCGAGGGAGGGGTTTGGATACGGAGTTCTGGGGGTGGGAATTGTATGGAAATGTACCCCTCTTATCCTATGGTCTTGTCAATATTTTCATTTTATAAATAAAAATTTAAAAGTCAAAGAAAGAAAAAAACATAGGAAAATAATAAAAAGTAGTACCTCATTGTTTTTATTTGCATTTCCCTGACCATCTGTGACTTTGAGCAGTTTTTCCATGTATCTGTTGACCCTTTGTATCTCTCTCTCTCTCTTTTGAGATGAACTTAATAGACTTATTCAGAACCTTTTATTCCTTCAAAAAAGAGTATACATTCTTTTCAAGTGCACATGGAACATTCTCAAGGATCAGCCATATGTTGGGACACAAAAACAGTCCGAAAAATACTCAAACACTAAGTCAAAGGGACATATGCACCCCTATGTTCATAGCTGTATTAACAATAGCCAAAGATTAGAAGCAACCTATTTAGGAGCAACCCATCAGCAGATGACTGCCTAAAAGAGGTTATGGGAATTATATTCCATGGAATACTGCTTTGCAATAAAAAGGATGGTATTGTGTGGATCTCTTATTTGGAGAAGATTCTGCTCATGTTCTTTCTCCATTTTTTAATGGGACTGTTTACTTTTTTTTCTGAGTTTAGTGAGTTCTTTATGTATTTTGGTCACTAGCCCTTTGTCTGATGGATAGTATTTTCTGATGTGAAGATTGTCTCCCACTTCATGGTGAATCTCTCTGGATGATTCCTTTTGCTCTGCAGAACCTTTTCAGTTTGATGTAGTCCCATTGGTTTATTTTTGTTTTCTTTTAAAAAATTTTTTATTTATAAAAAGGAAACATTGACTAAACCATAGGATAAGAGGGGTACAACTTCACACAATTCCCACCACCAGAACTCTGTATCCCATCCCCTTCCCTGATAGCTTTCCTATTCTTTACCCCTCTGGGAGTATGGACCCAAAGTCATATTGGGATGCAGAAGGTGGAAGGTCTGGCTTCTGTAATTGCTTCCCTGCTGAACATAGGCGTTGACAGGTCGATCCATACTCCCAGCCTGTCTCTCTCTTTCCCTAGTGGGGAAGGGCTCTGGGGAAGTGGAGCTCCAGGACACAGTGGTGGGGTTGTCTGTCCAGGGAAGTGAACTTGAGTTGTTGAAGGTATTTTGAAAGCTTACATCAAAAGGAGTTCTGTTCATGTTTTCCTCTAAGTATTTTATGGCATCTGACCTAATATCCAGATCTTTGGTCCATTTGGAGCTTGCTTTTGCATGTGGTAAAATATGGTCATCCATTTTTTTCCTTCTGCATATTTCAACACAATTTTTCCAATACCATTTAAAATTTTTAATTTTTATTAGTGATTTACAAAATTTTAAAATTAAAGGGGTATAATTCCACACCATTCCCACCACCAGAGTACTGTGTCCCCATCCACCTCCAACAGAAACTGCAATAGTTCTCCCAAGGTCAAAAATATGGGTTGACACTTTCTCTCTCTCTCTCTCTCTTTCTCTCTCTCTCTCTCTTTCTCTCTCTCTCTCTCTCTCTCTCTCCCTCTCCCTCTCCCTCTCCCTCTCCCTCTCCCTCTCCCTCTCCCTTCCTTTCTCCCTCCTTCCCTCTCTCCATTCCTTTCTTCCTTTCTATCATCTAATTCCCCATTTTTACTCACTTCTGCTGCCCTGCCATCACTTTCTTTCTAAGTCACACCTACACCTCTTACTACTATGAATGTCCTTCCATTTCCCTCTTCCCTCTCAAATAAGTGAAACAGTTTCTGACTTCCTCTGCTGTTTCCAGAACTCTTCCCTTACAGTGATGGTATAAAAACAAAGATTCCTGGTGACAAATGTTTCTAGTCCTGGTGGAATTGTGGTTCAGAGCACTATGGCCATCTTTGTTACCTTTCCCTAACATCTTCCCCCCCTTTGGAAGTATGGACCAAAATTCTTTTTACGGTGCAGAAGTAAGGAGTTATAGCTTCTATAATTGCTTCTCCAATGGAATAGATATTGGCCAGCTGATCCCTACTCCCAGGCTTTCTCAATCTTTCTCTAGTATGGTAGGGTTCTGAAGAGTTCCAACACCATTTTTTGACTACATTCTTCTTCCTCCATTTGATGTTTTTGGGTTCCTTTGTTAAAATTTTTTTTTCTCTTTTTCTTTTTTTTAAATTTTTTATTTAAGAAAGGATTAATGAACAAAAACATAAGGTAGGAGGGGTACAATTCCACACAATTCCCACCACCCAATCTCCATAACCCACCCCCTCCCATGATAGCTTTCCCATTCTCTAACCCTCTGGGAGCATGGACCCAGGGTCATTGAGGGTTGCAGAAGGTAGAAGGTCTGGCTTCTGTAATTGCTTCCCCACTGAACATGGGCGTTGACTGGTCGGTCCATACTCCCAGTCTGCCTCTCTCTTTCCCTAGTAAGGTGTGTCTCTGGGGAAGCTGAGCTCCAGGACACATTGGTGGGGTCTTCAATCCAGGGAAGCTTGGCCAGCATCCTGGTGGCATCTGGAACCTGGTGATTGAAAAGAGAGTTAACATATGAAGCCAAACAATTTGTTGAGCAATCATGGATCCCAAGCTTGGAATAGTGGAGAGGAAGTGTTAGGGAGGTACTCACTGCAAACTCTAGTGTACTTCTGCTTTCAGGTATATATTTTGCAGTAGTTTATGGATACGTGTGCACATAAGCTCTCTCTCACAGAAACTGGTGTATAACTAGGTTATGGGACTTTGTTAGAAAGTGAACTACCTGAGATGAAATTAGAGTGTACTGTAAAAGGAAAGGTCTCACCCGAGTAATGAAGCTGAAGGGTTGTCATTCCACACGTGAAGTCTCTGGACACAGTCTGAGGTGAAGCATGTTGAGGTGGCAATCGTTGTGTTGGTTAGGTTGTGATCGGCGGATGCAATATTATTTGGTTTGGATTGGGAGATGCATACGGGAAAGTGGGCCCTATCCAAGGGTTCCAGGACTGGGGGAAGTAGGGGCTCTCTAGTGGAGATGTGAGGTTCCTGCTGTCTTAGGGTTCAAAAAGACAATTGATAGTTAATGTTATCATCACATTATTTGGTAATTGGGTTAACTTTGAAAAGTCCTTTTGTTATGGTTTGCTGTACAGTATCCAGTATCTTGTATATAGCTGTGCTATTGGATGCTTCTAATCTACTTGGTCTAGGCTTTTGAGAGAGTCCGCATATCAAATACACAGCCTATATATTAAAAAGATTCAGTTTGTGTTTTGAGAAACTTTGAGACATACAATTGATTTTCCCCCTCTCATATTAATTAACTACTGATTTATATGTCTACATTTTGCTAGGAGTGTACATAAACACCATTCCCACCACCAAAGGACTGTGACCCATCCCTCCCGCCCACTCCCACCCCCCACTGGCCCAGGAAGCTGCATGTCTACCCCTCAACACTGGGTTTTTACTTTGGTGCCCTACTTACAATTTGATCAGGTCCTGCTTTTAGTTTCCCTTTCAGATCTTCTTAGTCAACTTCTGTTGATGAGAGGGATCATCCCATACTCATCTTTATCTTTCTGACTAGTTCACTTAACATAATTCCTTCTAGCTCTGTCCAAGATGGGTCAGAGAAGGTGGGTTCATTGTTCTTGATAGCTGCATAGTATTCCATTGTGAATATATACTACAGCTTTCTCAGCCACTCATCTGTTGTTGGGCACCTGGGTTGCTTCCAGGTTTTAGCTATTATGAATTGTGCTGCTATGAACATAGGAGTACACACCTCTTTTTGGTTGGGTGTTACGGAGTCCTTGGGGTATAACCCCAGGAGAGGAATTACTGGATCATATGGAAGGTCCATGTCTAGCCTTCTGAGAGTTTTCCAGACTGCTCTCCACAGAGGCTGTACCAATTTACATTCCCACCAGCAATGTAAAAGGGTTCCTCTGTCCCCACAACCTCTCCAGCATTTGTTGCTGCTGTTCTTTTTGATGTATGCCATTCTTACAGGAGTGAGGTGGTATCTTAGTGTTGTCTTAATTTGCATTTCTCTGACAATCAGTGACCTAGAGCAGTTTTTCATATGTTTGTTAGCCTTTTGGATCTCCTCTGAGGTGAATGTTTTGTTCATATCCTCTGCCCATTTTTGGATGGGGTCATTTGCTTTTTTGGTGCTAAGTTTGCTGAGCTCTTTATATATTTTGGTGATTAGTTTCTTGTCTGATGTCTGGCATGTGAAGATCTTCTCCCATTCTGTGAGGGGTCTCTCTGTTTGTTTAATAGTTTCTTTGGATGTGCAGAAGCTTTTCAATTTGATGTAGTCCCATTGGTTTGTTTCTGCTTTAGTCTTCCTTGCAACTGGGTTTGATTCATCAAAGATGTCCTTGAGGTGTAGGTGGGAAAGTGTTTTACCAATGTTTTCCTCTAAGTATTTGATTGTTTCTGGTCTGACATCTAGGTCTTTGATCCATTTGGAGTTGATTTTTGTTTCTGGTGAGATAAAGTGGTTCAATTTCATTCTTCTGCATGTTTCAACCCAGTTTTCCCAGCACCATTTATTGAAGAGAGCCTCCTTTTTCCATTTAATCCTTTGGGCCCCCTTATCAAAGATTAGATGCCTATAGGTGTTGGGATTTACTTCTGGGCTTTCAATTCTGTTCCACTGGTCTGTGTGCCTATTTTTGTTCCAGTACCATGCTGTTTTGATGATGATGGCTTTATAATATAGTTTTAGGTCTGGGAGTGTGATGCCTCCATTTCTGTTTCTTTTCCTCAAGATTGTTTTGGCAATTCTAGGTGTTTTCATGTTCCAGATAAATGATTGTAGTGTTTTTTCTATTTTCTTAAAGAAGCTTGGTGGAACTTTGATGGGTATTGCATTAAATTTGTATATGGCTCTGGGGAGAATATTCATTTTGATGATATTTATTCTTCCAATCCATGAGCGTGGGATATCTTTCCATTTCTTGGTATCAGTTTCTATTTCCTTGAGTAGCGACTCATAGTTTTCAGCGTCCAAGTCTTTCACTTCTTTGGTCAACTTTATTCCTAGGTATTTGATTGATTTTGCTGAAACAGTAAATGGGAGTGATTTCTGGATGTCTTCTTCTTCAGATTTAGTGTTTGCTTTAAGAAATGCCACTGATTTTTGTACATTGATTTTGTAGCCCGATACCTTGCTATATTGCCTAATAACTTCCAGTAATTTTCTACTGGATTCTTTAGGTCTTTCTATGTATACTATCATATCATCTGCAAATAGTGAGAGCTTGACTTCTTCCCTTCCAATCTGTATTCCTTTGATTTCTTTCTCTTGCCTGATTGCTATGGCAAGAACTTCCAATACTATGTTGAAGAGTAATGGTGACAGTGGACAGCCCTGTCTATTCCCCAATCTGAGGGGGAATGCTTTCAGCTTCTGTCCATTGAGTATGATGTTGGCTGTAGGTTTGCTATATATAGACTCCACTATCTTGAGGAATTTCCCATCTATTCACATTTTTTGTAGAGTTTTGAGCATGAACGGGTGTTGGATTTTGTCAAAGGCTTTCTCTGCATCTATTGAGATAATCATGTGGTTTTTGGCTTTGCTTTTATTGATGTGGTGAATGACATTGATTGACTTACGGATGTTGAACCAGCCTTGCATTCCTCGGATGAATCCCACTTGGTCGTGATGAACAATCTTTTTGATGTGTTGCTGTATCTGGTTGGCCAAGATCTTGTTTAATATTTTGGCATCTATGTTCATCAGAGATATTGGTCTTTAGTTTTCCTTTTTTGTTCTGTCCCTATCATCTTTTGGTATCAGGGTGATGTTGGCTTCATATAAGGTGGAAGGGAGTATTCCTGTTTCTTCAATCTTATGGAATAGCTTAAGAAGTATGGGTATTAACTGTTTCCTGAAAGTTTTGTAGAATTCGTTTGTGAAGCCATCTGGTCCAGGACTTTTGTTGTTGGGGAGATTCTTAATAATGGTTTCAATTTCTTTGTCTGTGATTGGTGCATTTAGATTTTGTAGTTCTTCTTGGTTCAGTTTTGGAAGTGCATAGGTTTCTAGGAATTGTTCCATTTCTTCCAGATTCTCTAGCTTGGTGGCATATAGTTCTTTATAGATGTTTCGCAGGAGTCTCTGGATTTCTGTGGTGTCAGTTGTGATATCTCCTGCATCGTTTACAATTCTATGAATTTGAGTCTTCTCTCTTTTTTGTTTGGTGAGTCTGGCTAGGGGTTTGTCAATTTTGTTTAATCTTTCAAAGAACCAACATTTGGCTTCATTGATCTTTTGTACGGTTCTTTTATTTTCGATGTTGTTTATTTCTGCTCGAACTTTAGTGATTTCTGACCTTCTGGTTGCTTTAGGGGTCCTTTGTTCCTCTTCCTCTAAGTCCTTGAGGTGTGCAGTAAGGTCGTTCATTTGAGCTTCTTCTTGGTGTTTAATATGTGATTGTATGGCTATAAGTTTCCCTCTCAGTACTGCTTTAGCTGTGTCCCAAATATTTTGATAGGTTGTGTCTTCATTTTCATTAGTTTCCAGGAACATTTGAATTTCCTGTTTGAGTGAGTCTCTGACCCAGTGGTTCTTAAGGAGCATGTTTTTTAGTTTCCAAATTCTGTGTCTTTTAATAATTTTCCATTTGTTGTTAAATGTTAGTTTTACTCCACTGTGATCTGAGAAGATACTTGGGATTATTTCAATGCTCTTGAATTTATTGATGCTGTCTTTGTGGCCTAACATGTGGTCTGTCCTTGAGTACGTGTTATGTGGATTTGAAAAGAAGGTGTATTCCAGTTTTTTGGGGTGGAGGAGTCTGAAAATGTCCAAGAGGTCTAGTCTGTCGATCTCTTCATTCAATTCTCTTGTATCTTTATTGGTTCTCTGTATTGTTGATCTGTCTAAGTGTGAGAGTGGGGTATTGAAGTCTCCCAGTATTATTGTATTACTATTGATGTATTTTTGAAATTCTTTCAGTAGATGCTTAATGTATTTAGATGGTCCCTCATTGGGTGCATAGATGTTAATAATTGATAAGTCTTCTAGGCTGATTGATCCTCTAATCATTATGTAATGGCCTTGCCTATCTTTTATAACTTTATTTAATTTAAAATCTATCGTGTCTGAATTGAGAATGGCTGTTCCTGCCGTTTTTTGTGGTCCGTTAGCCTGTATGATAGTTTTCCATCCTTTCACTTTAAGTCTGTGTTTATCTTGTTGTGACAGATGGGATTCTTGCAAGCAGCATATGGTTGGGTTATGTTTTCTGATCCATCCCCCCACCCTGTGCCTTTTGATGGGTGAGTTTAAGCCATTGACATTTATTGATATTATGGATTTAATGTATTGTAGTGCCATTGTTCTAAAAAAAATTTTGTTTGCTCTGATATATTGCAAGTGTTATAGTGATGTTCTTGTTTATAAGAGGTCTTTTAGAACCTCTTTCAGGGCCGGCTTGGTGATGGTTGCCTCCTTTAACAGTTGTTTATCTAAGAAGGTTTTTTTTTCCCTCCAGGGTTATTGCTGGGCTCAGTGCCTGCACCATGAATCCACCGCTCCTGGAGGCCATTTATCCCCCTTTTTGTTGCCCTAGTTGTTGCAGCCTCATTGCAGTTATTATTGCCATTGTTGACGTTGCTTTGTTGTTGGATAGGACAGAGAGAAATGGAGAGAGGAGGGGAAGACAGAGAGAGAGGGGGAGCGAAAGATAGACACCTGCAGACCTGATTCACCACCTGTGAAGTGACTCCCCTGCAGGTGGGGAGCCGGGGGCTCGAACCGGGATCCTTACGCCGGTCCCTGCGCATTGCGCCACGTGCGCTTAACCCACTGTGCCACCGCCCGACCCCTTCTAAGAAGGTTTTGATCCCTCCATCTAGTTTGAATGAAAGTCTAGCAGGATATATTATCCTTGGTTGAAACCCTTTTTCATTCAGGGCTCGATAGAAATCTTGCCACTCTCTTCTGGCTTTTAGAGTTTGTGTGGAGAAGTCTGCAGATAATCTTATGGGTTTTCCCTTGTATGTGACTTTTTGTTTCTCTCTTGCAGCCTTTAGGATCCTTTCTTTATCCTTACTTCTTCTCATTGTGACTATGATGTGTCTTGGTGTCTTCAGGTCTGGGTTGATTCTGTTTGGTACTCTCTGGGCCTCTTGAACCTTGATATCCTTTCTGTTATTCAGGTCTGGGAAGTTTTCTTGTATTATTTCCTCTAGAATGTTTGCTTCCCCTTCCTCTCTTTCTTCCTCTGGCAGGCCAATTATACGAATGTTACTTCTTTTGAGATCATCCCATATGTCTCTGTTGTTGTTTTCAGTGTCTCTCAGTCTCTTTTTAAGCTCTTTCACCTCTTTCTTAGTTTTCTCTAACTCATCCTCTGTCTGACTAATTCTGTTTTCTGCTTCTGTTAGTCTTCTTTCCCTTGCCTCAGCTTCTTTCTTCACTACAGCTATTTCAGCTTTCAGTTCTCTAATCGCCTCAAGATAATCAGTATTTTCCTTGGGGGTCTCAACTGTTGTTTCCCTAATACTGCCATTCCTTTCCTCCAATGTTGTTTTCATTTGTGTGATTAATAAGTTTATTATTGCTTGCATACTTTTCTTATCTATGGTTACTTCTGGCTGATTTGTAGTTTCTTCTGTGCTCTTGTCTTCATTCATTGGAGTAGCAGTTTTATTTGTTTTTGATCTACCCATTTTTTATTTATGTGTTTCTTTTTTTCTATGCTCTGTTGTTCCTCAGTTGTTGTGTCTTGAGTACAAGTAACACTGTACTAAATACCTTTATGACAGTTGCACTCACCAACCTCCGGAATTACAGTAGCAACTGAAGTAAGTATTGAAGTAGTTTAATCGTTACCAGTTAGCCAAACAATTTCTCCAGTCCGTGAAAAAATCGTAACCAAATCCCAGTGAAGAAAGAGAAAAGAAAGAGAGGATAGCAAGAATAGACAGTTATGCAAATCTACTATCCACCGTATATTCTAGGGGTAACAAGAGGGGAAAGGGAACTAGAGCAGAGATACACACATAGAGAGTCCACTCTGAGTCAGATTTCTTCTCCAAAATAATTCACAAATTCAGAAATGCAAAGAAGAAGGAAGAAGTGTATGACAAGATTAAAAAAAAAGAGAGAGAGAGGCAAGAGAGAGAAAAGGGAGAAGATAAGAAAAAGGGTTGTAATTAAAGAGCAGTGCAAGGAAATTCCCAAATGTGTATCAGTGAATTCAAAAAAAGCACCCTGTTTGGTGGTGTGGGGTATCCTGCTAGGAGCTGGTCCCCAGGGACTGCTTATGGGGAGGGGGGCGGGAAGGAGGTATGCTTGAAAATTAAAAGGAAGAAAAAAGAATTTTTTCCCCCTACTCTAATTCTTAACCCAAATTAAGTTATAGTCACCTCCTTGGTGTCACCGCTATGGCCCCTTATTGGCTGGCCTGCTAAAGGCAGATAATCCTACTGTTTCCAGGAGATGTGTTTGGTCAGCTGCTAGCAGCTTCTCAGTCCGCCATCTTCCGGGAAACCCCCCCCTCTAGACTTTTTTAAAGGATTTCTCGAAAATGAAAACTAGCTCCAAGTCCTTTGATCCAATGAGAGCTATACTCAAGAAGTCTTCGGATCCGCCCTCAGGGTCGCTGTGGTCCCCGGAGACTCCCAAGAGAAAGCCCCCGAGCTACAATGCTCCCTCCTGGTCCTCTGCTGGCCGCCCAGCAGCGCTCTGCAACCGGCAGAGTAGCCGCCTTCCCGGGCAGAGGACAATGCCCGGCGCACCTGCCTTGCCTGCCGCCACCTGGGAAGTCTGGAGCAGCCCGCCCGCTAGTCCGTGCCACCTTTACTCTAATTCTTAACCCAGATTAAATTATAGTCACCTCTTTGGTGTTACCACTAGGACCCCTTATTGACTGGCCTGCTAAAGGCAGAAAATCCTACCGTTTCCAGAAGATGTGATCAGAGCACACGCTGCTACAGCTTCTCAGTCCGCCATCTTCCTCCAGTCGTTGTTAAAAAATTAAATGTCAATAGATGTGGGGGCTTATTTCTGTGCTTTCAATTTTACTCCACTGGTTTGGTTCCAGTACGAGTCAATTTTTATTATAGTAGCCTTGTATTATGTTTTGAGGTTTGGAAGCATGTTTCTCTTGCTCTTTTATCTCAGTATTGCTTTGGCAGTCCTAGTTGTTTTCTGGTTTCAAATAAACTTTGGTGTCTTTTTTTCTACTCTCTTAAAGAAATTTGGTAGGACCTTGATAGTGATTCTGTTAAATCTGTATATGGTTCTGGGTGGAATAGTCATTTTGATTATGTTATTCCATTCCATGTGCATGGATGTCTTTCTATTTATTTGAATGTTTCTTTATTTCCTTGAATGGAGATTCAGTTTAGTATAAACGTCTTTCACTTCCCTTGTTTAGTATATTCCTCGACAATTTTTTTAGACTTTAAAAATTATTATCTTTATTTATTCATTGGATAGAGTCAGCCTGAAATAGAGTGGGAAGGGGATGATAAAGAGGGAGAGAGACAGAGAGACACCACAACACTGCTTCACCACTCGCAAAGCTTTCCCCCTGCAGGTGGGAACCTGGGGCTCAAACCCGGGTCCTTATGCATTATAACATGTGTGCTCATCCAGGTGCATCACCACCTGACCCCCCCTGTGAAACTATTACCACTGCAGGTATCTTTCCTTCTATCTCTCTCTCTCTTTCTCTCCCTTCTTCTCTCCCTCTCTATCTTCTGTCTTATTTTTATCAAAAAAGAAGAGAAGGAGAAGAAGGAAGAGGAGGAGAAGGAGGAGGAGGAACAGGAGGATAAGAAAAGGCAAAAAAGGTTGTTGATAGTGGTGGAGCCACACAGATCTGAGCCCCAGTGATAACCCTGACAGCAAGAAATGTAGATTTTTAACCCACTGAGGTCTAGGATGGAACCTAAGATACTGTATTTCTAATAGGTTCTCCCAGGCAATATTGATGCTTCTGGTCTGCACACATAATTAGAGAACTGAGAGACTATTAAATCAGTAGATTTCATCCAGAGTTCTTTGTCATGCAGAATTTAAAGTGCACACTAATAACTGATTGCATTTTAGAACTGCTTTCAAGCAAGATTATCAGTGCAAGTTCTTTTGCTGACTGCCAGCTTTCTACTTAAAACTGAGAATCCAGAAAGTAGCACAGGCAGTGCCTCTTGTACATTTCCATAACTTCTAGAAAGAATCTAGGTGTGGTTATGACCTATTGACAAATTGGAAGCCACCACCACTCTTTCTGACTATGATAATTAGGACTGTAACTCAGTGTGAGGAAACACAGGACAGAAGCACAGTAATACTTCAAAATATATAAACCCTTCCTTGTGATGCAGTCAGTAAACTTTAGTCTAAGACTAAAAGTACAAATTCTCCAACTTCAGCATACACAGGGGTCACCTAGATACTTCATTCAAAATGTATATTCCTGGGCTACAATTGATCTGGAGTTTCACCTGGAATCTGTAACAAGACACCTGGATAGTTCAGGCGCAAGTGCCCAAAGGAACACTGAAAAGACATTTTTTTTTTTGCCTTCACGGTTATCGCTGGGGTTTGGTGCTGGCATTCTTCTTCTTCTAGCGTTTGCCCTTCTTCCGTAGCCAGTCAACAGTGTCAAGTTGAGCCTGATGTAAAGTTTCGAGACCTCCTTTGAATCTGGAGAGGTGGCAGTCGTTGACTATGTGGGTCATAGTCTGTCTGGCATTAGGAATCCACTTCTTCTGGAGGCCATTTTATAGGATAGGACAGAGAGAAATTGAGAGAAGAGGGGGAGATAGAGAGGGGGGAGAGAAAGACAGACACCTGCAGACCTGCTTCACCGATTGTAAAGTGACCCTCTTGCCGGTGGGAAGCTGGGGGCTCCAACCAGGATCCATGCGCCGGTCCTTGAGCTTTGTACTATGTGCGCTCAACCTAATGCACTACCACCCAGCCCCAAAAAAGACTTTAATATTTAAACTAGATCATCTAGCCCAGTCAGACAGGCCCAGACTAGAATAACTGCCAAGACAATTCACAGAATTGTGAGAAATAATATGTCTGTGTGTTTTTCAAAAATGTTTTTATTAGAGAGGAGAGGGAGAGAGAACAAGGAGAGAGGGAGGGGTAGGGAGGAAGGGAGAGGGGGGAGGGGAAAGACAGATGAGAGAGAGAGGGAGAGAGAGGGAGGAAGAGAGAGGAATATAACAAAGCATTACTCTGGCATATACAGTACCCAAGATTGAACCCAGGATTCTGTACATTTGCTTTACCCACTGAGCCACAAATTCTGGCCACATGTTTGCAGTTTTAAGCACTAAGTTGTGGATTGGTTTATTATGCAGCAAAATCTTACAAGTAAAAGTCATGAACACATCACCTACCTCCCTTACTAAGGAAATGGCCTTACTAACTGTGAGAGTGGGATGGGTGAAGGAGTCTGTTTTCCCAGGTGTTCTGATACCTATTATTTTGTTACTTCAAGCATGAGGAGTCTCGTTCCAATCATGTATTTGTTGGATATTAGTTTTTCCAGATTTCAGAGGGTAAAACTGAGGTTTGTAGTAGCTTGTCCTGGTTTCCCTTACCTTTTTTTTTTTTTTAAAGAAAAGAAGTAATTAGTTAATTTCTTTTAAAAATATTTATTTATTTTGGGTAGAGACAGAAATTAAGAGAGGAGGGGGAGATTAAGAGGGAGAGAGACAGAGATACATCAGCAGACCTGCTTCACTGCTTGTGGGAACTGGGGGCTTTAACCTGGGTGCGTGCGCATTGTAATGTGTGAGCTCAACCAGGTGCACCACCACCTGGCCACTGCACTTAAATTTTTTCTAACACCAAGCTACACTCCTCTAATATTCTAAATTAATGCTATGAAAAATCAAATGTGATCTCACACATAGTAGAATGCTCCCAAATATTTAAAAATTTTATGCAAAAGAAAGCAAGCAACGCGGGGCCGGATGGTGGCGCATCTGGTTGAGTGCATGTTACAATGCACAAGGACCTGGGTTCGAGCCCCTGTTCCCCACCTGCAGGGGGAAACCTTTGCAAGTGGTGAAGCAGTGCTGCAGGTCTCTCTGTTGCTCTCCCTCACTATTTCCCCCTTCCCTCTTGATTTCTGGCTGTCTCTATCCAATAAATAAATAAAGATAATAAAAACTTAAAAGAAAACAACGCAAAAATATCCTTGGACCTATATACTAATATAATACATTTTGTGGTTAAGAGACTCTTATCTACAATAGTATTTAAATACATTTAAGTTCTAAAGCACTGACTTTATAATCTGCTTTTAATTAAACAAATGTATGTATTTACATGTTCTTATATAAATAAACATCTGTACAGTGAATTTGAAGTACCTAAGATGATTACATTTTCACTTAAGAGCTCCTTTATTCTGTCTCTGCAACATATTATTTTCTTGCCCTTCCAATTCATAATACCAATCAGTCCTAAGTGGGCTAATGCTGTATATCTCTTCTCAATTTACTTTTCCTTTGTGCAGTATCAAGTGCTACAAAGAGTTAAGCAGATCTTATGTGGCTCACTGGCTATAAATCTAGTGTTTAAACATTTAAAAAAGGGGGCTGGGCACACACCCAGTTAAGCCACATAGTATAAAGCGCAAAGACCCGTGGAAGGATTTGGGTTCAAGCTCCCCATCTGCAGGTGGGACGTTTCACGTGCAGTGAAGCAGATCTGCAGGTGTCTATCTCTCTCCCTTTCTGTCTCCCTCTCCCCTATCAATTTTTCTGACTTACAGAATAAGAAATGGAAAAAATGGCCACCAGGAGCAATGGATTCGCAGTGCTAGCCCTGAGCCCCTGTGATAACCCTAGAAGCAAAAAACAAAACAAAACAAAAACATTTAAAATATATTTATCATATTTTAAAATTTCTAGTGTTTTCAGTAATTCCTAAAGTACTTAGGTGAAGGATATGTTTGAATGTGTTGTCTGGCAAACTTATTTTTCCATTTAATTAAATATTGTATCTATGAAAGTATTTTCTCATTTGAATTGAGTATTATATCATAGAAAGTATAAATTTTCATTGATGTGGTCTGGGAGGTGGCACAGTGGATAAAATATTGGACTTTCAAGCATGAGGTCCTGAGTTCAATCCCTAGCAGTACATGTACCAGAGTGATGTCTGGTTCTTTCTCTCTCTCCTCTCCTGCTGTGTTTCTCATTAATAAATAAAATCTTTAAAAATAAATAAATAAACTTTCAGTGACCACAAACTTGGGTGTGTGTGGAGACTGATAGTAGTCTCTAGCATGAACTCACTTTATAACAGAAAGTGTAATCTAGTCAGTTCTAAGTTAACTGATTCCCTTCTAGTGTCTGTTTTCCATGTAATTTCAAATTGGTTCTGTTAGTTTTACATTATCCACTTTCCCCATCAATTCCTAATGCCATTATACTTTTGTTAGAGAATTAACAAATTTTACTGGGGGATTAATGTTTTACATTTGACAGTAAATACAATAGTTTGTACATGCATAACGTTTCTTAGTTTTCCATAAAACCCCCACTAGATTCTCTGCCATTTTACTGCATTAGAATTTTACCTTTTCTTTGGTAAGACAGAAAAATTGAGTGCAGTGGAGAAGATCGAAAGAAACAAAGAAAGAAAGAAAGAAAGGAAGGAAGGAAGGAAGGAAGGAAGGAAGGAAGGAAGGAAGATACCTGCAACACAGCTTCACTGTCCATGAAACTTCCCTTCTGCAGTGGGGACTGGGGGGCTTGAACCTGGGTCCTTGCACAAGTAATGTGTGTGCTCAAACTGGTGGATCACTGCCTAGTTCTTGAGAGTTTTATTTTAATGTAATAAATTTTGTGTTCAGAATTCACTAGCTATTCTGTAGAAATGTGCACAAATGAATAATTTTTAAAATAAAGTTTCCACCTTTTGTGGAACTGAAAGTGTTAAAACATTTAATTTCATCTTTGTATCTGCTTCTGAGAGAGCCTGGACAAACACATTTATCTTTCATTTATTGGTTAAGGTCCTTTCTGTAGTCCAGGTATAAGTCCTTTGTAGTATGTATTATAAACATATCTTCTCAGTCTGAGGTTTGCCTTTTTCATTGTTTTTTTAACATCTTTTTAAAAAATTATCTTTCTTGGGACTCAGGCTGTAGCGCAGTGGGTTAAGCGCAGGTGGCACAAAGCACAAGGACCGGCATAAGAATCCCGGTTCGAACCCCGGTTCCCCACCTGCGGGGGAGTCGCTTCACAGGCGGTGAAGCAGGTCTGCAGGTGTCTCTTTCTCTCCCCCTCTCTGTCTTCCCCTCCTCTCTCCATTTCTCTCTGTCCTATCCAATAACGACAACAACAGTAATAACTACAACAATAAAACAACAAGGGCAACACAAGGGAATAAATAAATAAAATAAATATTAAAAAAATTATCTTTCTTTATTGGATAGAGACAGCCAGAAATCGAGAGGGTAGGGAGAGATAAAGAGGGAAAGAGAAAGAGAGACACCTGAAGCCCTGCTTCAGTACTTGCAAAGCTTTCCCCCTGCAGGTGGGCATGGAGGGTGGTGGCTCAACCCCACGTCCTTGCATATTATTACATGTGCAGTCAACCAGCTGTGCCATTACCCGGCCCCCTTGTTGGTATCTTTAGATAAAAAGTAATTTTTAGTTTTAATGCAGTATTACTTATTAATATGATTACTGTCTTATGTTTGATTTTAAAATGTTAGTACCTTATGTTTAGATAAGAAAGATAATGTCCTATGTTGTCTTCTAGAAGACATATTTTTGGGGCCGGGTGGTGGCACACCTGGTTGAGCGCACATGTTACAATGCACAAGGACCTGGGTTCAAGCCCCTAGTCCTCACCTGCTAGGGGAAAACTTTCCAAGTGGTGAAGCAGTGTGACAGGTGTCTCTCTGTCTCTCTTCCTTCTGTACCACTCCCTTCCCTCTCGATTTCTGGCGGTTTCTATCCAATAAATAAATAAAATATTAAAAAATTAAAAAGAAGGCACATTGTTTTGCATTTCATATTTAGATCCACTAGATTCCCGAATTTATTGTTGTATATTGTGTGAGATAGGAGCTAAGTTTGTTGTATTTCTTTTCTTTTCTTTTGTTTGTTTGTTTCTTTCTTTCTTCCTTTTTTTCTTTTCTTTCTTTTCTTTTGTTTCTTTCTTTTTTTGCCTCAAGGGTTATAGCTGGGAATCTGTGCCTGCACTAAGAATCCATTACTCCTTGCAGCCTCTTTTTTTTCTTTCCATTTTGTTGGTTAGGACAGAGAGAAATTGAGAGGGAAGGGGAAGACAGAGAGGAAAAGAGAAAGATAGATACCTGCAGACCTGTTTCACCAATTGTGAAAGGATGGCCTTGCAGGTGGGGAGCCGGGGGCTTGAACCAGGATCCCTGAGTGGGTCCTTGTGCTTTGTACTATGTGCGCTTAACCCGGTGCACCACCACCCGATTTACAGTTTCTTATACTTTCCATGTAGATGTTCATTTGACTCTGCACTATTAATTGAAAATGCAACTCTTCTTTTTTCTACAATGCCACCTCATTCTAAATCAAGGGTCAATACAGGTGTAGGAATTTGTTTGCAGAATCACAATCTTGTTCCATTGTCTACCTGCCTTTATTTGTGCCAACACTATGATATCTTAATTTCTGTAGTTTGGTGTAAGTTTATTTCCAGTAGAATGAGTGTGTTGGTTTGAGTTCTGTATTACTAATTAAAACCCTTATTTCCCTTCCAACTGTTCTTTTTTGTTTTGATTTACTATTATTTTTCTAAATCCTTGTGATAACCTCTAGATCCTTGTTTTCATAGTATCTTTATAAAGATGTATTCATTTTATTTTTCATGTGGCACTGGAAGAATGAATCCAGGACTTTTTTTATTTAAAATTTTTTATTTATAAAAAGGAAACATTGACTAAACCATAGGATAATAGGGGTACAACTTCACACAATTTCCACCACCAGAACTCCATATCCCATCCCCTCCCCTAATAGCCTTCCTATTCGTTACCCCTCTGGGAGTATGGACCCAAGGTCATTGTGGGATGCAGAATGTGGAAGGTCTGGCTTCTGCAATTGCTTCCCTGCTGAACATGGGCGTTGACAGGTCAATCCATACTCCCAGCCTGCCTCTCTATTTCCCTAGTGGGGCAGGGCTCTGGGGAAGCGGAAATCCAGGACACATTGGTGGGGTTGTCTGTCCAGGGAAGTCTGGTGGGCATCATGCTAGCATCTGGAACCTGGTGGTTGAAGAGAGTTAACATACAAAGCCAAACAAATTGTTGACCAATCATGGACCTAAAGGCTGGAATAGTGCAGATGAAGAGTTGGGGTGTCCTCTACTTTGTAGATAGCTAGTAGGATATTTTAGTTATGTTCCAAAGGGCCTGTGGCTATACTAGTTGTTTTTTTTTCCCCCTGAGCCTGAAATCTGATTTGCAGGTGGGTCCAAGTGATTGTCTGGGGAGATGATGTCATGGCTGTAAAAAGAACCAGAAAGCTGCAGCAGGGAAGAGAGTAGCTCCCTAATATGGGAAAGATGTAAAAATATATTGTTGACTGTAAACTCCATCGATTTGATCTGATCTGGGGCCCGTATTCAGCTTAGGAGCCTCACCTCTGCATCCCTCTAGATCTGAGCTCACATTCTGTGGTCATGAGTAGGAACATTCCAAGCTGCCCCAATATTGACCCATCTTCCTCATGTGTAGCATAGAGTATGTTGTCCATCCTCCCTTCAGAGGATGGAACATTCTCTGCCATTGTTGATCCAGGTTGAGGGCAAGGTCCTATGGGGGCCCCACAAGGGATCTATTGTGCTGTTCCTGATAGAAATGACCAGTAATAATGGAGAGAGGGATTTATTTGAAGTCTAGGACCATCATGTCTGTGAATCTCAGTACTCCCTGATTAGGGACCCAGCTGATAGAGACAGGGAAGTTGAGGGAGAGATAGAGAGGGAAAGAGACAGAAAAACACCTTGTAGCCCTAATTTACACTCATGAAGCTTTCCCCCTGTAGGTGGGGATCAGGGAAACGAACCTGGCTCCTTGTGCACTCTAATGAACGCACTTAACCAGGTGAAGCATCGCCTGGCCCTGCAGATTAGGTTTTCTTTTCTTTTCTTTTCTTTTCTTTTCTTTTCTTTTCTTTTATTTTATTTTATTTTATTTTATTTTTTTTTCCTCCAGGGTTATCACTGGGGCTCGGTGCCTCTACTACGAATCCACTGCTTCTGGAGGCCATTTTCCCCATTTGGTTGCGCTTGTTGTAGTTGTTATTGTTGTTGGATAGGACAGAGAGAAATCGAGAGAGGTGAGGAAGACAGAGAGGAGGAATGAAAGACACCTGCAGACCTGCTTCATTGTTTGTGAAGTGAACCCCTGCAGGTGGGGAGCCGGGGGCTCAACCTGGATCCTTACACCGGCCCTTGCGCTTTGCACTATGTATGTTTAACCCGCTGCGCTACCGCCCTGCTCCCAGTTCTGTTTTTCTTCACCTCAGTAACAGCAGAACTATGACATACATGGAAAACTATGTGTAGGAAGACATGTGAATCTCAGACAAGCTGCCACCATAAAAGATGAAAGCATTTAGGTGGAAAAAACACAGAAATACACACTCATCAAAGTTAAGAACCATGCCATACAACAGCAAATGACAATTGAGAAGAGACCTATATAACACATAACTTTAATCAGACAAGCAGAGGACAGGCTTAATTGAAATCGAACACCCACACTCATACATTTTGTACACACAGCTTTAAAACAGCTTTCCTTCCTTCCTTCCTTCCTTCCTTCCTTCCTTCCTTCCTTCCTTCCTTCCTTCCTTCCCTCCCTCCCTCCCTCCTTCTTTCCTTCCTTCCCTCCCTCCCTCCCTCCCTCCCTCCTTCCTTCCTTCCTTCCTTCCTTCCTTCCTTCCTTCCTTCCTTCCTTCCTTCCTTCCTTCCTTCCTTCCTTCCTTCCTTCCTTCCCTCCCTCCCTCCCTTCCTTCCTTCCTTCCTTCCTTTTACCAGAGCACTGCTCAGCTCTGGTTTATGGTGGTGCAGGGGATTGAACTTGGGACTTTGGAGTCTCAGGCATAAGAGACTCTTTGCATAACCATTGTGCTATCTACCCCCACCCTTTTTCTGGTACTCTTATGTGTATTGGGGTGACTAATGGTATCTACTCTTGTCCATGAGTTCTATATATATTTTGGTTATTAGACCTTTATGTGATGTTTGTCATATAATGTTCTTTCGTTCTGCAGTGTGTCGTTCTGTTTTAATGATAGTTCCCTTGGCTTTACGAAAGCATTTCAGTTTGATATGGTCCCAATGGTTTATTTTTGTTTTTGCTTTCTTTGCTATTGGACCTGAGCCTTTGAAGACATTTCCAAAGTAAAGATTGTGAAGTGTTCTGCCAGTGTTTTCTTTTTTATGGTCCAATGTCTACGTTTTTGGTCGACTTGGCGTTTACTTTTGTGTGTGATGACATGTGGTGGTCCAGTTTCATTTGAATGCACGTTTCAACTCAATTTTTTCCAACCTCATTTGCTGAATAGACTGTTTTCTCCATTTAATGTTTTGGGCTCCCTTGTCAAAAATTAGATTTTCATAGGTGCAGTGGCTTACAGTTCTATTTCAAGGGTCTGTGTGTCTATTTTGATTTCACTGCTAGGAAGTTCTGATTGCAGTAGCAGCACAACTTGTAATAGCCTCCATGATTCCTGACTCGAGTCTGACTACGTTGCCTTTATAGGTTACTTCTTCTTTTTCCTGGCAGCATGCAAAATTTTTTTCTTTAACCTTGGCTTTTGATAATCTCACAATGATAGTTTCCATAAGCTTTTTGTGTGCTTGTTTCTTCTGATTCTTACCATAATGGCTTATTTTCATTTGTGTCTCTACCTAAATTATTATCATTATTATTTTTGCCTCCAGGGTTTTCGCTGAGCTCGGTGCCTACATTAGGAATCCACTGCCCCTGGAGGCTATTTCCCCCTTTTTTATTGCCCTTGTTGTTGTTATTGTTTGGATAGGACAGAAAGAAATCAAGAGAGGAGGGGAAGACAGAGGGGGAGAGAAAGACAGACACCTGCAGACCTGCTTCACCACCTGTGAAGCAACCGCTCTTCAGGTGGGAAAGCTGGGGGCCCGAACCAGGATCCTTATGCAGGTACTTGTGCTTCTTGCTATGTGCGCTTAACCCACTGTGCTACTGCCCTGCCCCCTACATAATTACATTAAACTCAAATTCTATGGAATTTTATATGGGTAAATAATTTAAGACATTTAAAATATTTTGTTTCGGGGGGGCTGCTAATCATTGCTCTGGTATATGTGATGACAGGGGTGAAACCCAGGGTCTCATACATACCAGTCCTGTACTCTGCCCATGGAGATACCTTCCTTGCCTCTAATTTGAGACATTTTGGAGACTTTTACTTATTGCTTCATGGAGACTGGAAAAATCAATGTGCTATTTAAAAATGAAGTATGGCTTGGGGTGTTTGTGCTCAAATATTAGCTTACCAGATAAGTTTTCTCTGGTACCACAATTTATATTCTTTGTAAAATAATAGTCTTTATTCTTTAATGTTTTTTAAAATTTATTTATCTTGTATAGAGACAGAAATTGAGAGAAAGGGGAGACAGAGAGACACCTGCAGCACTACTTCACCACTTGTGAATCCCCCCCCCATGCAGGTGAAGACCAGAGACTTGAACTCACATCTTTGTGCATGGTAATGTGGGACTTAACCAGGTGTACTATCACTTGGCCCCAGATAATATCCTTTATCATTGCCTGAGGTTATGGCACTTACTTATTTTTATGTGTTTATTGATTATTTCTGCTGAGATGAATTGAACTAAGTCAGTTTGGTAATATGCATTTTAAATTTTCTCTTTGGTAAGATAACAGTAGCAGGTGAAGAAGTTTTCCATTGCAAGATAGTTAGCTACTCATGTAAAATCTCAAACTTTTTTTTTCTTTTTTTCATTTTATTTGTGATTAATAGTGTCTTATAAGATTATAGAATATAGTTCCACACCACACCCACCACCAAATTTTTCTGCCCTCCATCCTCCCACCTCCCAAAGATAACCACCATAGTTCTCACAGAGTCTTAGAGACTGTTTTCTTCTGATTTTTAAAAAACTTTATATATTTTACATAATAGAATAGAGAGAAATTGAGGGGCCGGGTGATGGTGCCACCTGGTTAAGCAAACATTACAGTGCGCAGTGACCTGGGCTCAAGTTCCTGGTCCCCACTTGCAGGGGGAACACTTCAAAAATGGTGAAGCAGGCCTGCAGGTGTCTCTCTGTCTCTCTCCCTCCCTATTTCCCTCTTCCCTCCAAATTTCTGTCCTATTAAATAAAATGAAAGTTAAAAAGTAAAAGAAAAGGGAGTTGGGCAGTAGCGTAGCGGGTTAAGCACAGGTGGCGCCAAGCGCAAGGACTGGTGTAAGGATTCGGTTCAAGCCCCCGGCTCCCCACCTGCAGGGGGGCAGCTTCACAGGCGGTGAAGCAGGTCTGCAGGTGTCTGCCTTTCTCTCCCCTCTCTTTCTTCCCCTCCTCTCTCCATTTCTCTCTGTCCTATCCAACAACAATGACATCAATAACAACAACAATAACTACAACAACAATAAGAAAACAAGGGCAACAAAAGGGAATAAATAAATAAATATCAAAAAACTCTTTTAAAAAATAAAAGGAAAAAAGAGAGAGATTGAGAGGGAGGGGAGATAGAGAGGAAGGGAGAGACAGACACCTGCAGATCTGCTTCACCATTTGTGAAGTTTTCCTTCTGCCAGTGGGGACCAGGGGCTTGAACTGGGGTCCTTGTGCATGGTGATATGTGCACTTAACAAGTGTGCCACCATCTGGCCCCTCTGTTTTTTTATTTTTATGTAAAACCTCACTACCATGTCGCTATGTAACCAAATCTCAAAACAAGTGCTATTACATATGTAGATCTTAATTAAATACATCTTCATTTAGAAGCATGCACAAAACCATTCATTCAAGCCACCTTTAAAGCTTTTTCAAGTCTCTCCCCTATGTCCTTTCACATGTTTTGACCTGCATCTTCTATATTCTTTTAAGGCTGATATACCAGTATCCCAGAGGGTGTCTTTTATTATCTCTGGTTGTGTCAGGAAATGAGAAATTCTCTCAGCAAAGTGCTGGATCCAGAACTATTTAGAGACCAGGCCTTGGGTAGCATCCCTAAGTTCAACAAAGTGAACCTTTCTGACTTCTAATACCATGTTAATGCAAATATGAGCAGTGATTCTGAAATATTTTTAGCTATTCTATACTTTTTAGTTTCGGTTTTTATTAATAGTAGGTTACAAGATTGTAAGATTACAGTGTATAGTTCCACACCAAACCCATGACCAAACCATTCCATATTGCTTGAGTAATTTTACTTGTGTCAGAAGCTAATTTTAAAAATTCCTCATGTTAATTCACAGTTCATCAATTTCAGCAAAACCCCTCCTTTTAACTTTCAGTATACTTATTAGCAAAACATGAGGTGTTGGCCTTGAAAGGATAACAGAACTTGTTAGTAGTATCATTTGGAGTGCTGTCTATATGAAGTTGTGCTAACTGGACACTTGATTGGGGAAACTGTATATTTTTAAACTAGAGTACTTTTCATTGATCAGTTTAACAATATAAAAGTCTCAGGTTATATCATTAGAAAGCAACATGTGGGACTAGAGAGCTGGCTCAGAGGTAGAGTGCATGCTTTGCATACATAAGCCTTTGGTGTTTGTCCTCAGCACCACCCAAACACAAAGACGAAACAAAGAAGAGTATCATAATCACTGCAGTGGTGCCCTCCTCTGCTCTCTTTTACCCTACCAGTAAAAGAAATCAACATGTATACACGATTCATTAAGTCTACCACTAAAAGGCCTACTAGACAATGCTCATTTACTATTACATGGTGTGCACTGAAGTATAGCCATTGTACCATCTCCTCTACTAGAATGGAAGCTATAGAAGAACTGAGTGCTTGTCTCTTTTCGATGTACTGTACATAATTAATGAGTAATTGTACTGGGACTGCCACCACCACCACAAAACTCACAAGGACAAAGTTACTGAAACTGCAAACATGCAGTCATAATAATAGTCTTTGCTAGTCTGGAGGGTCTTTTTCACTGTGGTTATTAAACTGTTATTTCATTTCAATGATAAGCAGAAATTCTCCAAATCTGTTCTTTACCAGGAATAGATTCTTTAATCAAAAATACCACCTAATAGCATTATAATATATTATATATAATAATGTCACATATAGTATTATCTAGTGATAAATCAAGAGCTTCATCGTTCAGTTTGGTATTCACTAGTCACATTCAGCTATTGAGCAATTGAAATGTATCCACTTGAATTTAAATGTTCTGTGACTATAAAATGAATACTGATTTCAAAGACTTCATATAGTGAAACTGAAATATCTTATTATTAATTTTGCTATTTGGTTTCATGTTGAAATAGTATTGTTTTGTATATCTTGAGTTCCTATACCCATAGCACCCTGAACTTGCCTTGTCTCTTCTGAATATATTGGGTTTGATGAAGCATGTTATTAATATTAACTTCACCTTAATATGACTACTAGGAATTTTGTTGTTGTTGTTGAACAGCCATGGACCTAAAGACTGGAATAGTGCAGATGAAGTGATGGGGGGTATTCCCTGCAGGCTCTTGTGTACTTCTGCTTTCATATATATATATTTTTTCCCCTAGTTTATGGGCATGTGTGAACATATGCTCTATCTCAGGGGACCTGGACTATATCTAAGTTTGGGGACTTTATTGGGGAATGCAACACCTGGAATGGAGTTAGAGAATACTATGAAAGGAAAAGTCTCACCGAGTGATGAAGCTGAAGGGTTGTCATTCCACACCTGAAGTCTCTGGACACAGTCTGAAGTGAAGCATGCTGAGGTGGCACTCATTGCGTTGATTGGGTTGCGATCCGTGGATGCAATATTATTTGATTTGGATTGAAAGAAGCATGCGGGAAACTGGGCCCCACCCTAAGGTTCCAGGACTGGGGGAAATATAGGCTCTATAGTGGAAAAGAAAATTTTTGATTGTATTTCTGCTGAAGTTCACTGGCCTATGTATATATATATATATATATATATATAATTAATTAATTAATTAATTAATTTTAGTGTGCCAAGATATAAATGGCAGGTATTATTCATGTGTAATATCACCAAGTGACCTCCCTGGCCTGAATTTTCATCTTCATTTTAATTTAATTTATTTATTTGTACCACCAGAGTTGTTGCAGGGGCTCTGTGCTTGCACAGTTCCTCCAGTTCTAGTGGACCTCCTTTTTTTTTTTAAGACAGAGGGTGAGAAGTGATAGTCTGAGAGAGTAGGATAGATCCCAGTACTATTCCACTACTTGTTAAACTCCCTTGCACTCCCCTCCTCTCCACTCCCCCATGCAGTTGTTCCCATATGGTGGCCAGGTGCTTAAATCCAGGACCTTGCACATGGCAACATGTGCATTTTATCAGATGATTCATCTCCTGGACCCTACTGTTTTTTTGAAAGAGAGAGAAAGAATGATAGAGTGATGGAGAGAGAAAGAGTGCTGGAGAGAGGGAGGAAGGGAGAGAGAATTATTAATCTACTTATCTCTTTGAGTTTTTTTCTTTTCTTAAAAGTTAGACTGTTAGTATCATGGTAGCATCTGGAACCTGGTGGCTGAAAAAAGAGTTAACATATAAAGCCAAACAAATTGTTGACTAATAATGAACCTAAAGGCTGGAATATTGCAGATGAAGAGTTGGGGTCTCCGTTTTGAAGATAGCTAGTAGGCCTATTTTACTTATATTTGTTTGGCTTTATATGTTAACTCTTTTTTCAGCCACCAGGTTCCAGATGATACCATGATGCCAATAGGACCTCTCTGGACAGACGACCCCACCAATGTGTCCTGGAGCCCCACTTCCTCAGAGCCCTGTCCCACTAGGGAGAGAGAGAGACAGGCTAGAAGTATGGATCAACCTGTCAACGCCCATGTTCAGCAGGGAAGCAATTACAGAAGCCAGACCTTCTGCACCCCATAATGACCCTGGGTCCATATTCCCAGAGGGATAAAGAATAGGAAAGCTATCAAGGGAGGAGATGGGATACAGAGTTCTCGTGGTGGGAATTGTGTGGAGTTGTACCCCTCTTATCCTATGGTTTTGTCAGTGTTTCCTTTTTATAAATAAAAATAAAAAAGAATCTACTACTTAAATATATGCATAACATATAAGAAAATATACAAGATGTGGCATTTGAGAAGAATTGAATAATTTTTCAATCAGTATATATTCTTTTATATGGGGAAAATTTATCAAACTTATATCTTAGTCATTAGATAATTCTAACTGCTTTTGCTCAGTTGCACATCAGTGTTCAATAAATGGAAGTTCTCAATGAAAAAAAGTTAGACTGTTAATTCCTTATTTCCTTGTTCATGTGTTTCAGTTTTCTAGATTCCACATATATGTGGGGGAAAAAAGTCCCAGTAATTGTCATTTACCTCTTTACTGATTTTGCTAAGTATAATCACCTCCAGGTCCATCCATTTGTCCCAAAGGGCACAATATTGACTTTTTTATTGCAGAGTAGTAGTTCATGGAGTATAAATCCCATTATTTCTTCCTCCTCCCTGCATTTTTACATTTGTGATTAATAGTGGGTTACAAGATTGTAGGATTACAGTGTATAGTTCCACAACACACTCACCACCAAAGTTCTGTATCTCTACCCTCCCACCCCCCCAAAGATAATAACCATAGTTCTCACAGTCTTAGTTTGCTTGCTTCTTTTTTTCAAGTTCATGTATATTAAATCTCTAGATTCCACATATTACTGAAACTATCTAGTAGTTGTCTTTCACCTTTTTAGTTATTTTGCATGATCACCTCTAGTTCCAACCATTTTGTTTCAGAGGACACAATGTCATTTTTTTTTAATTGCAGGATAGTATTCCATGGAGTATATATCCTGTGACTTATTTATCCTGTCATCTGTTGATGGGCATTTAGGCTGCTTCCTACTGTTGGCTATTGTGAGTAGTACAACTTTGAACATAGGGCTGCATATGTTCCTTTGAATTATTACTCTTTTCATGTCCTGTGGTGGTGCTAGAGATTGAACCTGGGACATCAGAGCTTTAGGCATGGAAGTCTTTTTTTGTAACCATTCTGCTATATCTCCAGTTGAGGATATAAACAAAACAATCAATATGATAATATAGATTTTTGAGGCATTTTAAAGAAGTATTTAATTTTCTACCTCTGCCATTTAAGAATCCTATGTAAAACACATAGGATTCAATTATTCATTAAATGTAGTAATTGTACTCAGAGTAAGGTTTCAGTGGTGAAAATTTAAAACGTGTTTTAAACTTTCATGGTGTTGCCCATGATAATATTGGTTTTATTGTGTAGTATTATTTCTTCTGGGAAGTTTTCTTGCTGACTAAAGAGTATCTGTAGGGTTTGATGATTCAACTAGAAAATAAAAAGGTTAATTATATTGAAAGTGGGCTTTGCTACCTCCTATTAGAAGGATCTCTGACTAATACTAATGCATCATGAAATCATAAATTGAAAATGTTTTGCTTGTATTGTCAGGGTCTTCGCATGTATTAGGATTAATCAACATATTACTTCCATATAAACTTCACTTCTTTGATTACACATAACATTTAGTATCAACAGCAGAATGAAGAATTTTGTATTAATTGGGAGTGTTATCAACTTTTTTCCTATCAACTATCAAATATTTTATTCCTATATTGGAAAATGATTCATCATGACATTCATCAGTGTTTTTTTTCCAGTCAACATTTTTTAAGTTCTTTTCTCTTCTAGGTTCTTAATTAATAGTTGTCTTCTATCCATCCTAGTTCACAGCTTCTGATATCACTACACAGTCTCAGCTTTTTTTTTTTGCCTCCAGTGTTATTGCTGGGGTTCAGTGCCTGCACTACGAATCCACTGCTCCTGGAGGCTATTTTTCCCCCTTTGGTTGCCCTTGTTGTTTTATTGTTGTTGTGGTTATTATTGTTGTTGTTATTGTTGCCATTGTTGTTGGATAGGACAGAGAGAAATTGAGAGAGGAGAGGAAGACAGAGAGGGAGGGAGAAAGATAGACAGCTGCAGACCCCCTGCAGGTGGGGAACCAGGGGCTCGAACCTGGATATGGGATCCTTACGCTGGTCCTATGTGTGTCGCACCAAGTTTTTTTTTTAATATTTATTTTATTTATTTATTCCCGTTTGTTGCCCTTGTTGTTTTATTGTTGTAGTTATTATTGTTGTTGTCGTTGTTGGATAGGACAGAGAGAAATGGAGAGAGGAGGGGAAGACAGAGAGGAGGAGAGAAAGATAGACACCTGCAGACCTGCTTCACCGCCTGTGAAGCGACTCCCCCGCAGGTGGGGAGCCGGGGTTCGAACCGGAATCCTTATGCCAGTCCTTGTGCTTTGTGCCACCTGCGCTTAACCCGCTGCGCTACAGCCCGACTCCCTTTTTTTTTTTTAATAGGTAAAAAGATGACAGAAACTCCTGAACTCCTATTATGTGCCAGGCACTGGACCATGTTCATTACTTGTTAGTATTGTTCAAGTTTTTGGACAGAACTAAGTATGATCATATTCTATAAAAGTATGGTTCTACCAACACCCATGCCCAGTGGAGAAGCAATTACAGAAGCCAGAACTCCTACCTTCTGCATGCCAAAAACAAATTTGATTCATACTCCCAGTGGGGGAGAAATGATAGGGGAAAGATGACCAGAGGGCTCTGAACTCCAACTCTATCAGGACCCAGAGAGAGAAGAGGAAAAAAGGAGGGACATTTGGATGTAGTAATAGGTGTATGTGTAGTTTGGAAAGGAAGAGAAGATGGGACTCCCTCCAAAAAAAGGCCAGATGGTTGTAGAAATAATAGTTGACCCATATCTGCAACCTTGGGAGAACTGCTGTAGTTTACAGTGGAGGGTTTGGGGATCCAGAACTCTGGTGGTGGGAACCATGTGGAGTTGTACCCGTTATCTTGTAATTTTGTAAATAGACATTAAATCACTAATGGAGAGAGGGAGAGGGAGAGGAGAGAAAGACATCTATAGCACTACTTTACCAGCTGTGAATCTTCCCCCCTACAGGTGTGGACTAGGGGCTTAAACCTGGGTCCTTGTGCATGGTAAAGTGTGTGCTCAACCGGATGTGCCCAGATGCACATCTCATATTTTCTCTTAGTTTTATATTGTCGGGCAGCCCCCCTGCTCCATCCTCCATTGCTGACAGTATGGCCTATTTACATAATCATTGTTTTGCCTGATCTATCTTCTTTCTACCCTGAGACCCGCCCTACCGGCAGGGTGTTAATTAATCCCACCAGTTAAGACCATTGCAACAGTTGCTAAGGACACTTCCACCTTCCCAGGATGCTTTTTGCCTCTCTCCACCCCCTTTCCTAGCCATCTCCATTCTGACTTGCTACTTCCAGTTTTATCCTATAAAGCCACTTCTGTTTCTGGTTTCTCTCTCTTCCTCGCTCTCTTCTCTTTTCTCTCCTGCATCCTGACCTGGAGAAGGGCTGGCATGCAGAGCGGGAGGCGGCCATTGCGGTTCACGTGGCTTAACCACCTGTGCTCACACCCGACTCTGGGGCATTCCCGTGTGAATAAAGAATTGTATTACCACACCATCACGAGCTTGGTTCCTGGCCTTGCTGCACAGTTTCACTACTCCCAGGGGGCTCTTTTTTTTTAAGTATAGGGTGAGAGAAACAGGGGTAGAGAGGGAGAGGGAGAGGGAGAGGGAGAGGGAGAGGGAGAGGGAGAGGAAGAGGGGGAGAGAGGAAGGAGAGATATAATGATACTGCTTTACCACTTGTGGCTCTTCCCCTTGCAGATGCTAACTGTGTTAACAGAGCACTTAAGATCCTGGGTCAACTGTGCATGGTAAAGTGTGAGTTCTAGTAATCCCTCACAAAGGTTTACAAATGAAATATTTACATTTTGTATATGTATAGCTTTTATGTTTAAGTCATTTAAATGACCTTTTCTTAAAAAAAAATAAAAAAGAATGTCTTAAGTTGGTTAGTTGCTTTTTCCCAGAAGTAGACCTCAAAGCAAGGAATAGTAGGTGGTTTTTTTTTTTTTTTTTTTAGATTTTCTAAGAAAGGCTTTAATGCTTATAGACCAAATTTATTTATTTTGCCACAGGATTATCAGTGGTGCCTGCAGGACAAATTCACCATTCCCAGTGGCCATTTTTGTTGTTATTTATTTTTATTTTTATTTATAAAAAGGAAACACTGACAAAAAACATAGGATAAGAGGAGTACAACTTCACACAATTCCCACCACCAGAACTCCGTATCCCATCTCCTCCACTGATAGTTTTCTTATTCTTTATCCCTCTGGGAGTATGAACCAAGGGACATTATGGGGTGCAGAAGGTGGAAGGTCTGGCTTCTGTAATTGCTTCCCCATTGGACAAATAGTTTTTAGACACTGGCAAACATTGGCAGGGTGTGGAGAAATGAGATAGGGTAAAAAAGAAAGGTTAAAAAAAAAGCCACCACTGTGTCCCAGGAAGTGGTGTAGTGGCTAGAATGTTGGGTTCTCAAGCATGAGGTCCTCAATCTGATCCCTGACATTACTTATGTTAGAGTGATACTCTGGTTCTCTCTCTCCCTCTTTCATCAATAAGTAAATAAATGGATTTTTTTATTGAGGAAATGTTGATTTAAAAGGCTTTTCTTATCACAAGGATGCATTTACCCAAGATAGGCATTGGTACATTTCACTTTCAACCAAGCTACCATTTTATTCCACTATATTTGATCCAGTCTTGGCAGGTTGTATAATTATAAGAATTTATCTATCTCTTCTAGATTGTCCAATTTAGTAGCATACCTTTGTTCATAGAAAATTCTCACAGTCCGAGCTCAAAAAAAAAAAAAAAAAAGAAAATTCTCACAGTCCTTAGATTTTGTTGATATTTGCTGTTACTTCTTCCCTTTCATTTACATTCCAATTTACTAGGGGTTCCTTCCTCCCTTTTCTTGTTAATATGACTAGGAGTTTGTCAATTTTGTTTTGCTTTCTTTCTTTAAATTTATTTATAAAATAAAAAATATCGACAAGAACATAGGATAAGAGGGGTATAGTTCCCACCACCAGAGTTCCGTATTGCATCCCCTCCCTTGAAAGCTTTCCTATTCTTTATCTCTCTGGGAGCATGGACCCAGGATCATTATGGGGTGCAGAAGGTGGAAGGTCTGGCTTCTGTGATTGCTTCCCCGCTGAACATGGGCATTGGCGGGTCAATCCATACTCCCTGCCTGTTTCTATCTTTCCCTAGAGGGGAAGGGCTCTGGAGAGATGGGGCTTCAGGGTATACTGTTGAGGTGGTCTGCCTGGGGAAGTCAGCTTGGCATCATGGTAGGACCTGCAGCTTGGTGTCTGAAAAGTGTTAAGATATAAAGACGAACAAATTGTTTAATAACCAAGAACCTAAATGCAAGAATGTAACAGATGAGATTTGGAGTCTCCATTTTGGAAAAAACTAGTAGGTCTATTTTAGGTATATTCCAAGAGGCCCATGGCTTTACTAGCTTTTGCCTGACTACAACAACTAACATTTAGGTGGACCAAAGGTATTGATTGTCTGGGGAGATGGTGTCTGAGTTGGAAATAGGTCTAGAAAGCTGTATCAGGGAAGAGAGTAGCTCCCAAATATGGAGAAAGTATATAAATATTATTAACTGTAAACCCTACAAAATAATGGACTCCTTTGTGGGCCCCTATAGGACCTTGCCCTCAATGTGGATCAACAATTGTTTAGCTTTCTATGAACCAGCTCTTAGTTTCATTTATCTTTTGTATTTTCTATTTTTTCAATGAATATATCTGCCCTAATTCTTATTATTTTCCTCCTTGTACTTACTTTGGGTTTCTTCTGTTTTTCATTTTCTTTTTTTATATTTTATTTATAAAAAAGAAATATTGGGGAGTCGGGCGGTGGCGCAGTGGGTTAAGCGCACGTGGCGCAAAGCGCAGGGACCAGCGTAAGGATCCCGGTTCGAGCCCCCGGATCCCCACCTGCAAGGGAGTCGCTTCACGGGCGGTGAAGAAGGTCTGCAGGTGTCTATCTTTCTCTCCCCCCCTCTCTCTGTCTTCCCCTCCTCTCTCCATTTCTCTCTGTCCTATCCAACAACAAAGCAATGTCAACAATGGCAATAATAACCGCAACGAGGCTGCAACAACTAGGACAACAAAAAGGGGAAAAAATGGCCTCCAGGGGCGGTGGATTCATGGTGCAGGCACCCAGCCCAGCAATAAACCTGGAGGAGAAGAAAAAAAATAAATATTGACAAAACCATAGGATAAGAGGGGCACAGCTTCACACAATTCCCACCACCAGACCTCCAAATACCATCCTCCCCTGATAGCTTTCCTATTATTTAATCCTCTGGGAGTATGGACCCAAGATCATTGTGAGATGCAGAAGGTAGAAGGTCTGGCTTCTGTAATTGCTTCCCTGATGAACATGGGTGTTGACAGGTCAATCCATTCTCCCAGGCTGCCTCTCTCTTTCCCTAGTGGGGAAGGGCTCTGGGGAAGCGGAGCTCCAAGGCACATTGGTGGGGTTGTCTGTCCAGGGTAGTCTGGTCGGCATCCTGCTAGCATCTGGAACCTGGTGGCTGAAAAGAGTTAACATACAAAGCCAAACAAATTGTTGACCAATCATGGACCTAAAGACTGGAATAGTGCAGATGAAGTGTTGGGGGGTCCTCCATTTTGTAGATAGCTAGTAGGCATATTTTAGTTATATTTCAAAGGGCCTGTGGCTATACTAGTGGTTTTTTTTTTTTTTTTTTTGCCTGAGCCTGAAATCTGATATGCAGGTGGATCCTAATTATTGTCTGGGGAGGTGATGTCATGGCTGGGAAAAGGACCAGAAAGCTGGATCAGGGAAGAGAATAGCTCCCTAATATGGGAAAGGGGGTATAAATACTACTGTAAACCCCATCGTTTTGATGTGATCTGGGGCCCATAATTAGCTTAGGAGCCTGTGTGACCTCTTCATCCCTCTAGATCTGAGCTCACATTCTGTGGTCATGAGTAGGAACATTCCATGTTGCCCCAGTATCGACCCATCTTCCTCAGGTGTAGCATAGAGTATGTTGTCCATCCTCCCTTCAGGGATGGAACATTCTCTACTATTGTTGATCCAGGTTGAGGGCAAGGTCCTATGGGGGCACACAAAGGGGTCTGTTTTGTTGTTCCTGATAGAAATGACCAGTAATAATGGAGAAAGGGATTTATTTGAAGTCTAGGCCCATCAAGTCTGTTTGGGAATCTCAGGACTCCCTGATTAGGGCCCCAGCTGGTAGAATGACCTGATAGTGACTAAAGAGTCATCATTAAAGTATGTCAGTCTCTTGCTCTTGTTCAGCTTTTGCAGTCCTTCCTTTGATAAGGTTAGCTTTGGAGTGAGAGAACTGTAATAGGAAGTAGGTGAGGAGGCTAAGTCTAAGTGGACACTATTTCATTATGAACTTTATACTGACTCACTAAAGACTATTGTGTATTTTTGCTTTCAGTTATTTATTTTGCCCTAATTTATGGATACATGTGAACATATGCTCTATCTTATGGGAACTGGCCTATATCTAGGTTTTGGGACTTTGTTAGGAAGTGAACCTCCTGGAATGGAATTAGAGAATACCATGAAAGGAAAGGTCTCACCCAAGTGATGAGGGTGAAAGGTTGGCATTCCTTGCCTGACGTCTCTGTACACAGTCTGAGGTGAAGCATGCCGAGATGGTACTCATTGCATTGATTTAGTTGGAATCCATGGATGCAATATCATTGGGCCTGACTTGAGAGAAACATGCAGGGAAGTGAGCCCCACCCTAGAGGTTCCAGGATTGGAAGAAACATGGGCTCTATAGAGGAAGCAGGAGATGCCTGTTGTCTTAGGGTTTAAGAAGACAATAGATAGTTACTGCAATAATCACCGTGTTTGGCAGTTGGGTAAGCTTTGAAATATCCCTTTGTTAGGATTTGCTGTATCATACACACCATCACCATATAAAACATTATTTGCATAAAGCTATGCCACCAGTTGCTTTTGTTCTCCCTGGACTAAGCTTTTAAGAGAGTCAACATATCAAAGACTCAGCCTATGTATTAAAAAGACTCAGTCTGTGCTTTAAAAAGTTTGAGACATTGAATCAGTTTTTCCCCTCTCATATTAATTAAATATTTATATAACTACAAATTGATAGGAGTGTACATAAAGACTATGTCCCACCCCCCCCATGAAGCTGAACATCTATCCTCACCCTCCACCCAGAGTTTTTACTTGGTGCCCTACTACAAATTTAGTCAGATCCTGCTTTGAGTTTCCTTTCTGTCATTCTTTCTCAACTTCTGTTTATGAGTGGGATCATCCCATACTTATCTTTATTTTTCTGACTTAGCTCACTTAACATGATTTCTTCTAGTTCCATCCAAGATGGGTCAGAGAAGGTGGGTTCATTTTTTTAATAGCCGTGTAGTATTCCATTGTGTATATATACCACAGCTTTCTCAGCCATTCATCTGTTTTTGGGCATCTGGGTTGCTTCCAGGTTTTAGCTATTATGAATTGTGCTGCTATGAACATAGGTGTACACATATATTTTTTGTTGGGTGTTATGGCGTCCTTGAGGTATATCCCCAAGAGAGGAATTGCTGGGTCATATGGAAGGCCCATGTATAGCCTTCTGAGAGTTCTCCAGACTGCTCTCCACAGAGGCTGGACCAATTTACTTTCCCACCAGCAGTGCAGAAGGGTTCCTCTGTCTCCATCGCCTCTCCAGCATTTGTTGCTGCTGTCCTTTCTGATTTATGCCATTCTCACAGGAGTGAGGTGGTATCTCAATGTTGTCTTTATTTGCATTTCTCTGACAATCAGTGACCTGGAGCAATTTTTCATGTGTTTGTTAGCTTTTTGGATCTCCTCTGTAGTGAATGTTTTTTCATATCCTCTGCCCATTTTTGGATGGGGCCATTTGCTTTTTTGTTGCTAAATTTGCTGAGCTCTTTGTATATTTTGGTGATTAGTCTCTTGTCTGATGTATGGCATGTAAAGATGTTCTCCCATTCTGTGAGGGGTCTCTTTGTGTGATAGTTTCTTTGGCTGTGCAGAAGCTTTTCAATTTGATGTAGTCCCACTGGTTTGTTTCTGATCTAGTCTTCCTTGCAGTTGGGTTTGTTTCATCAAAAATGTCCTTGAGGTTTTGGTGGGAAAGTGTTCCACCAATGTTTTCCTCTAAGTATTTGATAGTTTCTGGTCTAACATCCAGGTCCTTGATCCATTTGGAGTTGATTTTTGTTTCTGGTAAGATAAGTTGGTTCAGTTTCATTCTTCTGAGTGTTTCAACCCAATTTTCCCAGCACCATTTATTGAAGAGAGCCTCCTTCCTCCGTTTAATACTTTGGACCCCCTTATCAAAGATTAGATGTCCATAGGTGTGGGGTCATTTTTCATTTTCTAGGTCCTTCATGTGTGAGGTTAAATTATCTTTCTGTTTCTTTTTCTTTTCCTTTTTTCCTTTTCTTTCCATTTCTTTTTCATTTCTTCTTCCTTTTTTTTTAACCAGAGTACTGACCAGCTCTGGTTTATAGTGGTGTGGGGGATTGAACCTGGGACTCCTGGGTCTTCAGAGCCTCAGGCATGAGAATCTCTTTGCATAACCATTTTTCTATCTACCTCTGTCTCTAGATATTTTGATAGTTCATGTTCTCATTTCATTTGTTTCCAATAAAGTATTAATGTACTTTATATTTCTGTTAAAATATCTTGTTTATGTTTAGTGAAAAGGAGACATATAGCGGAGAGAGAGAGAGAGAGACTGAGAGAGAGACTGAGACCAGAACACAACTCAGTTCTGGCTTTTGGTGGTGCTGGGGATCAAACCTGGGACCTCAGATCTTCATGAGTGAAAATCTTTTGCAGAACAATTATGTAGTCTCCCAAGCCTCCCTCTTTTGTTTCTTCTTTGACCCAGAAAGGTGTTAGAAGTATATAGTTGAGTCTCCATATTATGGGGGATGGGGGTCCTCTGACTCTCCCTTTAGTCATTGATAACCAGTTTAATTCCACTGTGGCTTGAAAACATGCTAGGGATGATTTCAGCATTCTTGAATTGATTGCTACTGTCTTTGTGGTCTAGCAGGTGATCTGTTTTTGGAAATGTTCCATGTGTGGTCTCAAAAAATGTATAATCTACTTTCTTAAATTTTTTTATTGTGATTTACTTATTGGATAGAGACAGCTAGAAATCAGGACTACGGTAGGGGGAAATAGAGAATGAGAGAAAGAGAGAGACACCTGCAGCATTGCTTTACCACTTGCAAAGCTTTGCCCCTGCAGATGGGGCCTGGGGGCTTAAACCTGGGTCCTTGCACATTGTAACATGTGCGCTCAACCAGGTGCGTCACCACCTGCACCCTTATATTCTGCTTTCTTGAGGTGAATAGTTCAGTTCTAACCTATCCATCTCCCCCTCACTTAGGGATTTTGTTTCCTCATTCATTTTTCTGTCTGGTTGATCGATCTGTTTGTAATAGTGGAGTGTTAAATTCCATAAAGTTGTTGTGTTCCTAATTGATGTCTCTCTTTAGTTGTATTAATAGTTGTTTTACATATCGTGGTGTCGCTTCATGTTGTGCATAGATGTTGAGAGTTATATCATCTTGATTAATTGATTCCCGGATCACTATATGATGTCTGTCCTTCCTTTTATTATCTTAAAGTCTGTTGTGTCAGATATACGTATGGCTGTCTCTGGGGTTTTATTTTTTTTTTGTGTGTGTGTGTGTGTATGGCCCATTAGCTTGCATTATTGTTTTCCAACTTTTCCTTTCGAGCCTGTGCTTGTCTTACTGAGTTCAGTGGGTTTCCTATAAGCAGCATATGGATGGCTTATGATCTACGTTGTTGGGTACCTTCTGATGGGTGAATTCAGTTTACTGACATTAAGTGAAACTATGTATTCAAGAGTATTTATTGCCATTATTTTATGTGCTGTTGAGTGTTCTTGTGGTTTGTTGTTGTTGTTGTTTTGTTTGTTTGCTTTTTTTCTCCTCCTGACATCAGCCATGCCAGGTGGCTCTCAGTACTGCCTTCTGTGGGCATTGTTTACTTGCTTTTATATGAGTCCCTTTAGAACTTCCTGGAAAGCAGGTTTAGTGGTGATAGATTCTGTTAACTATCCCTGAGATTTCATCCTTCTATCCAGTCTAAATGTGAGTCTAGCAGAGTAGAGTGTTGGAAGCCTCTCTCAATGAGCACTCTATGAAATGTCATGCCATTATTTTCCTAGCTTTTAGAGTCCCTGTAGAAAAATCTACTGATAATCTTATGGGGTTTCCCCTATAGGTGATTCTTTTCTCCATGATGCTTATGTTGCTCCTTTTAGTTCTGTCCCATAAATCTTTAATGTTGTAAGAAAAATTTTAATGTTGTTTCCATTGTCTTTTCTTTTCTTTTTTTTTTTCCTTAGTGTTCTCATCATACTTATTGAAATTTCAGTCTCCACCATTTTGCTGTTGCAGCCCTCATTTGTATTCATTAGATCAGCCATTATGACCTGCTGTTTAGCTATTGTGGCCTGTTGTTTAGCTACTTTGGCATCTAATTTAACTATTGTGGTCATTCATTTAGGTACTGCAGTCTTTAGTTCTTTGTTTTCTGTTTCAGTTTGTCTTGTGATTTCACCTGTCATGGTTTCACTGAGCTTGGGTTTTTCAACTATTATTTTCTTTATTTCTTTGAGCTCATTGAGGACTGATATATTGAAATTTTGGGGGGGGGCGGGGCTTATCTAACTTGTGTATCTGGGGCTTTTTGAGGACTTCTATCTTGATCTTTTGATGAAGGTCATGAAGGTGTTTTCTTCTATCTCTCCACTATGATTTGTTGTCCTGTATTGGGGATCTTCCCTTGAAAGGGCCTCAACAGACTTAGACTCTCTTTGGGATGAACTTTCCTGTGCTTTGATGGTTTGCTGTGGTGATTGCCTGGGACAAGTTCAGTACCTCCAAAAGTTGAGTTGAAAATAGGTGCTGATTGACTTTAGGTCTTGTGGAATGTTTTTGGAGGGTCAAGTGTGATAGTTTGGGCCCAGAACTCCCAAAAGAGAACATTTAAAGAAATGCTACTGCTGGGAGTGATTGGTGTTTAATCTCAGGAGGAAATGCTTTTTTCCTGAGGTGAAAAATGGAAGATACTCATTTGCTGGGGTATTCTGGAAATAGAGTTGATGCAAGTCTGACCTGCTGTGTGAGCAGCAAGGTGACCTTTGGTGTCCTGAAGAATCCTCAGGCACAGGTTCTGGATAGTGAAAAACAGGATGGTATGAAGTTATTTGATAAAGATTAATGTATGTGAGTTGTGCTACACAGATGTTCTGGGAAATTTGTTTTTCTATAGTAAGTGAAAATATTCCTTCTAGTTCAAAGATTGAACTGATGCATGAGAAAAATCTGAAATAATGCTAAGACCTTGTTCGAAGTACAACTAGATAGAAAGATATAGCACAAATGCATTCAAAAAGGAACAAATATCTCGCTTATAGGTGGAACTTAAGAAACAAGGACAGAAAAGGAAAATACAAAGTGAAACTTAGTTTGGGTTTATTGTATTGCACCAAAGCAAAAGACTTTGAAAAGGAAGGGTTGGGAGTGGGTGAAGAAGGCCTTGGGATCTTGCTGTATGATGGCGGAAAGGATCTAAGTTGAGGCTGAGAGGGTTCTGCAGACTCCGACCACACAGAGATGAGGAGTTGTACCTATGCATCAACAATGGTACTGTGAAATAAATAAATAAATAAATAACACATCATAGCACAATTGGGTTAGTCTTAGTATCAATAGAACTTTTTTCACTAAAAATATTTTATTTTTATTTATTTATTTTGGATAGACAAGGACACAGAGCTATTTCACAATTTATGAAGTGTCTTCCTCCCCGGCTCAGGTGGGGATTAGAGCTTTGGACCAGGGTCCTTGTGCATTATAATATGTGCAATCTATTGGATGTCCCACTGCCCAGCCTCTGGATATCATTTTTTAAAATTGCACAGTAGTGTTCCACTGAATATAGCTCCCATAACTTTTATTACCCAGTCATCTGTCATTGGACATTTAGGTTGCTTCCATACCTTGGCTACTGTGAATAATGTAGGTTATGAGCACAGGGGTGCATATATCCATTTGAATTATTTTTTTCAAGTAGTTTTGATATATATCTAGGTGTGGTATTTCTGCATCACAAAGTTTTCCTGTTTTTATTTGTTTAAGGACTTATCATAGTTTTTTCCATAGAGATTGCATCATTTTGCGTTTCCCACCAACAGTGTACCAGAGTTCCTTTTTTTCTGCATCCTAGTAGACATTTATTGTGTCCTGTGTTATTGATATAGGTCATTATCAGAGGTGTATATGGTATCACATTGTAATTTTAATGTGTATTTATTTAGTGATAAGTGATGTAGAACATTTTTCATCTGTTTATAGGCTGTCTGATTGTGTTCTCTTTTTTTGTATGTCTTTATTTATTGGATAGAGACAGCCAGAAATTGAGAGAGGAGAAGTGATAGAGAGGGAGAGAACAGAGAGATACCTGCAACACTGCTTCACCACTTGCAAAGCTTTCCCCCTGCAGGTGGGGACCAGGGGCTCGGACCTGGGTCCTTGTGCACTGTAACATGTAGCAATCACCCACTGTCTTCTTTAAGGAACTGTCTATTCCGATTTTTTGCCCACAAGTGTTATTACTGGAGCTCAGTGCTTGCATAACAAATTCACAGCTCTTGGCAGCCTTTTTCCCTTTTATTTTGATAGGACAGAGAGAAATTGAGGGGAAAGGGAGATGGAGAGAGGGAGAACAGAGAGACACCCGCAGCGTTACTTCACTGCTCATTATGTTTTCTTTCTTTTTTTTTTTTAAATTTTTTATTTAAGAAAGGATTAGTGAACAAAAACATAAGGTAGGAGGGGTACAACTCCACACAATTCCCACCACCCAATCCCCATAACCCACCCCCTCCCATGGTAGCTTTCCCATTCTCTAGCCCTCTGGGAGCATGGACCCAGGGTCATTGTGGGTTGCAGAAGGTAGAAGGTCTGGCTTCTGTAATTGCTTCCCCTCATTATGTTTTCCTCCTGCAAATGGTGACTACGGGCTTGAATCAAGGTCCTTGCACATGGAAATGTGTACACTCAAGCAGGTTAGTCTTGGCTGCTATTCAGATCTTTTGTCTATTTTATATGTGTGTATGTGGGGAGTCCTTATTTATTTTTGTAATTGGGTTGCGTATCTTTATGTAGTTTTGATATCAATCATTTGATATATGTATGATATGTAAATATCTTCTCCCAGTTGCTAGGTCACTTTTTTTTTTTGCCCTTCGGGTTATTACTGGGGCTTGGTGCCTGTGCTATGAATCCAGTGCTCCTGGAGGCCATTTTTACCATTTTTTGTTGCCCTTGTTGTCATTATTATTGTTGCCATTGATGTTGTTGTTGTTGGATAGGAGAGAGAGAAATCGAGAGAGGAGGGGAGATAAAGAGGGGGAGAGAAAGATAGACACCTGCAGACCTGCTTGACCGTTTGTGAAGCGACCCCAGGATCCTTCTGCTTGTCCGTGCGCTTTGCGCCATGTGTGATTAACCCACTGTGCTATCGCCTGACCCCCACCTTTTTATCCTTACCAAAGTTTCTTTTGGTGTACGAAAACCTTTTAAGGTAATATACTTCTATTTGTTTATTCTCTCTTTAGTTATCCTTTCCAATGGAGTTGAATCTTTTGGGTCTTTGATACTAAGTTTCTGAAGTGCTTCAGCTATGTTTTCTTCCATGTATATTATAGTTTTGTGTCCAATACTCATGTCTTTATTCCAGTTTGAATTTATTTTTGTGTATGACACTAAGTGATGATCTAGTTTCATTTTTCTACATGTGGCTGTATCACTTTCCCAACACCATTTGTTGAAGTGGCTTTCTTCCCCACCCCCCAAATGGTTTCACTCCTTCACCATATATTAGTTGTCCATCCATGTATGGACTTATTTCTGTGCTTTCTATTCTGTTACATTTGTCTGAGTTGCTGTTTTTGTTCTAAGTATCAATAGAATTTTCTCACACTGCTAGGTAGTTGTACGTTCTAGGAGAATGGTACCTCTCTGTGGAAACACTAGATGGTGCTGTTTTCCAAGTAGAAATCTACAACTAGATAATTCCCCCCCCCCCTTTTATGCTGAGCTGCTACAACTTAGCCACACAATTTTAAAACAGCTGGGCTTCGATCAATCAAAACATATTTACTGAACGCCCATTAAGTGCCAGAGTTGGGCCTAAAATAGAAAGGAAATAGTATTGAGGAGAAAGATAACGAAGTTCTAAACTGAAGCAGCAGCTTTCCAATTTAAATCAGACTGTATGTTTCATTGTTTTGGAGAATCTTAGGAGAATTTATATAGCATAAGAACTTTTTTTTATTGTGAAAGAACTCTGTTTTAATGGAACTATATTTTATATCAATATTAACTGTATTATTTCTTGAATATATTTTCAGTTACTAATGAACTATATTTGTTTTATGATAAGGTTAGAAACCATGCTATAAATGCTAGTTTAATATCTTTTTCAAATATTTCTCCACAGCAAACTTTCCCTATTAGGTCCTTCTATATATAATCACTCCAAATTACTCTCATTACCCTAAGTAACTCAGGGGAGTCATTGTAACAAAGCTTCTAAAACTTTCATGTGCACAACAGGTACTTGGGGACCTGATTAAAATGCCACTTGTGAATCAGTAGTTTGGGATGTGGCCTGAAACTTCACATTTATATTAGTTTCCCAGATGTTGCTGCTGCTGTTCCACAGAACACATTCTGAGGAGATTTTTACTTGTAAATATGGTGATTAAATGAATTTTGCCATGGTTAGAAGCATGTGTTAATTTTAATTGCCTATATGATAAGTTTCTTTCTTCCATAGTGACTACCTCCCTTTGTCTTCAGTTTTCTTTATGCCTATCCTCATCATAGTTTATTATAGGACTATAGCAATATTATAGTTTATTATAGGACATCATAGTTTATTATAGGACTATATTCTTTATCTAATCAATAGATAAAGAATCTGACTGGGGAAAAACTTGCCTCCTAAAACATGGAGTGTGGAGTAGTTTTCATTTGTCCTTATAGAGCCATTCACTTTATTTTTGTCTCTATGCTGCTCTTTTTCCTGGGATGTTGACTTGTCTGGATGTCCTCATTGCACTCTTTTGTCCTCTGACTTCCAGGTACCGATAGAGTCAGCCCATGGTGGGACCACAGAAGTTCAACCAAAGAAGAAGACATCAAGCCTGAATCTCCTGGCTCTCTCCTTTCAAGGTTACCTCATGTTGATTGTGAACTTAAGCTGAAGGTCAGTGCTTTTTATACAACTCTCTCCTTTTGGATTCTGGAAACTGCCCCATTCTTTATTCCCTTTGGAGTTAGGGATTGTAATGGCTCTTACATTTTTAGCCCTGGACTATTTGTTGTTCCTTTGCATCTTACCCATATCTTTTTTTTTTAATTCTCTATTGGGGATTATTGGTTTACAGTTTGACAATAAAATAGAATGGTTTGTACATGCATAACATTTCCCAGCTTTCCACATAACAGTTCAGTAGGTCCTCTTCTGCCATTATGTTCCAGGACCTGCCACACGTGTTTGCACTCACCCGTGACTTGGTGGATTTCCAAAGTAATCCTAGCTTTGTCTTGTTGCATTCTCAAGTGATTCTCTTTGCTATCTCTAGTTGACCAGGGACAGCAAAACACAGCTGCTGCTACTCTGTAGCCCCGCCTCCAGAAGTCCTTACCTATACCTTCTTTCTCCTCATATTGGGTTGCAGGCATATATGATGCCAATGCTCCTTTGTTATTCCTTTTTACTTCTGATTATATGGAGAGAGAGAGAGAGAGAGAGGGAGGGAGAAAGGAAGAAGAAGGAGAAGGAGAAGGAGGAGAAGAAGAAGGGAAGAGATGAAAAGAGAAGAGGAGAGGAGGGGAGGGGAGGAGAGGGAGAGGGGAGGGGAAGGGAGGGGAGGGGAGGGGAAGGGAAGGGGAGGGGAAAGGAAGGGGAGGGGAAGGGAAGGGAAGGGGTGGGAAGAGAAGAGGAAGGGGAGGGAAGAGAAGAGGAAGGGGAGGGAAGGGAAGGGAAGGGAAGGGAAGGGAAGGGAAGAGAAGGGAAGGGAAGAGAGAGGCGAGAGAAGGAAATACAGCAACACTCCACCATATGTGTAACTTCTCCCAGTGCCTGTGGTGCTCCCATGTAGAACCCAGGACCTTCTGCTTGGTAAGGCAGATTATCCACCAAGGGAGTTAGCTCCTGGTCCCTTACCCACATTTTAAAACTTTTCTCTTTAAATAAATCCTCACTGGAGCTGAGTGGTGAGTGGTGGCTCACCTGATAGAGTGCACACATTAATTATAGTGATAAGGATCTGGATTTAAGCCTCCAATTCCCACCTGCGGGGAAGCTTCACAAGTTGTGAAATAGTGCTGCAGGTCTCTCTCTCTCTCTCTCTCTCTCTCTCTCTCCTATAGCACTGCTCAGTTCTGGCTTAAGATGGTATTGGGATTGAGCCTGGGGCTTCAGAGCCTCAGTATGAGAGTCTTTTTGCATAACCATTATACCTCCCACCCTCTCCCCCTTCCTCTATATCTCACCCTTAGCTCTAAATTTCTCTATATCTCTATCCAAAATAAATAAATAAACAAATAAGCAAAATATTAAATAAATCCTTATCAATCCAATTTGAATATATTGACCCACTGGGACTCTGAAAGACTTGGTTACTGTTGATTTTGGAAATATAAGGAAGGTGGAATTTAAGCTGTAGGAAGATATAGCCAAAAGAACTTGAGCCCAATATAAAGGTTTGATTTTGAAAAAATTTAATTGTTTTAACATTTTGGGAATTGCATGACATATAAATTCTATTGGATCCACCCAGTGGCCAAGAAGAAGCAATTACAGAAGTCAGAACTCCCACCTTTGGCACCCCCCAAAAGAATTTTGGTCCATACTGCCAGAGGGAACTCTGGTGGTAGAACTGAATGGAATTGTACCCCTATTATCTTACAATATTGAAATTAATATTGAATCATTAATACAATGGAATACTACTCAGCTATAAAAAATGGTGATTTCACCATTTTCAGCTGATCTTGGATGGACCTTGAAATTAGATATAGCTGAGCAGTGGTTTCTGACTTGATAAGAGACTTCCCAGACTACTGTTATATATTCTCACTGCAATTGATGATGATAAACAACAGAAATACTAAATTTAACTTAATCTGAAAAACAGCAGTGGTGATTGTCTCTCTTTGAATCCCCCTTTTATTTGAACATAGTTTTGCTGGTCTCTTATCTAAATTCATTCACTATCTGTGAATATATAGGTACATACACACATAATCAATTCAATGTTTTGTTTTTTTAAAAAAGCTTTCAGATCTCATGTTGTATGAAATGTTCCCATCACCATATTAAAATTGCACTTATTAAATGTAAATAAAAATTCACCTTGAATTTGACCTGAAATATTCCAGGGTTATAACAGTTTTAGTCCTTGTAAATGTAACAGAAATTTTCTTTTTGACTAGTATTTTTTTTAAATTTCTTTATTGGGGAATTAATGTTTTACATTAGGCAGTAAATACAATAGTTTGTACATGCATAACATTTCTCAATTTTCTTTTTTTTTCTTTTCTTTATTGCGGAATTAATGTTTCACATTTGACAGTAAATACAATAGCTTGTACATGCATAACATTTCCCAGTTTTCCATATAACAATACAACCCCCACTAGGTCCTCTGTCATCCTTCTTGGATCTATATTCTCCCCCCGACCCTACCCCAGAGTCTTTTACTTTGGTGCAATATGCCAATTCCAGTTCAGGTTCTACTTGTGTTTTCTGTTCTGATCTTGTTTTTCAACTTCTGCCTGAGAGTGAGATCATCCCATATTAATCCTTCTGTTTCTGACTTATTTCACTTAACATGAATTTTTCAAGGTCCATCCAAGATCGGCTGAAAATGGTGAAATCACCATTTTTTTTATAGCTGAGTAGTATTCCATTGTGTATATATATATACCACAACTTGTTCAGCCACTCATCTGTTGTTGGACACCTGGGTTGTTTCCAGGTTTGGCTATTACAAATTGTGCTTCCAAGAACATATGTGTACACAGATCTTTTTGGATGGGTGTGTTGGGTTCCTTGGGACATATCCCCAGGAGAGGAATTGCAGGATTATAGGGTAGGTCCATTTCTAGCCTTCTGAGAGTTCTCCAGACTGTTCTCCACAGAGGCTGGACCAATTGACATTCCCACCAGCAGTGCAGGAGGGTTCCTTTGGCCCCACAACCTCTCCAGCATTTGCTGCTGTTACCTTTTCTGATATATGACATTCTCACAGGAGTGAAATGGTATCTCATTGTTGTCTTTATTTGTATTTCTCTGACAATCAAAGACTTGGAGCATTTTTTCATGTGTTTCTCGGCCTTTTGGATCTCTTCTGTGGTGAATATTCTGTCCATGTTCTCCCCATTTTTGGATGGGGTTATTTGTTTTCTTGTTGTTGAGTTTGGCAAGCTCTTTATATATTTTGGTTATTAGCCTCTTGTCTGATGTATGGCATGTAAAGATCTTCTCCCATTCTGTGAGGGGTCTCTTGGTTTGGGTAGTGGTTTCTTTTGTTGTGCAGAAGCTTTTTAATTTGATGTAGTTCCATAGATTTATGCTTGCCTTTGACTTTATTCTTTTTGACTCCTTCTCCATTAAACACTAACACTTGAGACTGTAAATTCATTCTTCTAAATAAGTGGTCATGGTGTTTACCAGAATTATATTTCTTTTTTTTTTTTTTTTTTTTTTGCCTCCAAGGTTATTGCTGGGACTTGGTGCCTGCACCATGAATCTACTGCTCCTGGAGACCATTTTTTCCCTTTTGTTACCCTGGTTGTTTTACCATTGTTGTGGTTATTATTATTGTTGTTATTGATGTCATTGTTGTTGGATAGGACAGAGAGAAATGGAAAGAGGAGGGGAAGACAGAGAGGGGGTGAGAAAGACAGAGACCTGCAGACCTGCTTCACTGCCTGTGAAGCCACTCCCCTGCAGGTGGGGAACTGGGGGCTCGAACTGGGATCCTTATACCGGTCCTTTTACTTGGCGCCACATGCGCTTAACCTGCTGTGCTATCGCCTGCCTCCCCAGAATTGTATTTCTATGACAGACACCTCATCATTGGGATTTTTTAATGGGGAGATTTCATGGCCTGTTTTCAAGGTTATTACTCAGAAAACCATATATATAACAAGGTTTTTATTTTTCTTTTATAGTTATTGTCACAACAGATGCCAACATAACAGTTTTGATTACTCAAATGATCAAGGCTAGCAAGAAATTTTTCATTTGAGACAATTAGGAAATCTAGTTAGAATGTTTAGGAAAATAAACAAACATTGATGACTCACTGATTTCTTCTCTAATCGTTCATCCATTTACTATCTGGTGATTGAGAACAAACGTTATATATATATATATATATATATATATATATATATATATATATATATATATAGTCTGCTTCCTCACAGAACTCATCTTCTTAGATGCATAATACATTTATAGCCATTATGATTTGTTTTAGCAAAGATAAGGTTATTAGGTATTTAGCAAAGATAAGGTTATTAGGTATATGCTGTAGAAGAAAGTAGTCCTAACTGATTGTTGGGAGAAAGGCTGGTTAGGAGGACTTCACAGAGGAACAAGTGGAGTTTTGAAGACTGCATAGGAGACAGAGATGCCAAGCAGGTAGAAGCCAGTTTATGATAGAACTTACTACCTCCTGCTAAGGAAATTGGTTTTTATCTGGCAGCCACTAGATAAAGATATGTTTGAGTTTGCATTTCGAAATGACTTTTTTTTTTTCACTAGGAAGTATGGGATGCATTGGGAGGGGAAGCATGGTTTTGTGTGCATATGAGGCTGGAGGTGAGGAAAGTAACTAGTTGCTTCAGAAAAAGCCCACACAGGAACTAAAAATGGCCTGAACTAAGGCTGTAGTAGTGAGAATGAAGAGAAAGAGGCAGACTCAAGAGGTAAGTAGGAAATAGAATTGGCAAGATTTAATGTCTGGGAAAATAGTGCAACAATACAGAATAACCTGGAGAGTATGTATTAGGAAATTGATCTGGCAGAAAAGATGAGTTGATTTTTTGATTCTTTGAGACTGCGGCACCCCTAACAAATGGGAAAGTTACCGGATAACCCTGAAGCACAGAAAGTACATCTGGGAAAAAAAAAAAAAAAGGTACGTGTTTGGAAGTGAAGGAGAAGTTAAAAACCGAGGAGTAATTGGATGTTTGAGAGGTTGCTTGAAGAACAAGATTCTTCAAACTATCTCTATGTTTTTCTCATGTGTATTATTACTGTGGTCTAATGTCATTGATTTCAGCATAGGGAATGGGAGGGATATGCTCTGAGTCAGTTAGGAATTACTAGAAGATAACTGAGAAGCTGATTGTAAATTTAGGAAAAGAATGAGGTGAAGTCCTGGAATGCAAGGGAAAAAAGTTGAATTCAGGAGGCTAGGCGATGGCACACCCAATGGAGTGCACACTTTACCATACACGGGAATCAGAGTTCAAGTGTCTTCACCACTTCAGGAAGGAAGTTTCCTGAGTGGTGAAGCCATGTTGCAGGTGTCTCTCTTTCTTTCCCACCTCTCTCAATTTTTCTCAGTCTCTATAAAAATTTTTTTAAGAGGAAAGAAAATTAAATGGCTTCCAAGAGAGATGGATTCGTTGTGTAGGCACCGAGCCCCAGTGATAACTTTGGTGGCGATAAAAAGAAAGAGAGAGAGGGAGAGGGAGAGGGAGAGAGAGAGAGATGGAGAAAGATAGTCTAATTTAATCACTTATTGGAATAGGTTAGTTTAATTCAAAAGTAAGAGAACATTCTATTATTTTTTATATATAATTTCCCTTGCTGCCAGGGCATCACTGGGGCTTCATGCCTACGCAATTCCACTGCTCTGGGCAGATGATGATTATCACATAGTGGGTGAAATGCAGAGGGAGAGAGAGGCAGAGTGAAGAATAAAAGACACCGCAGTGTGGTGTCACAGCTCATGAAGCTTCCCCTTTGCATGGTGCTCCCAGGTGGTGGTCAGTTAATTGAACCTGGGTTCTCAGGCAGGGAAAAGTATGTGATCTACCAGGTGAGCCATTTCCTGCTCCCAGAAAGAGAATATTTTAATTATTTTAACATGTATGCTGATAATTATACTTAAGCAGAAGCCTAAGTTTAGTATAGAACATGGACAACTCTGAAGTCAGAAATAACTGACAATGTAAAATAGTTGTGAACTATTTTACTCTATTTTACTAAAACCTTACATATTGAACAGGCTTATCTTCATTGTGAACCATCTTTGCTTTTTATTAAACACTATCAAGAACTACATTGCATATGTTTAAAAATGATTTTCTGGGGACCGGGTGGTGGCACACCTGGTTTAGTGCACATGTTACAGTGTGCAAGGACCCAGGTTTGAGTCCCCCAGTCCCCACCTGCAGGGGGAAATCTCAGTGAGTGGCAAAGCAGTGCTACAGGTGTCTCTCTGTCTATTTATCTTCCCCTCCTCTCTCAATTTCTGACAGTCTCTATCCAACAAATAAAGATAATGCATTTTTTTTAAAAAGGTAAACATTATTTTCTTTAGAATTTGCCTAACAACTATTTGATTCTGAATTTATTTGTCTGGCAAAAAACAGGGGTCCAAAACCTTGTTTAATTTTTGAAGATATTTTATTTTATGAGAGAGAGAGAGAGAGAGAGATACAGACAGAAAGACACAGGGAGAACAACCAGAGCACTGCTTAGCTCTGAATTATGGTGGGGCTGGGGATTGAACCTTGGACGTCAGAGCCTCAGGCATGAAAGTCTTTTGCATAGACATTATGCTGTCTCCCAGCCCCCAGAACCTTGTTTTCTAGAAACAGAATGATCTGCTGAAACCGATAAGAAATCAGGGTTCAAACATGGGCAAAGTGGTAAATTTCCTTCTTTCTGTGCTGTGACTGACATTTGGCATATCCAGTTTGGCAAAAGAAATGTTTCATGAGAGCCTCCTAGTTATGGTGATATTAATCAAAGTTATTGAACTCTTTTTTTCCCCTTTCTGATAAAGCAAAGTAATAGGGAGAGAGACAGACACCTGCAGCTTTGCTGCTAATGAAGTTACCTCCCCTTTCCGCCCAGTAGGTGTGGATGTGGGTTTGAACCCATGTTCTCATGCATGGAAATGTGTGTGCTCTACAGGGTGTATCACCACCTGGTCCCAAATTACTGTATTCTTTAGCATGGTGGTGGGGAATGTCTGACCCAAGGCCATATAATCATTTCCTACTTTCAGCAAAATCATTTGGTCTGGTCCTATCAAGGCAAATATAAGTGGGACACTAAATTAAGTAAATCTAGACCTTCCTCGTTTCAGGACCAGTCTTTTTCAAGTGGCAGGGCAGGATACTCCCAGCCTCCCTTCGATCTAAGAGCTTTTCTCATGGCAACATTAAGTGCTAATTTTGAAGCTGAAAATTTTTATTAGTGATTTAATAATGATTGACAAGATTGTGAGATAAGAGGAGTATAATTCCATACAATTCACACCACCAGAGTTCTGTATCCCATCTTCTCCATAGAAAGTTCCCTATTCTTTTTCCCTCTGGGATTATGGACCCAAGATCTCTATTGGGGTGCAGAAGGTGGGAGGTCTGGCTTCTGTAATTGCTTCTCTGCTGGACATGGGCATTCAAGGTGATCTATACTTCCAGCCTGTTTCTATCTTTCCTTGGTGGGGTAGGGATCTGGGAAGGTGGGGTTCCAGGACACATTGGTGAGATCCTCTGTTCAGGGCAGTCATGGTATCATGGTAGCATCTGCAACTTTGTGGCTGAAAAGCATTAAGATATAAAGCGGAATAGATTATTTAATAATCAGGAACTTAAAGTAAGAATACAGCAGATGAGATTTGGGGTCTTCATGTTGGAAGGAGCTAGGAAGTCAAGACTTTACCATGATTTGTGTCATTTAAAGCTATTTACAAATAATGATATCTTGTATACTGATAAAACCAGTTACTTCTGGTCTCCTTGGTCTAAGATTATAGGCGATTTAATATTTCAAAAAAAGTTATTAGAAATGCATTAACAATTTAAGCCCAATGTTAAAATTCAGTTTACTAACTTGAAACCTTGAGTGCTTAGATTGAAGGAATCTCAGAACTGAAGTCTATGCATTAAAAACTCAAGACATTCAATGTATTTTTTTCCTTCTCATATTGATTAAATAGTGATTTATAAGACTATAGGAGAATATACTAACATCATTCCCACCACCAAAGGTCTGTGTCCCTAGCCCAAGCCCCTATCATGGAGCTGAAAATACCCTCCCCACCAGAGATTTTTTTAAAATTTTTATTTATAAAAAGGAAACACTGACAAAACCATAGGTTAAGAGGGGTACAACTCCACACAATTCCCACCACCAGAACTCTGTATCCCCTCCCCTCCCCTGATAGCTTACCTAGTCTTTAACCCTCTGGGAGTATGGACCCAAGGTCATTATAGGGTGCAAATGGTGGAAGGTCTGGCTTCTGTAATTGCTTCCCTGCTGAACATAGGCATTGGCATTGGCAGGTCAATCCATACTCCCAGCCTGCCTCTCTCTTTCCCTAGTGGGGCAGGGTCTCCCAGAGTTTGCTTGTTTGTTTGTTTGTTTACTTTGTTTCAATACTCCAAACTTCTAGTTTCATGCCTTTGTGGTCTGAGAGGATGTATTTTATAATTTTGATATTTACATATTTGTTTAGGCTTTTTTTGTGGCCCACGATATGGTCAACCCTTGTAAATGTTCCATGTGTACTTGCAGAGAGGGATATGTATTCATTAGTTTTGGGATGGAAAGTTCTGTATATATCTATTAGGTCCATTTCATCTGTGGTTTCATTTAAGATTGCTATTTCTCTGTTGATTTTTTGTCCAGATGTTCTGTCTCTTGCTGTGAGTGGTGTATTAAAATATCATACTATTCTTGTGTTTCTATTAATGTCTCCCTTGAGTTCAGTAAGTGTTTGTTTTATTTATTTGGGTGCTCCTAAGTTTGGGGCATATATATTTATGATGGCTATATCTTTTTGTTGGATTGATCCTTTAACCATTATGTAATGTCCTTCTCTGTCTCTGATGAATTTCTTTGCTTGAAAGTCTCTTTTATCAGAGAACAGAATAGCTGTCCCTGCCCTTTGTGTGAGTTATTAGCTTGGAACATCTTGCTCCAACCTCTTATATTCAGTTTCCACTTGTCTTTTGTTTGGATGTGTGTTGCCTAAAGACATATAATGGATGGATTCTGTTCTTTAATCTATTTTGCTACTGAGTCTTTTGACAGGTGAATTTAGGCCATTCACATTTGGGTGGTTATTATAATTTTTCCTTTATTAGGGGATTAATGTTTTACATTAGATAGTAAATACAATAGTTTGTACATGTATAACATTTCTCAGTTTTCAACATAACAATACAACTCCCACTAGGTCCTCTGTCATCCTTTTACAGGACCTGTACTCTCCCCCACTCACCCCAGAGTCTTTTACTTTGGTGCAATACACCTACTCCAGTCTAGGTTCTGCTTAGTGTTTTCTCTTCTGATCTTGTTTTTCAGCTCCTGCCTGTGAATGAGATCATCTCATATTCATCTTTCTGTTTCTGACTTATTTCACTTAACATGATTTTTTCAAGCTCCATCCAAGATGGACTGAAAACACCATTTTTAATAACTGAGTAGTATTCCATTGTGTATATATACCACAACTTGCTCAACCACTCACCTGTTGTTGGATACTTGGGTTGCTTCCAGGTTTTGGCTATTATAAATTGTGCTACTATGAACATATGTATACACAAATCTTTTTGGATGGGTATGTTAGATTCCTTAGGATATATCCCCAGAAGAGGAATTTCAGGGTCTTAGTGTGATTATTGATATATGTGGTTTGCTTATGTACATTCTGATTTTTGTTTTGAGTTTATTTTAAATTGTTGAATCTTTGCTCATTTGTTTCTATCTGAACTTTTGTGTGGATGAGTTTCTGTGGTGAATTCCTCACTGATATTTTTTGTGCTTTCTGTAAATCTCTGTTCTCTGTTTTGTTTTATGGTTACCATGTGTATAATAACTAGCATTGTGTATCTAGAAAAGTTGATCTTCATTAACAAACATTTGATAAATACCACAACTTTCTCAGCCACTCATCTGTTGTTGGACACCTGGGTTGTTTCCAGATATTGGCTATACAAATTGTGCTGCTATGAACATAGGTGTACACATATCTTTTTTGGATGGTTGTGTTTGACTCCTTAGGATATATTCCTAGGAAAGGTATTACTGGATCATAAGGAAGGCCAATTTATAGCCTTGTGAGGGTTCTCCAGACTGTTCTCCATAGGGATTGGACCAATTTACATTCCCACCAGTAGTGCAGGAGGGTTCTGTTGTCCCCTCAACCTCTCTAGCATTTGATATTGCTATTGTTTCTGGTGTATGATAGTCTCACAGGGATGACGTGGTATCTCATTGCTGACTTTATTTGCATTTATCTGAGAATCAGTTACTTGGAGCGATTTTTCATATGTCTGTTGTCCCTTTGTATCTCTTCTATAATGAATATTCTGTTCATATCCTCTCCCCACTTTTGAATTGGGTCATTTGCTGTTTTTGTTGCTAAGTTTGGTGAGTTCTTTATATTTTTTGGTTATTATCCTCTTGTCTGATGTATGGCATGTAAAGATCTTCCATTCTGTGAGAAGTCTCTTTATTTGGGTTTTGGTTTCTTTTACTATGCAGAAGCTTTTCAATTTGATATAGTCCCACTGGCTTATTTTTGTTTTAGTCTTCCTTGCAATTGGGTTTGTATATTCGAAGATGCCCTTGAAATTTAGATGGGAAAGATTTCTGCCAATATTTTCCTCTAAGTATTTGATAATTTCTGGTCTAATATCCAGGTCCTTGGTCCAATTGGAGTTGGCTTTTTCTGGTGAGATATAGTGGTTCAGTTTCATTCTTCTGCATGTTTCAACCCAACTTTCCATTTATTGAAGAAACCCTACTTTATCCATTTAATCCTTTGGGCCCTGTTATCAGAAATTAGTTGTCCATAGATTTTGAGGTTTATTTCTGGTAAGCTGATAATTTTTTATGACCAAGGATGATGTTGTAAATATCCCAATGGCCTGTGGCAGATAAAAGGCTCCCCATCTCTGCTTTAACAATGTAGATGTTAAGCTGTATTATATATGTATCAGCAAAAAGAATTAGGTCAGCTGTAAAGAACTTCATGAAAATATTGCAAAGAACCTGTAATTACATACTTTTATGTATACCTACACTTATATCTGTTTCAGCCTTCTGTCACCAATGTGGAAAGGTAAAGCCTTTTTTCTTGGTTGCTTGTTTGTTGCATTTTTTTTTTGTCAAGGAGTCTGTTACTGTGCCATACACTAAGGTGGGAGAGAAGGCTCGATAGTCTAAATAGTAAAACAAGAAGAACATGATGTCAGAAGTCAACGGAATTGAATGGAAAAGTATATTTTAAAAAACTAATGAAAATACTAAAATCTGGACAGTTATTTTTTAGCTGAGACCCAAATGAAATGCTTGCCTCCTAGAAGTAGAAAGGTTGGGAGTCAAGCAGGGGGGGGAGCTTCACAGGTGGTGAAGCAGGTCTGCAGGTGTTTATCCCTCTCTCCCCCTTTTTGTCTTCCCCTCCTACACCGATTTCTTTCTGTCCTATCCAACAATAACAACAGCAATGGAAACAACAAGAGCAAAAAAAATGTGAAAAATGGCCTCCAGGAGCAGTGGATTGGTAGTGCAGTGATAACCCTGGAGCAAAAAAAAAAATGTAGAAGAGTTTTTAAAAGCCATGTATATTCCACCAAGGCAGATATGTTTTTATTCTGAAGGCAATGAGAAGTCATTAGCTATCTTATATCTTTGGTTTAAACGTAAGGGACAGGGTGGTGAAGATAGCATAATGGTTATGCCAAGAGACTCTCGTGCCTGTGGCTCCAAAAGTCCCAGGTTCTATCCCGCCATACCAACATAAGCCAAAGATGAGTAGTGCTCTGGTTAAAAAAATAATAAATGAAGGGGGTCGGGTGGTAGCGCAGCGGTTTGAACACATATGGCACAAAGCACAAGGACCGGCATAAGGATCCTGGTTCGAGCCCCCAGCTCCCCACCTGCAGGGGGCTCGCTTCACAAGTGGTAAAGCAGATCTGCAAGGGTCTATCTCTCTCTCCTCCTCTCTGTCTTCCTGTCCTATTGATTTCTCTCTGTCCTGTCCAGCAACAAGGAAAGCAGTGACAATAACAACAACAACAACAACAAAAATAAACAACAAGGGCAACAAAAGGAAAAAAATAGCCTCCAGCAGCAGTGGATCTGTAGTATAGGCACCGAGCCCCAGCAATAAACCTCGAGGCAATAATAATAATAATAATAATAATAATAATAATAATAATAATAATAAATATATGGTACGGGATATTTAGGATGCCTGTATATCCTTTCTGTGTGAATTATTTTCATTCAGGTTTATTGCTGCATATCAATAATCAACTTACATAAAGCTTCTTTCCATTGCATGGTTCTGTGTTGGCAGAAACACAGTAATATAACAACCACCACAAGTCAAGCCATAGAACAGTCACAGCACCCACAGAAATTCCTTACAGTCATTTGTAGCCTACCCTTCCCACCACCCTAGTCTCTAGTGACCAATGGTCTATTTTTTGTCCCTATGTTTTTGCCATTTTGGAATTTCCATTCCACTGTAGAAAAAATGTTTGGAGGTTTCTTACAGAAATAAATACATATTTACTATATGACTCAGTAACCCCAATCCTAAGTATTTACCTTCATGAAATCAAAATATATGTGAGCATAAAAGTAGGTATGTGGGTGTTTATAGACACATTATTCAGAATTGTGCCAATCTGAAAACAACTCAAATGTCTTTCCATAGGGGGAGGGGTATATGCTATACACATAAAGTATAATATTACTCACCAGCAGAGCATTTAAAAAATTATTTATAAAAATGAAATACTGACAAAAACCATAGAATAAAAGGGGTACAGCTCCACACAATTCCCACCACCAGAATTCTGTATCCCATCCCCTCCCCTGATAGCTTTCCTATTCTTTATCCCTCTGGGAGTATGGACTAAGGGGCATTATGGGGTGCAGAAGGTGGAAGGTCTGGATTCTGTAATTGCTTCCCTGCTGAGCATGGGCATGGGCAGGTCAGTCCATACTTCCAGCCTGTCTCTCTCTTTCCCTGGTGGGGCAGGGTTCTGGGGAAGCAGCGCTGCAGGACACATTAGTGGGGTCCTCTGCCCAGGAAATTCCAGTTGGCATTACAGTAGCATCTGGAACCTGGTGGCTGAAAGAAGAGTTAACATATAAAGTCAAACAAATTGTTGACTAATCATGAACCTAATGGCTGGAATATTGCAGATGAAAATTTGGGGGTCTCTGTTTTGTAAATAGCTAGTAGGCCTATTTTAGTTATATTCCAAAGGGTCCATGACTATACTAGTGTTTTTTTCTGAGCTTGACATCTGATATGCAAGTTATGACTTACTTTTTCTTTTATATGTCCTAATTTTGGTATTTATATGAGAACTCTGTGCCTAATTTAAGTTATTGATTCAAGTTATTGTTGGCGAGATGATGTCTTGGCTGGAAAAAGGACCAGAAAGCTGGATCATGGAAGAGAGTAGCTTCCAAATATGGGAGAGGTATATAAATATTGTTGACTGTAAACCTCATCGATTTGATCTTCAACAGGGCACTTAACTACTGATGACAGGCAACAATTTGAACAAATCTCAGATGTGTTGTGCTAAGTGAAAGGAGGCAGCTTCAAAAGACTGCATAATGTATGATTCACAGTGGCTGTACTATTTTTATTTTATTAGTTATTCAGTATTTATTTAGGGAGACAGAGAGATATTGAGAGGGAAGGAGAAGATAGAGAGGAAAGAGAAAGACACCTGTAGCACTGCTTCACATCTTCCCCCCTTTCAGATGGGGATAGGGGTGGGGCTTGAACTCAGGTCTTTGTACATTGTAACATGTGCACTCAACTAAGGGCACCACCACACAGCCCCCTGCTGTACTATTTTGTATTCCCACCCTCAGTAGATGAAAGTTCCAGTTATTGTGCATCCTCAATAGCACTTGGTAGCTTATTTAGTTTATTTTAATTACTATAATAGGTTTGTGATGTTATCTCATTGTAGTTTTGAGTTACATCTTCCTAATCACTAGTGTTGTTGAGCACCTCATGTGTTTACTGCCTATCATTTTTGGTAATGTACTTTTCAAATAATTTGAAATTTTTATGAGTTTATTTTGAATTCTTAAAAATTTATTTATCTTCATGTATAAGACATAAATTCCATAGCATTGCTCAGCTTAGGCTATTAGTGGTACCAAGCATTGAACTTGGGACCTCTTGCAGGAAACTCCTGTACCATCTCTCTGATCCTACTTGTTTTATTATTAATGAATTTTGAGAGTTTTTTTAATTTTTAGAAGTTTTTTTCCTTTTAATACTTATTTATTCCCTTTTGTTGCCGTTATTTTATTGTTGTAGTTATTATTGATGTCATTGTTGTTGGATAGGACAGAGAGAAATGGAGAGAGTAGAGGAAGACAGAGAGGGGGAGAGAAAGATAAACACCTGCAGACCTGCTTCACCGTTTGTGAAGCAACTCCCCTACAGGTAGGGAGCTGGGGGCTTGAACCGGGATCCTTATGCTGGTCCTTGCGCTTTGCGCTGCGTGTGCTTAACCCACTGCACTACCGCCCGACTCCTGAGAGTTTTTTTTAAATTTATTTTTTATTTAAAAAAGGATAAATTAACAAAACCATAGAGTAGGAGGGGTACAACTCCACACAATTCCCACCACCCAGTCTCCATATCCCATCCCCTCCCCAATAGCTTTCTCATTCTCTATCCCTCTGGGAGCATGGACCCAGGGTCGTTGTGGGTTGCAGAAGGTGGAAGGTCTGCCATCTGTAATTGCTTCCCCGCTGAACATGGACGTTGACTGGTCGGTCCATACTCCCAGTCTGCCTCTCTGTTTCCCTAGTAGGGTGGGTCTCTGGGGAAGCTGAGCTCCAGGACACATTGGTGGGGTCTTCAGTCCAGGGAAGCCTGGCCAGCATCCCAATGACATCTGGAACCTGGTGGCTGAAAAGAGAGTTAACATACAAAGCCAAACAAATTGTTGAGAGCAATCATTTGCCCAAAGCTTGGAATAGTGGAGAGGAAGTGTTGGGGGGGTACTCAAGTGTACTTCTGCTTTCAGGTATATATTTTGCACTTGTTTATGGATACATGTGAACATATGCTCTCTCTCACAGAAACTGGTGTATATCTAGGCTTTGGGACTTTGTTAGAAAGTGATCCACCTGGGATGTAATTAGAGAATACTATGAAAGGAAAGGTCTCATCCGAGTAATGAAGCTGAAGGGTTGTCATTCAACACCTGAGGTCTCTGGACACAGTCTGAGCTGAAGCATGTTGAGGTGGCAATCATTGTGTTGATTAGGTTGCGATCGGCTTATGCAGTATTATTTGATATGGATTGGGAGAGGCATGCGGGAAAGTGTACCCTATCCTAAGGTTCCAGGACTGGGGGAAGTAGAGGCTCTATAGTGGAGATGTGAGGTTCCTGCTGTTTTAGGGTTCAAAAAGACAATGGATAGTTAATGTTATCATCACATTATTTGGTAATTGGGTTAACTTTGAAAAGTCCTTTTGTTAGGGTTTGTTGTATAGTACCCAGTATCTTGTAAATAGCTGTGCCACTGGTTGCCTCTGATCTACTTGGTCTAGGCTTTTGAGAGAGTCCGCATATCAAATAAACAGCCTATATATTAAGAAGACTCAGTCTGTGTTTTAAAAACTTTGAGACATACAATTAATTTTCCCCCTCTGAAAGTTTTTTTTTTTTGCCACAGAATCTTTTTTTTTTTTATTTAAGAAAGGATAAATTAACAAAACCATAGGGTAGGAGGGGTACAGCTCCACACAATTCCCACCACCCAGTCTACATATCCCACCCTCTCCCCTGATAACTTTCCCACTCTCTATCCCTCTGGGAGCATGGACCCAGGGTCATTGTGGGTTGCAGAAGGTGGAAGATCTGGCTTCTGTAATTGCTTCCCCGCTGAACATGGGCGTTGACTGGTCGGTCCATACTCCCAGTCTGCCTCTCTCTTTCCCTAGTAGGGTGGGTCTCTGGGGAAGCTGAGCTCCAGGACATATTGGTGGGGTCTTCAGTCCAGGGAAGCCTGGCCGGCATCCCAATGGCATCTGGAACCTGGTGGCTGAAAAGAGAGTTAACATACAAAGCCAAACAATTTGTTGAGAGCAATCATGGACCTAAAGCTTGGAATAGTGGAGAGGAAGTGTTAGGGGGATACTCACTGCAAACTCTAGTGTACTTCTGCTTTCAGGTATATATTTTGCAGTAGTTTATGGATACGTGTCAACATATGCTCTCTCTCACAGTAACTGGTGTATATCTAGGTTTTGGGACTTGGTTAGAAAGTGAACCACCTGAGATGGAATTAGAGTATACTATGAAAGGAAAGGTCTCACCTGAGTAATGAAGCTGAAGGGTTGTCATTCCACACATGAAGTCTCTGGACACAGTCTGAAGTGAAGCATGTTGAGGTGGCAATCGTTGCGTTGATTAGGTTGTGATCGGCAGATGCAATATTATTTGATATGGATTGGGAGAGGCATGCAGGAAAGTGGGCCCTATCCAAGGGTTCCAGGACTGGGGGAAGTAGAGGCTCTATAGTGGAGATGTGAGGTTCCTGCTGTCAGGGTTCAAAAAGACAATCGAGACATACAATTAATTTTCCCCCTCTGAGAGTTTTTTTAAAAATATATTCTGGAGATCAGTCCTTTGTTATATTGGTGTTTTGAATATAGTCTCCTATTCTTTGGCCTGGCTATTTCCTGTCTGTCACTTCAACAAAGCAACAGATTTTTTTTGTTTGTTTTGTTTTTTGAGGGAGGGGGTTATAACAAAATGCTAATATAGAACATTTCATATAAAAGTTTTTGTGATGTATGACTTACTAACTTTTTCTTTTATATGTCCTAGTTTTGGTATTTATATGAGAACTCTGTGCCTAACTCAAGTTTCCAAAGATTTTTTTCCCTATATTGTCTTCTAAAGTACTTACAGTTTTAGGTTTTACATTTAGGTTTATGATCCATTAAGAATTAAAACTTAATTTTTGTGTGTTGTGAAATAGTGAGCTAATTTTTTTCTTCTTGCATGTGGACATCAAATGTTCCAGCACTATTTGTTACATTGTTTCTCAATTGAATTTTATTCCATTTTTTCTAAAAATCAATTGATCATGTATAACTGAGTTGATTTCTAGATTCTTTTTTATTTTTATTTATAAAATGAAAATATTGACAAGACCATAGGATAACAGGAGTACAGTTCCACACAGTCCTACCACCAGAACTCAATGTCCCATCCCCTCCCTTGAAAGTTTTCCTATTATTTATCCCTCTGGGAGTATGGTCCCAGGATTATTATGGGGTGCAGAAGGTAAAAGGTCTGGCTTCTGTAATTGCTTCTCCACTGAACATGGGCATTGGCAGGTCGATCCATACTCCCAGTCTGTCTCTCTCTTTCCCTAGTGGGGCAGGGCTTTGGGGAGGTGGGGCTCCAGGGTACATTGATGAGGTCATCTGCCTAGGGATGGCAACATGGTATCATCTGGAACCTGGTGGCTGAAAGAAGATATAACATATAAAGCCAAACACATTGTTGACTAATCATGAACCTGTCTTGTGGCCTAACAGATGATCTGTCCTTGAAAATATACCCTATAGATTTGAAAAGAGTGAGTTCTACAGTTTCTTGGGATGTCGAACTCTGGGAATATCCAGAAGATCTAGTCTATATATCTCTTCAATTAATTGTCTTGTTTCTTTGTTGATTCTCTAACTAGATGATCTGTCTTAAGTGTGAGAGTGAGGTGTTGAAGTCTCCTACTATTACTCTACAACTATTGATGTATTTTTCTAGCTCTTTCAATAAGTGTTTGACACATTTAGATAGGCTCTCTTTGGGTGTGTATATGTAAATAATTGTTAAGTCCTCTTGGTTAACTGATTATCTGAGCACTATGTTCTGTCCATGCCTCTCTATTATTACTTTATTTATTTTAAAGTCGGTTATGTCAGAAATAAGAATAGCTATTCCTGCCCTTTTTTGTGCTTCATTAGCTTGTATGATAGTTTTTAATCCTTTCACATTGAGTCTGTGTTTGTTTTGTTGAATTAGGTGGGATTCCTGCAGAGAGAGCATATGGTTGGGTTGTGTTTTCTGATCCATCTTCCTATACTGTACCTTTTAATGGGTGAAATTAGGCCATTAAAATGTACTGATATTGCAGATTTAAAGTGCTTCAATGCCATTATTTAGTAATTTGTGTGTGTGTGTGTGTCTGTGTGTGTTCTGATATAAGGCAGGTTTTTGTTGATATTGTTAATGTTTATAGGAGGCTTTTAGAACCTCTTACAGGGCAGGCCTGATGATAGTTGCCTCCTTTAACTGTTGCTCGGTTGAGAAGGTTTTTATCCCTCCATCTAGTATGAATGACAGTCTAGCAGGATATAATATTCTTGGTTGAAAGCCTTTTTTATTGAGTGCCTGATATATATATATATATATATATATATATATATATCTTGCCATTCTCTTCTGGCTTTTAAAGTTTGTGTGGAGAAATCTGCTGATAGTCTCATGGGTTTTCCTCTGTATTTGACTTTTTGTTTTTCTCTTGCAGCCTTCAGGATCTTTTCTTTAAAAATTTTTTTATTTATAAAATGAAAATATTGATAATACTATAGGGTAAGAGGGAGTACATTTCCACACAATACCTACATCCAGAGCTCCATTCCATATCCAGTCCTCTCCCTTGATAGCCTCCCTATTCTTCATTCCTCCGGGAGTATGGACCCAGGATCATTGTGGGGTGCTGAAGGTGGAAGGCCTGGCTTCTGTAATTGCTTCCCTGCTGAATATGGACATTGGCAGGTTGATCCATACTCCCAGCCTGTCCTCTCTCTTTCCCTAGTGGGGCAAGGATCTGGGGAGGTGGGGTTCTAAGACACATGGTGGGGTCCTCTGCCCAAGGAAATCAGATTGGCATCATGGTATCATCTGGAACCTGGTGGCTGAAAAAGAGCTAAGATATAATGCAGAAAAAAACATTGGCTAATCATGAACCTAAAGGCAAGAATATTGCGGATGAAGATTTGGGGTCTCCGTTTTGGAAAAAGCTAGTAGGACTAGTAAAGCCATGGGCCCTCAGGATCTTTTCTTTATCCTTACTTCTTTCCATTGTAACTATGATGTGTCTTGGTGTCTTCAGGTCTGGATTGATTCTGTTTGGGACTCTTTGGGATTTTAAATTTATGGATGAATTATAATATTCTCCTATGGTTCCTTTTTTGTCCATTCCTCTATAGTTTATCTCCTTCTGGCCTGAAAATCCTACTCTCACTTGAACTTCTTAGATTTAAATCATTCTTTTTTGTGTGGAGAGTTGGCCTGGTGGTGTCTTCAAGCTGACATCTTGACTCCGCTATAAAAAAATTTTTAAAGACAAAAAAAAGATAGTTTTCTTTTTAAAATGTTTTTATTTATTTATTTAGATGGAGACAGAGAAACTGAGAGGGAAAGGGGAGATAAAGAGGGATATATATATATATGTATATATATATGTGTATATATATATATACATATATATATATATATAGTTAGGTCTTCAGCACTGTTTCACTGCTAGGAAAGATTTCTTCCTGCAGATGGTCTAAGCTTTTGAGAGAGTCTGCATATCAAATACACAGCCTATATATTAAGAATAATATATTATATATAATGTAATATAATATATTATATCTGGGTGCTTGAACCTGGGTCCTTGTTCATTGTGACATGTGTGCTTAGCTGGGTGCACAACTGCCCAGCCCCAAGATAACTTTCTTTTTTGTACTGTTTGGACAAGTTTCCAGACTGTCCTTTCCTTGGGATATATCCAAAGGAAATACACTCATCTGAAGAGATCTATGTTCATAGCAACACAATTTATTTTTATTGCTACCAGAGTTATCACTGAGACTCAGTGCCTGTATGACAATTCCACCTCTCCCAGAAGCCATTGTTTTTTCATCTTTCTATTTTACTTGACAGGAAAAAGAAAAATTGAGAGAGGAGGGAGGAGATTGAGAGGGAGAGAGAAAGATAGACACTTGCAGACCTACTTCACCAGGTGAAGCTTCCCTGCTACAGGTGGGGAGCAGAGGCTCAAACCTATTAACTGGGTGCACCACTGCCTGCCCACAACACTTTGTTTTGCCTCCAGGGTTATCGTTGGGGCTCGATGCCTCCACTACCAATCCACTGCTCCTGTAGGACAGTTTTCTCATTTATTTTTGTTGCTGTTGCTGATGCTGTTGTTGTTGGATAGGACAGAGAGAAATCAAGAGAAGAGGGGAAGATAGAGAAGGGGAGAAAAGGATAGAAACCTGCACACATGCTTCACGGTTTGTGAAGCGATCCCCCTGAAGGTGGGGAGCCAGGGGCTCTGATCAGGATCCTTGTACCAGTCCTTGCGCTTCACACTGTGTGCCCTTCACCTGATATGCTAGTGCCAGGACTCCCACAACACAATTTTTAATAGCTCAAGATGTCCAACGACAGATGAGTGGCTAAGAAAGTTGTTGTATATATACACAAAGAAATACTACTGAGTTAAGTATGATCAGATCATTTCTTTTGCTTCATCTTGGATAGAATTTGAAGGCATTGTGTTAAATGAGATAAGTTAAAAAGAAAAAGATAAATACCAGTTAATCTTACTTATAGGTGGGACTTAAGAAACAAGGCCTTAAAAAGAAAACACAAAGTGTTGTCCAGGAGGTGGTGCACTGGATAAGGCACTGGCTTCTCAAATATGAGGTCCCAAGTTCAATTCGTGGCAGCACATCTACCAGAGTCATGTCTGGTTCTTTCTCTCTTCCTATCTGTCTCATTAATAAACAAATAAAATCCTTAAATATGTTCTGGAGCTCCGATTCCCCAGAACCCCGCCCCACTAGTGAAAGAGAGAGGCAGGCTGGGAATATGGATCGACCCGCCAATGCCCATTTTCAGCAGGGAAGCAATTACAGAAGCCAGACTTTCCACCTTCTGCATCCCATAATGACCCTTGGTCCATACTCCCAGAGGGATAAAGAATAGGAAAGCTATCAGGGGAGGGGATGGGATACAGAGTTCTGGTGGTGGGAACTGTGTGGAGTTGTACCCCTCTTATCCTATGGTTTTGTCAGTGTTTCCTTTTTATAAATAAAATAAAATAAAAAAGAAAAGAAAAGAAAACATAAAGTGAAACTTGGACTGAGTGAGGTGTACTGCACCAGAGCAAAAAATTCTAGAGAAGAAGGGGTTAGGAAAGGTTGAAAAGTCCCTTGGTGGGGGCAGGTGGTGGTGCATCTTAAGCGCACATACTACAGCGCCCAGAGACCCAGTTCAAGCAGGGTGAAAGCTGCAAGGAGAAAGCTTCACAAGTAGTGAAACAGAGCTCCACTTCCTCCCAGTGTATCTCTGTCTCTTTTAAATAATAGATAAATTAAAAATTTAAAAAATGCATCCTTGAGATATTGATTTGCCTTTATGTCAATAAGCATACTGTAAACCATCAAACACTCAATAAAATAAAAAAGATAGTTTTCCTTTTTTTCCAGTCATAAACATTTTAAAACTATTGTTTTCCCTCTTAATATTGCTTTAGAAAAATTCTAGGGGCTGGATGGTGGCATACCTGGTTAAGTGCACATGTTACAGTGTGCAAGGTACTTGGTTCAAGCCCCCAGTCCCCACCTGCAGAGGGAGTTCCATGAATGGAAGAGCAGGGCTGCAGGTGTCTCTCTGTCTCTCTCCCTATCTTCCCATTCCTCTCAATTTCTGGCTGTCTCTATCCAATAAAGATAAGAAAAAATTTAAAGAAGAAAAAAGAAAAATTCTACACATTTTGATATGTTGTATTTTCATTATTATATAGTTTAAAATGCACCTTTTTCCTTAACTCTATGACTTTAGAAGATATGAATTAATTTCCAAATATTTGCAGATTCTCTATTCTCCCTTTGTTATTAATCTTTAAATTAATTCTATTGTTCTAGGGAAACAAATTGTGACTGATTTATATATTTGAAATGTTTTGGGACTTGTAGCACAACACTTATATTCTTGGTTAGTAGTACCTGTGTCCTTGAAAATAACTGCTTTTCTGTATTTGTTAGGGACAGTGATCTATAAATGTTAATTGGATCAAGTTGATTAATAGTGTTGTCTTTTTATAAATAGTGTTTATTTATTTTTAAGTTTATTTATTTATTGGGTAGAGACAGAGAAATCAAGCAGGAATGGAGAGATAGAGAGAGACACCTGTAGCACTGCTTCACCGTTCATTATCATCACCCTGCAAGTGGGGACCAGGGGCTTGAACCCAGGTCCTTACTCACTGTAACGTGTGCTTAACCAGATTAGCCACTACCCACCCCCTAATAGTGCTTTCTTAAAAATACATTGTCTTGTGTTTTTTTCATTTCATCAATTATATAAAGAGAAAGGGAGGGAAGGATAAAGGTTGTGTTAAAACTGCAACTATGCTGTCAACCTGTCTATTACTTCAAGTTTGGTAAATTTTTGTTTCACACATTTTGAAGCTCTATTATTAGACACATACTGATTTAAAATTGTGCCTCCTTGATGAATGCCCTTTTTATCATTGTGAAATGACCTTTTTATCTTTAGTAAAACTCCTTGGAATTTTGAAATCTCTTTTGTCTGGCTTTAAGATAGCTTAATGTTTGTTGTCTATTGCTGCCCTTTACTTGTGTTTTGTGTCTTTACACTTAAAGATATCTCTTTTAAATACCATATAGTTGAATCTTGCTCAATAAAACCATGTAGGGGCCCTAGCAATGGCACATTGGTTGAGTGCACGTTACCATGTGCAAGGAGGCACATTTGAGCCCCAACTCCTCAGCTGCAGAAGAGAAACTTCACAAGCATTGAAGCAGGTCTGTAGGTGTCTCTCTTCCTCTCTCCCCCTCTCCCCCTTCCCTCTCAATATCTCTCTGTCCTACCAAATAAATTAGAAAGGCAAAAAAGAAAAAAAAAAAAGAGGAACAAGTATTCACTGGGAGCAATGGATTTGTAGTGCTAGTGCCGGCCTCTGCAATAACCCTGGTGGCAATTAAATTGTTTGTTTTTGCTTCTATCTAATCAGACAGCCTCTATCTTTTAATTTATTATTTATTATTAATTAATTAATTAATTATGCTTCCAGGGTTATTGCTGGGGCTCGGTGCCTGCACTATGAACCCACTGCCCTGGAGGCCATTTTTCCCATTTTGTTGCCCTTGTTGTTACCCTTGTTGTCCTCGTTATTATTATTGTTGTCATTGCTGCTATTGTTGTACAGGACAGAGAGATATTAAGAGAGGAGGGGAAGACAGAGAGGTAGAGAGAAAGACAGACACCTGCAGTCCTGCTTCACCGCCTGTGAAGCGACCCCCCTGCAAGTGGGGAGCTGAGGGCTTGAACCGACATCCTTGCGCGGGTCCCTGAACTTCGCGCCATGTGTGCTTAACCCACTGCACTACCGACCGACCCCCGCCTCAGTCTTTTAATTGGAGTATTTAGTTTAGTATGTTTGGGGGGGCAGAGTTTTGCACATGTACAGTTTCACTGCTCCTGGGCTGACTTTCTTCATTCTCTTAATTTTAGATAGAAATGTCATAGTACTGAAAATTCCACTGGCATCATAGCACTCACATGTAGTGCTAGGGGTGAAGCTACCCAGGCTAGGTTCAGGGCAAAGCACGCACCTTACTGGGTGAGTTACCGTTGGGCTCTAGTTTATTTATATGTAATGTAATTTTCCCCCATTTTTGTTGCCTTTGTTGTTCCTATTATTGTTATTGTTGTTGTTGCTGTTGCTGTTGTTTGATTGGACAGAGAGAAATCAAGAGAGGAGGGGAAGACAGAGGGAAAGAGAAAGATAGACACCTACAGACCTGCTTCACTACTAGTGAAGTGACCCCCCTGCAGGTGGGGAGCTGGGGGCTCGAACTGGGGTCCTTGTGCAGGTCCTTGCACTTTGTACCATGTGCACTTAACCCGCTGTGCTACCGCCCAACCCTCTTAATGTTTTAAAGTTTTGATTGATTGATTAATTAATTAATTAACCAGCACACTGTTCAGCTCTAGCTTATGGTGATGTGGGGGATTCTAATATAAATTTTTAACTTATGCTTTTGTACCTAGGAAATCTTTTTTCTTTCTTTTTTTTGGGGGTGCTCTTTTTAAAAATTTTTATTTATAAAAAGGAACAGTGAAGTAGATATGCAGGTGTCTCTCCCTCCCCTCTCAATTTCTCTCTGTCTTATCAAGTAAAGAAAGAAGGGGGGGAGAAAGGGCACTAGGAGCAATATTCGTAGTGCGGGCATTAAGTGAAACTGCATGCAAAAAGAAATGTTTTTGCTTTTAATCTTGGTATGGGGAAGGTCTTTCTAAGTAAAGCCACAAAAGATAGATGTTGAAAAGTAAAATATTTTAAAATTTGACAAAGAAAAATGCCTTCGTGGAATCAAAATATTATAGTCAAAGAAAATCACAAGATAGGGGGCCTGGATGGTAGCACAGTGGGTTAAAAACACATGGGGCGAAGCACAAGGGCCAGCCTAAGGATCTTGGTTTGAGCTCCTGGCTCCCCACCTGCAGGGAGATCGCTTCAGGGGCGGTGAAGCAGGTCTGAAGGTATCTAGCTTTCTCTCCCCCTCTCTGTCTTCCTCTCCTCTCTGGATTTCTTTCTGTCCTACCCAACAACAACAGCAGCAGCAATTACAACAATAACAATAACAACAAGAGCAACAAAATGGGAAAATGGCCTCCAGGAGCAGTGGATTTGTAGTGAAAGCATCAAGCCCCAGCAATAACTCTGGAGGCAAAAAAAAAAAAAAAAGATAATAAGCAATAACGGGAAATATTTTAAAAGACAGGAAGTAGTTTATTTTATTAACTAATATAATTCTAGAAAGAATAGGAATGGAAAATAAAAGGGGATATAATCAACCCAATAATAAAATTATTTATATCAGTACACATAAACATTTTAAAATACAATCAAAGCATCAATGCAATTGTGGGCCAGTGAGATAGCTCATCTGGTAAGATACATGCATTCTCATATGGGTGGCCAAGGTTCAAGACCTAGTACTGAGAAGTTTTGGTGCTGTGGTGTGCCCCACCCCCCCTTCTTAATTCTTTTTACCATCACTACTGCTTCACTGCTTCAGGCTGACTTTTTTTCAGATAGACAGAGACAGAGTGTCAGAGACAGACTAGGAAAGATATCAGAGAACCAAAATTTCCCCCAGTGCAGAAGAGACACAGACAGAGACACAGAGACACAGACACAGAGAATGAAAGACATCACAGCACCAAAGTTTCCCCCAATGCAGTGGGGGCCAGGCTTGAACCCAGGCTGTGTATATGGCAAATGGAGGGCCTATCACTGTTCATGAAGCATCCCACCTGCAGGTGAAGAGTGGGGGCTCAAACCTTGGTCCTTGTGTGCTCAACTGGGTATGTCATGCCCAGCCCCCCTTTCACTTCCTTTCTAAGTCACACTTACACCTATTATTAATTCCAAGTCTGTTTCCTTTTTCCTCTTCCCTCCTGAGAGAGAAACAGTACCTGACTTCCTCTGGTGTTTTCCAGATTCTCTTCTATCTCATTGTTGGTATAAAACAGATTCCTTGTCATAAACATTCCAGGTGCCTGTGGAACTGGAGTTCAGAGCCCTCTGGCCATCTTCCCCTAACATTTTTCCCTCTGAGAATATGGACTAAAATTATTTTTGGGGTACAGAAGGAAAGAGTTCTGACATCTGTAATTGCTTCTCCATGGGACATAGACATTGGTTGGTTGAACCATACTACCAGCCCGTCTCTGTCTTTCCCTGCTTGGGTAGGGTTCTAGAAAGGTGAGGTTTTGGGATACATTGGCATGGTCATCAATCTTGGGAGGTCAGGATGGGATTGTAGTAGCATCTGCAAACTGGTGGCTGAAATGAAGTAAAGTATAAAGCAGGACAAAGTGTTAAATAAACAGGAACCAAAGAAAAGGAATAGAGCAAATGAGAATAGAGATCCTAGGGTAGAAAGAAGCTAGTATATCTATTTTAGGTATGTTTCTAGGAGTCTAGGATTTAGGTAATCTTTGCTTGAACATGATAGCTTATATGGAGGTGGGCTAGAAATATTGTCTGGGAGGATGGTGTCAGAGTAGAGAATAGAACTTGAAGTCAGGTTAGGGCAGAGAATGACTGTCAGATTTGAAATAAATATATAAACACAATTAACTGTGTACCACATCAATCTGGCCTGGTGCCCATGTATATTCATAGCACGGGAGCCAGTATAACCTCCAAGTCTCTGTCAGTCCATGGTTACAGCTGTTAACTTTCTAGGCTGTACTCGTTTCAGGACCAGTTTCCTGGAGTGGCAGAGTAGGGTGACCTAAACTCCCTTCTGAGAGTGAGGTAGTCCTTACTATTGATAGTTTATAGTGAGAGTAAGGTCCTGGAGAAGCCTGCATCAGGGTTAATGATGAAATTTTTGATGGAAGTGGCCAGTGATGGTAAGAGAGGGATTTTTTAGGGGACCAGGCCCACAGTATCTATGAGGGAATCCAAGGATTCCCTGATTATATGAAGTGGCCTGGTATTGGACAAAATGACCATCATGAATTGAGCCAGTCTCTTGCCCTTTTGCAATTTTGTAGTCCTTTCTTTATCTGACAAGCCCAGACTTTCTCCCCAGTTGTTTAGGCCTTGAATGCTATTTATTATATCCAAGCTGTTATTAGGTTTACGGAGCCTGGCCTTGAGAGAGGGAAGAACCAGACCTAGGATTTTGATGGGGTCTAAGTTCACCTCAAGTTTTTTGCATTTACTTGTTTGATGATTCTAATAAAATTTGTCATAGGGGCATTGACTGTCCTTTACTTGATATACATATTTTCCAGTATATCTCTTGGCCAATTGTATGCAGTGCTTCTTCTAGAAGTTGGCAAGTGGTGACAATAATGTTGATGTCCTGTCAGAAGAGATTAAAATATGAAAGAGTAGGTCTATTTTAGGTATATTCCAAGGGGACCATGACTTTACTAACTTTTGCCTGAGCCAGACAGCTAACCTGCAGGTGGGCCAAAGGTATTATCTGGGGAGATGGTGTCAGGGTTGGAAATACGACTAGAAAGCTGGATCAAGGAAAAGAGTAGCTCCAAAATATGGGAAAAGTATATAAATACCATTAACTATAAACCCCCATCAATTTGATCGGGGCTATATTCAGTGCCCAAGACTGTGTAGCCTCTGCATCCCTGTAGGTCTGAGCTCACATTCTGTGGTCATAGCTAGGAACGTTCTAGGCTGCACCCATTGCCAGACCCATCTTCCTCGAGTGGTAGAGGATTTTGGTCCAACCTCCCTTCTGAGAATGGGGCAGTCTCTACCATTGTTGATCCACATTGAAGGCAAGGTTCTATAGGGAAAGATAGAAACAGGCTGGGAGTATGGATTGACCTGCCAATGCCTATGTTCAGCAGAGAAGCAATTACAGAAGCCAGACTTTCCACCTTCTGTATTCCATAATGATCCTGGGTCCATGCTCCCAGAGAGATAAAGAATAGGAAAGCTTCCAGTAGAGGGGATGGGAAATGAAACTCTGGTGGTAGGAAATGTGTGGAACTTTACTCCTCTTATCCTATGGTTTTGTCAATATTTTCTATTTTTTATTTTATAAATAAATTAAATAAAAAATATGGAAGAGTAAATCTTACTTGCTTTCTTTTGTATAGTTAATTGACTAACTAGAGTGAACAGGTGAAGTAGGAGAAGAGAGTGTCTAGGCCTAAGTAATAAATATGTGATTAGAGAATTTATGGTACCTTCTTTAGTCCATTCTACTAGATTAGTGTTCATCATAGCCATCTCCCTCCCTCCCTCCCTTTTCAGGTATAGCAGTTTTCTTTTTTCTTTTGTTTTAATTTAATTTAATTTATTTATTATTAGATAGATACAGAGAGAAATAAAGAGGGGAGAGGGAGATAGAGAAGGAGAGAGACAGAGAGACACCTGCAGCCCTACTTTACCACTCATGCAGGTGGGGACCAGGGGATTGAACCTGAGTCCTTGCTCACTATAATGTGAGTACTTAATCAGGTGTGTCACCACCTGCCCCCCTCCAAATTTTCTCTCTCTGTATACTTCTCTTGTTTCAAAGAATTTGGTTCCCAGGAGTATAATTTATCTTCTAGTAATTACATTTTAGATTTCATTTTAGGAGAAAAATCACATCTCTATGAGATGTTACATCATTCTGTTTACCATCAACCAATATCTTTAATTTTGTTAACTTACTATTATTATCTACTGTGTTTGGTTATACTTTAAATGTGTTATCTAGTGGGAAGGCATCTATCCTTTTTATATAAGCTAGCTCCCATTAACTGATATTTCAGAAAGGACATCTTGCAGTTTCTCATCAAATTCAGGGGCACACATATTAGAAATCTTCCTTCTATCAATATATACAGATTATAAATGATTTCCATAAAGAGGTCTCTAACAGCTGAACAGATGATTAGAGACAAAAAGAAGTAGCATAGAACTTCCTACACTTAATGCTCTTGGTAATTGCCCTTCACAGGAAATTCATGGAAAAGCAAAGGCACAATCAGCCTTGATTATCTAAAGCTAGTTATCTTCTCCATCAACTTGGCCCTTCTCCCTTTTGTCTGCTCTCACCTGCTGATTGACCAGTTCACTGTTCATTAACAGCTTTTAGAAAGATGGGCACAGAAAGAAAGGTTGTTACATTTTAATCATTCTACTCAGGTTAAAAAAAAATCAGTTAATTAATTTTTTATCAAAGTAGAGGACAGAGATGAGATTGAAAAAGAAAACTAAAATGCTGTTTGATGTGTTAATTGTAGATTTGATATTATTCATGATTTTCCAGTTCTAATGATAAAGGATAATTGAGAGCTGTCACTGCATCTGTTTAAAACTATTAGATAGAATGATCCTAATTTTGCAAATACATATATGTATGTTTCTCATTATATATATATATATATATATATATATATATATACACACATTTGACCCTTGAATAATAGGAGGGTAGGGCCACAGACCTTTTGCAGTTGAAAATTCACATGTAACATTTTCTTCTTCAATAACTTAGCTAATAATAGCTGGGTACTAGCTTGCCAATTATATAAGTAGTTAACCTACATTTTTCTTACTTTTTTTATTAGTGTTTTAATAATGATCTACAAGATTGTAAGATTATAATGCTATAGTTCAAACTATACCCACCACTGAAGTCCTATTGGCACGTGTTTTTTAATATTCATACTGTTTTGTTGGGGGAAAGTAATGATTTATATGACAGTGTCTGTGTACCACTTTCACTGCCAATTAAAATCTTTGTCCACCACATGCACTGGGTCCCCAACACCCTCCCAATCCTTTCCTGCCTATCCTCTTCCATGTCTTTGACTTTGCTGCAATAGGCTACAGTTAATTTTAAATTTAACCCTGTGGTTTCCCCTTTCTTTGTTTCATAAATTCTATCATATTGTATATGTCACATGTACTATATATTCTTACAGTGAAGTAAACTAGATAAAAGGAAATGTTACTAAAAATCTAAATGAAGATAAAATACATTAACAGTATTAAACTATATTTATCAGTACTGCCTGATGAATATCTGTATGTAAGTGGACCTGGACCCACACAGTCTAAACCCTGTTGTTCAAGGATCAGTTATGTGTGTGTGTAGATATATAATACATATGCAATATGTCTCTTTATATATGAATTTCTATTTATGTATTTCAGTGGCAGATTTCTCTTCCATTTCATTTCTTTATTTTTGGTGGAACTGGGGTATCATGCATGTGCAATTTTACCACTCTAGGCCATATTTTTTTCATTCAGATAGAGAGATGGAGGAAGTGGAGTATCATCTGGCACTGAAGTGTCCACATTGCTATAGCACCTTCTATGTGGTGCCAAGGCTCAAACTTGGGCTGTACTCATGACAGTGCAGACACCCTACCCAGTAAGGTATCTCTCCAGCCCTTTGGAGGATTTCTTTGGTGTTGGATCTTTTATTTTATTTTTTTGAGGTTCAATATTTTTCAGATTATTTACAATGACCATCTATTACTTTTTATAATAACAATAACAATATTATGGTAGGTGATTTTATTGAAGTGTATTTTGAAAGATAAAATGAGTGCTATGATTATTATTACTTTCTTTTTTTATGCCTCCAGGGTTATTGCTGGGGCTCAGTGCCTGTACTACGAATTCACTGCTCCTTGAGGCTATTTTTCCCATTTTGTTGCCCTTGTTGTTGTGCTTGTTGTAGTTGTTATTGTTGTCATAGCTGTTGTTGGTTGGATAGGACAGAGAGAAATGGAGAGAGATGGGGAAGACAGAGAGGAGGAGAGAAAGATAGACACCTGCAGACCTGCTTCACCTCTTGTGAAGTGACATCCTGCAGGTGGGGAGCTGGGGGCTCTAACTGGGATCCTTACGCTGGTCCTTGCACTTTGCATAACGTGCGCTCAACCTGCTGCACTACCGCCTTACTCTCTATTATTACTTTCTAACTGTATGTCTACTACAAACACTTTCATAAGATTGACTACGCCATGTTCCATTAGGAAGCCCATCAAATTCTGTGGAACAGACACAAAACAAGAAACCAGTGTAGATTAGTCTCTCGTAATCTAGTATTGACCTTAGTTTTTATTTATTTATTTATTTATTTATTTATTTATTTATTCCCTTTTGTTGCCCTTGTTGTTTTATTGTTGTAGTTATTATTGTTGTTGTCGTTGTTGGATAGGACAGAGAGAAATGGAGAGAGGAGGGGAAGACAGAGAGGAGGAGAGAAAGATAGACACCTGCAGACCTGCTTCACCGCCTGTGAAGCAACTCCCCTGCAGGTGGGGAGCCGGGGTTCAAACCGGGATCCTTATGCCGGTCCTTGTGCTTTGCGCCACCTGCGCTTAACCCACTGCACTATAGCCCGACTCCCTAGTATTGACCTTAGAATTAGATTAGATTTTTTTTTTTTGGTCAATAACCAGTGGCCTTTGAGCCTCAAGGATTTCATTTTGCCTTCACACCAAATTTTGTAGGGAACAGAATTTGGCTCCTTAAGGGTTCATGTGCTTTTCAGATGACTTATTTATTGGTTTTAAGACTTTCGAATTCTCTCTCTCTCTCTCTCTCTTTCTCTTTCTCTCTCTGTCTTTCTCTCATGTAAATTCATCTCCCTCCCCCCACCCCCACCACTCCAGAAGCAGAGTAGGAGACAGGATTCCAACACAAGTAGATAATTTGGGAGGTGATCACAGGAAGCAATGGAGAGGAAAGTGAGTTAATGAAAGAAGTTGTGTTTTCAAGTGAGGTAGTACTGTGGGTAACTGGAAGCACAGGAAGCCTTCATTTCAGATGGAGAGCTGTCAGCAGTAGGTCAGGACTTCAGGACTTCATAGCCACACTTATCTTTCATAGGACATTGTGCTGTCCCAGTACCTGCCTGAGTGTGAAAAAGCAGTTGAATGGCTCCCTGTTTGGAAATGAAGCCTATGCTATAAAATGAAAAGCGTATTTGGTGACACATGCCATTAAAGTGGACACACCACTTTGCAGGCCACCACTGTGGCTAATGAAGCTCAACCTTACTGAGACCTTTGAGAGAACATACAGAATACCCCTCAGTTACCCCACTCAAGGAGGAAGAAAGTTGTGCCTGTTGTCCTCCTATCTAATCATGATTGACTAATAATTGCTCCTGGGGTGCCACTCAGGTCTGCCTCTCACCTTGGCTGAGAGAAGGCAAGGCCCTCAGGTGGACAGCTCTAGGTGGTGGCAGCAGAGGAAAGTGAGAGCCAGAGGCCAGAGTGTCAGGATCTGGCTACTTCTGCTATGCTGGTGTAGACTGTGCAGCATCTATGGCAGCTGTCCCTGTGCTAGGGGAAAGGTAACCCCTTGGTCTGATTTGCAGTGGGTACAAGGACCTAAGCCATGAGTTCTGATGGTGCCCTTGGGTGAATCTTCATGGGGACAATAGTTGAGAAGACATGCAGAGCCCACATGAGAATCCCTCAGAAACATCCTGATTTTTAGAAGGCATTAGAGAGGTCTTGGAGAGCTTCAACATTGTATTATGGTCTACTTTTGTGTCTAAAGACTGTTGTAACATTGACATTCCAGGTTTCATTAGAATTTTAGTACTAGAAGGAGCAGTAGGCACCCTCCTCCACCATTCAAGGTCCTACTTCATCCACTGTGTTGGCTGTGAGCTGTTTCTGTCCCTCTGTTTTGTTACTGGGTGGTGGCTGCTGGGGCTGGGGCAAAGACCATGAGTGGAGCAAGAGCGATTAAGATTTTAAGAAAGGGGGGCTGGAAGGTAGCACAGCAGGTTAAGTGCACATGGTGCGAAGTGCAAGGAACGTGTAAGGATCCTGGTTCGAGCCTCCGGCTCCCCACCTGCAGGAGAGTCGCTTCACAGGCGGTGAAACGGGTATGTAGGTGGCTATCTTTCTCTCCATCTCTGCCTCCCCCTTCTCTCTGGATTTCTCTCTGTCTTATCCAACACAATGACAATAATAACAATAATAACAACAACAAGGGCAACAAAAATGGGAAGAATGGCTTCCAGGAGCAGTAGATTCATAGTGCAGGCACCGAGCCCCAGCATTTACCCTTGAGAGAAAAAAAAGATTTTAAGAAAGGAGCTGTTGTGGGCCAGATGGTGGTGCATTTGGATAAGCACACATATTACCAAGTGCAAGGACCCAGGTTCAAGCCCCTGCTCCCCACATGCAAGGGGGACACTTCTCAAGTGGTGAAGCAGAACTTCAAGTGTTCAACTTTTCCTCTCCCTCTTTATCTCCCCTCCCTATTCAATTTATTTTTCAAAAAAAATTAAATTTTTTATATTTTATATTTTTATATTATAGAATTACATGGGGGTTTGAATCCACACCATTTCTATCACCAGAGTTCTGAATTGTCATTCTCCCCACTGCAATCCACTACAGTTCCCCTAAAGTTTTAGACATGGGCCAACCATCTTCTCTACAACTATCTGTCCATATTTATACATAGTTGCCCCTTCTTTTCCTGATTCACTCCTCTCTTTCCCTCTAAGCCACTCATGACATCGTAGCTACCTCCATATGTCCTTCTCCTTTTCCTTCTCTCTCTCTGGGTGTTGATGGAGCTGGAGTGCAGAGTCCTCTTATCTTCTTCCTATCACTTCTCCCCTACTGGGAGTATGGATCAAGGTTGTTTATGTGGAGCAGAATGTAGGAGTTCTGGCTTCTGTAGCTGCTTCTCTGATGAGCATGGGCGTTGACAGGTCGATCCATACTCCCAGCCTGTTTCTGTCTCTCCCTAGTAGACCAGAGCTCTGGAGATGTGAGGGTCCAGGACACATTGGTGAGGTCATCTGCCCAGAGAAGTCGGGGTAGAGTCATGGTAGCATCTGTAACTTGGTGTCTGGAAGGTGGCATGACCTAAGTTGAGACAAGATGGTTAATGAACAGGAACCAGAATGTAGGGTCAAACCAGATGAGATTATGGATTTTAGGGTAGAAGAAAGCTAGGAAAACCATTTTAGGCATATTCCTGGGGGCATACAACTATAGTAGTTTTGCTTAAGTTTGGTAGCTAGCTTGAGGTTGGATGAGAATATTGTCTGAGAGAATGGCGTCAGAGTGGAGAAAAGGGCTAGAAAATTGGATTAGGGAAGGGAGTAGCTTTCATTCTTATAAAAAAAATTGTGACTAAAATTAACTGTTTACCTCCATCCACCTGCTCCAGGGCCCACATGTAAATGCATATTTATATTTAGCACCAGAGCCTGTGTAACCTCTAAGTCCCTATTGGTCTGAGCTTATAGCTCATGGTCACATCTGAGGAACATTGCAGGCTGCACTCATTTCAGGACCAGTTTTTTTCACGTGGCAGGGTAGAATACCCCCAGCCTCCCTTCAGAGACTGGGGTTATCCCTACCGTCATTGCTTTATGAGCCAAGGTCCTGAGAGGGCCTACAAGATGCTGTTCCTTATGGAAGCGACCAGTGGTAGTGGAGAGAGGGACCCTTTAGAGGTCAAGGCCCATCATATGTGTGTGGGAATCCAAGGATTCCCTAACTAGGACCCTAGATGAATAGATGGTGTGATAATGCCCAAACAGGCCATTATTAAGTGGGCCAGTCTCTTGCCCTTATCCAACTTTTGTAGTCCTTTCTTTATCTGATTATCTTAGATTACTCTCAGTTGTTTAGGCGTTGAGTATCATTTGTTGAGCCCAACCAGTTAGGTTTTGGGGATCTGTTTTCTTTGGGCCTTTCTGCTAGGCTGTCCTGCTTCTTCTTCTTCTAGCGTTTGCCCTTCTTCCGTAGCCAGTCAACAGCGTCAGGTTGAGCCTGATGTAAAGTTTCTAGACCTCCTTTGAATCTGGAGAGGTGGCAGTCGTTGACTATGTGGGTCATTGTCTGTAGCTGCAGGGGCAGTTTGGGTCGTCTCTGGCTCCCCAGCGATGGAACATAGAGGCAGCCATGGCCGGTGCTGTCCTGCTAATTTGGTCTAAATCCAATCAATTACAGAATTTACGATGCTTTCTTTAGGCACTTCAACTATTATTAAGCACTTTGACTTTGAGTTATATGATTGCCCCTTGTTTATGGATACGTGTACACATGTATCCAGTACCCTAAACCCTAGCCTAACCTGGTATTTGTTACTTAGTTAAATGACGTGCCCTCTAACTTGGATGTAGGTAGTCCCAGTGTTAGGAAAGGTCTCATCAGATTTGAAGAATTGCAAGGTTGATTTCTCAGACTAGGTATCTCTGGTTACAGTCCACAGTAGGATTTCAGTAGCAGCATAATGCAGGGTGGCAGTACCAGTAGTTGTTTGGTTAAAGTTGACAAAGTTGGTATGGCGGTAAGGAATCATAGAGAAGGAATTTTAAGAAGTATGGGCATATCCTAGAGGTACCAGGACTAGGAGAAATGCGGGTCTTAAAAAGGATACAAAGGGTTTCTTATAGTCTTAGAGAGAGTTAAAATGTCAATAATTAATTATTATAGCCAGGTTAATTGGGGGGGTTTAGTATCTATATTAGTATACTTGACTTCACTATGATTTGAATGCTTTTAGTGGTATCTGTACCTCTTTGGATTTTAAATACTTAACAAAGGTCTTGCCTAAAGCTATAGTTGATTTAGATGTTTGCAGAGCTATATTTTCAGATACATTTTAGAGACCTATAAACAATTAATCCCCTTATCAGAGTTTGATTATTTTGCAAATCGAAGATAAATATTAGCAAAAGCTAGTATTTGTGCTTAGGGCTATGGTCTAGGCAGTTGGGGAACTTGAGATAACCCTTTCAATTTCTCTCTGCCCTATCAAATATAATAGAAGGGGGAGAATGGCTGCCAGGAGTGGTGCTGCCACTGAGCTCCAATGATAACCCTGGTGACAATAAAAAGGAAAGGAAGGAAGTAAGGAAGGAAGGAAGGAAGGGGGAAGGAGGGAGGGAAGAAGGAAAGAAGGAAAGAAGGGGCTGTTGAAATCTCTTATGCCTGCTTTTCCATAGGTGCAACTCAGGCTCAAGCCTAGCTTCCACTGCACTGAAGGAAGCTTCAGTACTGTGGTCTCTTTCATTCTATCTCTGCATATATAAAAAATAGAATAAAATACCTCTTATGTAGTAGAGCATCTACACAGTGATCAGACCTTTTACATTAACAACATTTATTTTGTCTTAAATTTCTTGTGTGGTAAATTCTAAAAAGATGCCTCTTTCCCAGGATTTTGCCTATATTCTAATAGGTAATTTTCGTTTTCATATGCTTGCTAATTATAACTGCACATTGGTTCCTAAGCCTGTGTGGTTTACCTGTCAGGGAAAATTTGCTCATCACCACCATCAAGTAAGTCCCTTTGTGTGTGTGGATCAGGAGCCAGGTGAAACTGAACGCTATTGGGGAAGACAGAGCAAAGTGCTGGGCAGGTACTTTGATAGAAGCTCAGTAACCTTGCTGTAGCTTTTCTGTTCAGCTTGGCTATCAGTATAGGGTCCATCACTCTCTCTCTCTCATAATAAATATATAAGGAGAAGGAGGAGAAGGAGAAGAAGAAAGAAAGAAAGATAGATAGATAGAAAGAAAGAAAGAGTTTGTTACTGTTGATTCATGCTGTTAACAAATATGCACTGATCTCTTACTATGTGCCCATCAATGTGCTCAGTGCTGAAGATAGTAAAATGGATACAGGCCAAGTGCCCCCAGAGCAGTAGGATGATGGCAGGGCAGCTGCAACACCTGTGTAGAAAATGCAGCCCATGTGCCTCCTTGAGAAATTTAAATGATGGAAAGGCAGCTGCTGAAGCTCTAAGCGCAGCTCTGTTTTGTCAGTCCCCGCTTCTCTCTGGGCTCCTTTCTCTTGTTTCCTGTTCTCTCTCTGTCTGTCTCAAAGGGATTTTCTGAGCTGCCTTTTCCTTCCGATGGCTAGGTTCCCCTGGCGCTGACTCCTGTCACACAGCCAGTCCTTGAAGGTTGTGGAGAGAATGTCACCTTGTTTTTCCCCCAAATGTTCCTTATATCTTTAGAAATCAAAGGTGATTTGTGGCAGCGATTTATAGTCTGCAGCCCTGGGATTGAATGGTTGCCTCTTAGGAGCATAGGAGCAAAGAATGGGATGAACCCCTCAAATTTAGACATTGAGTTGTCATAAACCTTTAGGAATTACTCATTCAAGCAATGCTCCCTTTTTTTCTTGAATTTTACTTGGTATGTGAGCAGGTGGGCGAAAGCCTGGTAGGTGTCATGGGCTAGAAAATGCTGTGAAGAATTCCTAACAGCTCCTGCCCAAACCTTCCACAGTGAAGTCAATTTGCATCTGAGCCTGTAGTTCTGTGACTTCGAGCTGTGTTGAGTATGTGCTTATTTAATCATCCTCTTTACACATAGTTCATTTCTGCACTTTTGAATTTGGTCTGTTCCCTGAAGAACAGACTTGACTATTTTTAAATTGGCTGGCATTACACTCACCATAGTTTCCCCCTGAAATTTGTTAATAGGGTAAATGAATTTAGGAAAACTATGGAGATAAACATTTAAGGCAGTATTTCTGAGAGAGGCTAAGATTCACTAGTTTTGTATGCTGCTGCTACTGCAACTACATTTCTGTATTGTTTTTCTCATGGCAGGATATTGTGAAGGATATATGTTGCAAAAGGGAAAATTTTTACAGTATTTTTTTTCCAGAGTAGTGAGAGAAAAATGCAAAAAAGAAATTGACTTAGAAATATATTGAGATTAAAATGGCATGAAACTAAGGTGGAGGAAAGTAAAATATTACTATACAGGGAGAACAAATACTCACAGTGACATTATCATTTCACTGGTCATTCTTTTCATTATCCCAGGCTGATTAGCCACAAGAGATTTAACACAGAATTATGCAAAGTGCCCTAGTTACAGGAGAACGGGGAGGCACTTCTGTCAATTAAGAGCTTTTTCTAACAATTTTGTCACAAGGACGTTTTATCAAGGTGATATTTGAGACCATGAACCCAAATAAAATAAATACAAAATGGTGCATTGTGTTATCACACTCGTGGATGGTTGGTATATCTGCTTCAAATTAAAGGTTTGATGTCATGGAAACAGCTTGTTCACTTGGAAAGCTGCTAACACTCTGTGGGAAGGCAAAGGACCAGTGTGTGTGTGTGTGTGTGTGTGTGTGTGTGTGTGTGTGTGTGTGTGTGTGTGTGTGTGTGTGTGTGTGTGTGTGTTTAACATTCCCTATCAACCCTCAGCAAAACAAATAGCCATTCTGCCAGAAAGTATGGAATTATACAGAGAGAGTTTAGACATCTCTTTCTGTCTCTCTCTCCCTCCCTCTCTCTTTCTCTTTCTCTCTTTCCTGTCCCCTCTTCCCTGTAGAACCCTTCTCTTTGATTCCTTCAGTCTCAGGAGCATGGTAGGTTGTGACTGTCCATCACCCCTAGACACACATGATAATTTCAGTGGACTTTTGTTAAGGATCTGGTTATTTCATTTCACCTTAGTTTATTTCCAAGAGGGTTATCACTGGAGTTCAGTTCCTGCATAATGAATCCACTGCATTCAATGACCATTTTTGTCCTTTATTTTTTATTTGATATAGAGAGAAATTGATGGGGGAAAGAAGATAGAGAGGGAGAGATAGAGAGACACCTGCAGCAATGCTTCACCACTTGTAAAGCTTCCCCCCTGGAGGTGGGGACTAGAGACTTGAACCTGGATCCTTGTGCATGACATGTTAAGTTACTGCCCGACCCCTAAAGGACTAGTTACTGATATTTTGAATTCTTACTGTTTTTGGAAGGCCCTATGATCACATATTATAACTTCCTTTCTCCTGAGTGCCCAGCATTTTTAAAATTTTCTTTTTTTTCTTTATTGGGGGATTAAGGGTTTACAGTTGACAGTAAAATACAATAGTGTGTACATGCATAATATTTTCCAGTTTTCCACATAACAGTTCAACTCCCACTAGGTCCTCTTCTGCCATCATGTTCTAGGACCTGAACCCTCCCCCCAACTCAAGTCTTTTTTTTTTAAATTTCTTTATTGGGGGATTAATGTTTTGCAGTTGACAGTAAAAACAATAGTTTTTACATGCGTAACATTTCTCAGTTTTCCACACAACAATACAACCCCCCAGTAGGTCCTCTTCCATCCTGCTCCAGGACCCGAACTCTCCCCCACCACCCACCCCAGAGTCTTCTACTTTGGTACAATACACCAACTCCAGTCTAAGTTCTGCTTTGTGTTTTACCTTCTATTTTTGTTTTTCAACTTCTGTGAATGAGATCATCCCATATTCATCCTTCTCTTTCTGGCTTATCTCACTTAATGTGATTCTTTTAAGCTCCATCCAAGAAGGTGAATTCATAATTTTTAATAGCTGAGTAATATATACCACAGCTTTCTCAGCCGCTGTTGTTGGACACCTGGGTTGCTATTACAAATTATCCTGTTTTGGCTATTACAAATTACCCTGCTATGAACGTAGGTATACACAAATCTTTTTGGATGGTTATGTTTGGTTCATTGGGATATATCCCCAGGAGAGGAACTGCAGGGTCATAGGGTAGGTTCACTTCTAGCCTTCTGAGTTTTCCAGACTGCTTTCCACAGGGGTTGGACCAATTTACATTCTCACCAGCAGTGCAGGTGTGTTCCTTTGTCTCCACAACCTCTCCAACATTTGTTGCTGCTACTTTATCTGCTGTATGACATTCTCATAGGAGTGAAGTGGTATCTCATTGTTGTCTTTATTTGCATTTCTCTGACAGTCAATGACTTGGAGCATTGTTTCATATGTTTGTTGTCTTTTTGAATCTCTTCTATGGTGAATATTCTATTCATATCCTCTCCCCATTTTTGGATAGGGTCATTTTTTTGTTGTTAAGTTTGGTGAACTCTTTATATATTTTGGTTATTAGACTTGTGTCTGATGTATGGCATGTAAAAATCTTCTCCCATTCTGAAAGCAATCTCTTTGTTTGGGTATTTGTTTCTTTGCTGTGCAGAAGCTTTTAAATTGGGTGTAGTCCCATTGGTTATTCTTGCCTTTGTAATTGGATTCATATCATTAAAGATTCTTTTAAAATTTATATAGAAAGAGTTCTGCCAGTATTTTCCTCTATTTGATAGTTTCTGGTATAACATACAAGTCCTTGATCCACTTAGAATTTACTTTTGTGTTTGGTGAAATATTCAGTTTCATTCTTCTATTTCAACCCATTTTTTCCAACACCATTTGTTGAAGAGACTCCCCTTTCCCCATTTAGTAGTCTTGGCACCCTTGTCAAAGATTAGATGTCCATAGGTGTGGGGGCTTACTTCTGGGCTCTCAATTTTATTCCACTGGTCAGTGTGTCTATTCATGTTCCAGTACCAAGCAGTTTTGATGACAATGACCCTATAATACAATTTGAGATCTGAGAGTGTGATGCCTCCAGTTCTGTTCTTTTTTCTCAAAATTGTTTTGGAAATTCTAGGTATTTTCTGGTTCCAGATGAACATTTGTAGCTTTTGTTCTATTCTCCTAAAAAAAAAATTGGATGGGATCTTGATAGGGATTGCATTAAATTTGTATATGTTACTTCTTCCAACCCATGAACATGGAATATCTTTCCACTTCTTTGTGTCTTTTTCTATTTCCTTGAATAGTGACTCATAATTTTCAGTATACAAAAAACATGGAAAGGAGTATTCCTGTGTCTTCAATCTTTTGGAAGGGCTTTAAAAATAGAGATATTAACTTAACTATTTTCTGGAGGTTTTGTAGAATTAATTTGTAAAACCATCTGCTCCAGCACTTTTATTCTTGGGAAGGTTTTTCTAACTGTTTCAATTTCTTTGGCTGTGATTGGTCTGTTCATATTTTCTAGTTCCTATTTGTTTAATTTTGGAAGTTTGTAGTTTTCTAGAAATAGTCCATTTCTTCCAGGTTCTCTAGTTTGGTGTCATATAGTTGTTCATAGAAGCCTCACATGATACGTTGGATTTCTGTGGTGTCTGTTGTGTATATCTCCTCTTTAATATACAATCCTATTCATTTGAGTTATCTCCCCTTTTTTGTTTTGTGAATCTAGCTAAGGGTTTGTCAATTTTGTTTACTCTTTTCTAAGAACCAACATTTAGCTTTGTTGATCTTTTGTATGGTTCTCTTATTTTCAATGTCATTTATTTCTGATCTAATTTTAGTTATTTCAGTCCTCATTGCTTTAGGGTTCCTGTAGTCCTACGCTTCTCTTTTATGTTGATATCAGAGTTTTAGAACATAGCATAGGAGAACAATGTCAGAATGAAGATTCTAGTTCAATGAGTCTGGAGCAAAGACTGAGATTCTGCTTTCCTTCTTCTGAAAAAATTAAATTAAAAAAATTATATATATGTTTGCCTCCAAGCTCAGTGCCTGCACCATGAGTCCACTGCTCCTGGAAGCTATTTTTTTCCTTTTGTTGCCCTGCTTTTATTGTTGTTGTAATTATTATTATTGTTATTGATGCCGTTGTTGGATAGGACAGAGAGAAATGGAGAGAGGAGGGGAGACAGAGGGGAAAAGAAAGATAGACACCTGCAGACCTGTTTCACCACTTGTGAAGTGGCACCCCTCCCCCCCCCCAGGTGGAGAGCCGGGGGCTTGAACCGGGGTCTTTATACCGGTCCTTGTGCTTAGCGCCATGTGTGCTTAACCCGCTCTGCTACTGCCCGACTCCTTTAAAATATATTTTTATAGTTAGAGTACATGTGTGAGACCTTGGTGCTGTCCATCGTGTTCTCATGTGGCGCTTGTAATTGAACCCAAGAGGAACTCCATGGATGTTAGAGTGAGATTTTACTGTCTCTGTCACCCACCCCCACTCTGCCTCTAAAAATATAGAACGAGAACTGTGCTGGAAAGATGGCTCAGTAGCGTTGCACATGTGCCAGGCCCTGGGTTCACTCCCCAAAACTGCATTTATTTTATTTTTTTATTTTTTCCTCCTCCAGGGTTATTGCTGGGCTCGGTGCCTGCACCATGAATCCACCGCTCCTGGAGGCCATTATTTTCCCCCCTTTTGTTGCCCTTGTTGTAGCTTCGTTGTGGTTATTATTGCCCTTGTTGACGCAATTCATTGTTGGATAGGACAGAGAGAAATGGAGAAAGGAGGGGAAGACAGAGAAGGGGAGAGAAGATAGACACCTGCAGACCCGCTTCACCGCCTGTGAAGCGACTCCCCTGCAGGTGGGGAGCCGGGGGCTCCAACCGGGATTCTTACGCCGGTCCCTGCGCTTTGCGCCACATGCGCTTAACCCACTGCACCACCGCCCGACCCCCCAAAACTGCATTTTTTAAAAGTATTCTTTTCTAGAGTCTTCAAAGGGACCATGACTCTCATGGCATTTTGATTTCAGGTTCTGGTCTTCAGATATTGAGAGAATACAGTTCTATTTTTTTTTTATGCCACCAGTTTTGGGGGAATTTGTTACAGCAATCCTAGGAAACTAGGGCACCTACAACAATCTAGTGGTCTGGACTGAAATTTGGTCTCATCCAGGTTGGATAAAATATGCTCTTCTATTTTCTTTTTTATTTACTTTTCTTTTTTTTCACCTTTATTGGGGGGAATTAATGTTTTACATTTGACAGTGAATACAATAGTTTGTACATGCATAACATTTCTCAGTTTTCGACATAACAATACAACCCCCACTAAGTCCTCTGTAATTCTTTTTCCAGGACCTGTACTCTCCCCCACCCCACACACCCCAGAGTCTTTTACTTTGGTGCAATACACCAACTCTAGTTCAGGTTCTACTTGTGTTTTCTCTTCTGATCTTGTTTTTCAGCTTCTGCCTTTGAATAAGATCATCCCATATTTATCCTTCTGTTTCTGACATATTTCACTTAACATGATTTCTTCAAGCTCCACCCAACAGTTTTCAGCCCATCTTATTTACTTTTCTTTTTCCTTCTCCTCCTTGTCATCAGGGTTATCACTGGAACCCTGCATCTACATAATTCTAGTCTTCCTGGAAAACTCTTTTTTTAAAGTAAATATTAAGGTAGAGGGTCAGAGAAAGGGAGAAAGAGATAATGAGAGACAGAGTCATTGTCGGGGTCTCTGGCGGGGTGATCTCCAGGGGAAAGGTAATGGACCAGTTCTTTCTCACTCACGACAGGGGACGACACAAAGTAAAAGACACTGGGGAGACCTGCAGCATGCTCAGATCTCAGATCTCAAGTCTCAGGTCTCAGGTCTCGTTTATTAGCAGGTGGGCAAGGTTTAAGTAGAAAACCAAACAAAGAACATTATTCAAATTTGTCAGAAATTACAGGTTTCTTAAAGGTCAGCTTGCCCCTATGGTAGGGGGCTGGTATGACAAGAATTAATGCAGATACATAAAGGTCAAGATGACTAGTCTCCTGATGCAGGCATTTAATTACCCAAAGGTGTTTGAGGGGAGGAGAGGAGTTGAACCAGTTAAGGCAAGATAGAGAGAAGATAAGCAAGGTTTGATGTAAATTGAGGACATCAAAGGGCACTGCTAGGAGTGTGTGATAAGGTGTGTTCTTCTGTGATCAGAAGGTAAGGTGTCTTTGAGTAAGTGGATCTTAAAGTAGGAGGCCATGTGGCCTGCAGTTAATGGAGGGAAGTATTGGGGTTTCTGTGGGCTTGAGAGACTAACAAGGCAAGCTTAGTCTGGGAGACTTTTTCCCTCTTGGCTCACCTCTATGACGTGAGAGACTTAACAGCAGGGTGTCTATCCAGACCTCCATCCAAGGATGGGAGAGCTCCCCTATGCTCTACCAAGCTATCACATAGTCCCAACAAGTCATAAGGAGAGATATGATGGCACTGCTCTACCACTTGTGATGCCTCCTCTATGCAGGTACTCCCATGTGGTATCTCAGAGCTGAAAACCCAGGTCCTTGTGCAATGTAAGGTGTGCATTCTATGTGGTGAGCCACCTCCTGCCCCCAACAATTTAATTTCTTAAGGAAAGTATTTGATTTTTCATTCTACTGAATCACAAATATAAATCCTGCAATAAACTTGGGTTTCTACTGTCCTATGAGTTTTTAAATAATGTTTAGTTAAATGCATGGTTCCAACCACATGTATGAAGTAATAATAAGCAGTATATCTTTCATTCAACTGTCTTAAGAATCCTTGGGTTATATTTAGGAAACTTTATGGTAGTTTTGCTACTGCATGATTCATCATAATTGCTTAGATGCTTATGGAACTAGGGTCCTGGAAATAGAGTTTCTTCACTAGACTTCCCAATTAAGTCATTGACTTTGTTCTGGTCCTTGTTCATAGATTGCTCACTTAACCCTGTGTAGAGTTCTTGAAAATGCTGATCAGTATTGGGATTGAGTGAAGATGTCTGGAGCAAGTTCAACGTTTTCATAGGCAAAACACTTTAAATAGCACCACCTACTAAAAGTGGGTCAGTGGGTATCAAATTCTCATGAAAAGGGCAAAAAGATGATGATGGTGATAATGTGAGTGACATTTAAACTAATAGGTATTTGTGTGTCAGCAGTTATGCTCTCTATCAGCATTTGGTACATAGTTTGGAAAATTAAATTGTGTCCCAGGTTTGATTGCAATCTGTGTTAGATTTGTAGGCACAATTGAGGTGGGTTTGAAATGTATTAAGTTAATTACTAGCACAACTGCTTTCATATTTAGGATGAAGTTAATTTCATGGATTTTTATAGTTGCTTCAGATACAGTTTTAGGAGTTCCAGGAAGACACTAAGAATACTGCTCATAAATTTCTTTTAAGTCTTAGAATCTTATCCCAATTTTGACAAATTTGATCTGGTTTTTGTAAGCAACTTAAGCTACATAGTGTTTGTGTCAGTACAAATTTTCTGTCATTATTTATACTAATAGAGGTCATAAAAAACAAAACCTTACCAGTTATCGCAAGATTCTGTGCTTTCAAGAAAATACTTTAGTGAAAAGCTTCTTTGGATGTAGTGGTATAACATGCCCTTTACCATACCTTAAATAAGTGTTAATTGGTAAATGTCTTGGTAGAAGCTGGGGCCAAGAAGAAGAAACTCAAGCTCTTCCAGGGTTGGGATAGAAATGTTATTATTCTAAGATGAAAGAAGGAAGTGGATTTGTCTTACAATATTTGGGATTTGAGACAAAAAAATATCAAAATACTGTGTGTGTGTGTGTGGGGGGGCTTTCAGGTACTGGTGCACGATGGCAGAGGAGGACCCAAGTGGGGGGTTAGAGTGTTTTGTAGAAAACTGAGAAATTTTATGCATGTACCAACAACTGTATTTATTGTTTACTATAAACCATTAATCTCCCAATAAAAGTAAAGAAATAAAATGTTTTTTATAAATGAAAATATTTTACTTTATGAAAATGGCCAAAGCACCACTCAGCTTTGACATATACTAGTGCTGGAGGACTGAACCTGGGCCTTCAGATATACAAGTTCTGTACTCTAACATGCTGAATTATCTTCCTGGCTCCCAGAATTTAAATGTTCTACCACAAGAGGTACTTCATAGTTTTTCAGAGGTTAAATAAACTACAACAGATTTAGTCAGAGAAAGATGAATTTGGCAGAATACCAACTGACCATATTATTGTGATATGCTTATTGCCCTGACAATGCAATCTATCTTATTACACTTAGGGTTATATGAGGCCCTTCCTAAACATCTTTCCTTTTCCTTATTTTTCTTCCTTCCCTCAGGAACATTTCAGAGAGAACCTGAAATACTATGCCAGGTGACTTTTATTCTTGTTTGCTCACCTACTAGGGTTACTAGAGGGAAGATGGACACTTACAGAGGAGGGATAATAAGGCTCTGCATATGGCTGATTAGAAACAGAAGTAAAACTGACATTTAACAGAGTACCCATCAAGTACTAAGAATGAGGAAGGTGAATGTAAATATCCCAGCAGCCCTTTGACATAGGGGTCCTGATTTTATTTTAATTTTAGTGTTGAGAAACAGACTCAGATGATGAGTTTACCCAAGATCACACAGCAATTACTTAGGATTCTGGAGAGCTTGACTCCAAATCCTAAGTTTTCTCCAGAGCACCACATTACCTTTCAAGATGAAAATTAAAATATTATGTCTGTCTCTATGTTTACTAGTCACTTTCCTCTCTGGGAGGTAATGGCTAAAAGGTGGCTCAAAGGGCAAACCTTGGAGCCAGCTTGTCTGTACTCTGTCCTCACATCTGCTACGTCGTATCTCTGTGGCCCTGGGTAAGATGCAAGCCCTGTGCCTGGTTTCTTCCACTGCATAAAGGATAGTGATATTGGCACCTACTCAACAGAGTTGTGATGAATCTGGAATAAGCAAGTATGCTGTGGTAAAGCTAGGATGGGGTAGCACAGCTAAAAAGTGGTTTAGGCTTAGCCTGATAATGTGTCCAGACCTTTTTCTACTGTGGAAATTAGCAGGAGTTACTGAGAACTAGGGAGGACAGAATGTACTCTTCTGAGTCCCTGAAACATTTGCTACTGGTGTCTGAGCACAGACACAAAAGGCCTGCAACAGCTGTTCTCAGTGGCATGTGGAATCTAGCACCCATAGCCAGAGGGCTCTGATTTCCAGTTGCAGCTCCAGAAACTGGTTACTAAGAAGGCCCTAATGGATTCCTCACTCAGCCCCCCCCCACACACATACACAACTTTGCTTACCAGCAGCCTGCATTCCCTCTCTCCCTAAACACAACCCTGGGGTACAGTGGAGGCAGCAAGGATCTATCTGATCACTTTGACTATGGCTTGGGCCTCTTTGCAGAGTCCTGGGTGGACAGAGCTATGGAGATGTCCTTGGTTTTGGCCATTGAGCTCTTTAACTATTGGTGTGGGTGCTGGGATGGGGGCTTTTTAAGCTCTTTAGCAGAGGAAACTAAGTATCATAAAAGTTGTCACCGCTCATCACTCCCACCCTCTTCTCCCCTTACTTTGTTTTTTAGCTCTAGAAATTCTTTTTTTTATTTGTTACCTTATTTAAAAAAAAAAAAAACTACATGTCAACAGGGGTTTAAATCCACACCATTCCCACCACCAGAGTTCTGAATCTTCAGTCTCCCCTAAGGTTGTATACATGGTCCAACCATCATCTCTAAAACTATCTGTCCACATTTATACATAATTGCCTCCTTTTTCAAAAATTCAATCCTCTCTTCCCCTCCAGGCCACTCGTAACAGCATAACTACCTCCATATGTCCCTCTGCTTTTCCTTCTCTCTCTGGGTGCTGATGAAGCTGGAATTTAGAGTCCTCTTATTTTTATCCTATCACTTCTCCCCCGCTGGGAATATGGATCAAGTATTTTTTTTATTTATAAAATGGAAATATTGACAAGACTATAGGGTAAGATGGGTACATTTCCACACAGTGCCCACCCCCAGAGCTCCATATACAATCCCCTCTCTTGTTAGCTTCCCTATTCTTTATCCTTCTGGGAGTGTGGAACCAGGATCACTGTGGGGTGCAGAAGGTGGAAGGTTTGGCTTCTGTAATTGCTTCCCTACTGAACATGGCCGTTGAAAGGTCAATCAATTCTCCCAACCTGTCTCTCTCTTTCCTTAGAGGGGCAAGGATCTGGGAAGGTAAGGTTCCAGGACACATTGGTGGGGTCATCTGCCCAGGGAAATCCTGCTGGCATCATGGTAGCATCTGGAACCTGATGGCTGAAAAAGAGTTATGATATGGGAGTCGGGCGGTGGCGCAGTGGGTTAAGCGCATGTGGTGCAAAGCGCAGGGACTGGAGTAAGGATCCCGGTTCCAGCCCCCGGCTCCCCACCTGCAGAGGAGTCGCTTCACGGGCGGTGAAGCAGGTCTGCAGGTGTCTATCTTTCTCTCCCCTCTCTCTCTGTCTTCCCCTCCTCTCTCCATTTCTCTCTGTCCTATCCAACAACAAAGCAACGTCAACAATGGCAATAATAACCGCAATGAGGCTGCAACAACTAGGGCAACAAAAAGGGGGGGAAATGGTCTCCAGGAGCGGTGGATTCATGGTGCAGGGACCGAGCCCAGCAATAACCCTGGAGGAAAAAAAAAGAGTTAAGATATAATGCAGAACAAATTATTGATTAATCATGAACCTAAAGGTAGGAATATTGCAGATGAAGATTTGGGGTCTCCATTTTGGAAAAAGCTAGTAGGTCTATTTTAGGTATATTCCAGAGGGCCCATGATTTTACTAGTTTTTGCCTTTGCCTGACATCTAATATGCAGGAGGGCCCAGGCTATGGTCTGGGAAGATGGTGTCATAGTTGGAAAAAGGACTAGAAAGCTGGATCAGAGAAGACAGTAGCTCTCAAATATGGGGAAAGTATATAAATATTGTTAACTGTAAACCCCACTGGTTTGATCTGGGGCCCATATTTAGCACAGGAGCCCGTGTAACTTCTGCATCCCTGTAGGTCTGGGCTCACATTCTGTGGACATGGCTAGGAACATTCCAGGCTGCACTAATTTCAGGACCTATCTTCCTCAGGTGTTAAGTAGAGTATGTTGTCCAACCTCCCTTCAGAGAGGGGATCATTCCCTACCATTATTGATCCACATTAAGGGCAAGGTCCTATAGGGGTCCACAAAAGGGTCGGTTATGTTGTTTCTGATGGAAATGACCAATGAGAGTGGCAAGAGTGTTATTTAGAGGTCTAGGCCTATCATGTCTGTGTGGGAATCCCAGGGCTCCCTGATTAGGGCCCCAGGTGATGGGGTGGCCTGGTCATGACTAAAGAGTCATCATTAAAGTATGCCAGTCTCTTGTCCTTATTCAGCTTTTGTAGTCCTTACTTTGTCTGATACGGCTAGCTTTGGAGTGGTTGGGGGATGTGAGGTAGGTGAAGAGAGTATCTAGGTCTAAGTAGAAACTGTTTCATTAGGTACCTTAAGGTGTCTTTTTAATTATTTCTACTTTCTTGCTTCATTTGACTCACTGAAAATTATTGTGCACTTTTGCTTTGAGTTATATATTTTCCCCTAATTTATGGATACATGTACATATGCCCTATATCATGGGTCCTGGTCTATATCTAGGTTTTGAGGTTTTGTTAAGAAGTGTGCCACTCGAAATGGAGTTAAGGAATCCTATGAGCTAAGAAATGTCTCACCAGAGTAATGAGGCTGAAGAGTTGACAATCCAGACATTCCGCCTGACGTCTCTGGACATAGTCTGAAGTGAAACATGCTGAGGTGGTACTGGTTTTGTTGATTAGGTTGGGATCAGCAGATGCAGCATTATTTGGTATGAATTGAGAAAAGCGTACAGGAAAGTGAGCCCTACCCTAGAGGTTTCAGGACTGGGAGAAATATGGACTTTATAGAGAAAGGGAAAGTTTCCTGCTGTCTTAGGGTTTAAGAAGGCAATAGATAGTTATTGCTATAACCAAATCAAGGTTGTTTTTGGAGTGCAGAAGGTAGGAGTTCTGGCTTCTGTAATTGCTTCTCTGCTGAACATGGATGTTGGCAGGTCGATCCATACCCCCAGCCTGTTTCTATCTTTCCCTAGTGGACCAGAGCTCTGGAGGTTCAAGGGTCCACACTTCTACCCTCTCCTCCCCTTAGTTTTTTTTTAGTTCAAGAAATTCTCTTTAAAAATTAATTATCTCTTTATTGAACAGAGACAATCAGAAATCGAGAGGGTAGGGGAAGATAGGGAGGAAGTGAGACAGAAAGACACCTGCAACACTGCTTCACCACTTGTAAAGCTTTCCCCCTACAGGTGGGGACTGGGGGCTGAAACCTGGTCCTTGTGCATTGTGACACATGTGCTCAACTGGTTGTGTGCCACCACCTAGCTCCTCCTCTTAGTTTTCTATACTTGGTGGACAAGGGCCATTTTTACATTACATTTCTGATGGAGTTTGATTTGTGCTCCCAGTCAACCCCCAAATCCTAATTCCCCTTGCCTGCCATCCTTGTCTTGATTTCTACTGAAATTGATAATCATGGTGCCACAAAGAGACTTCTTTCCGCTAGCCTTGTTTTTTCCTCTCTCTTGACCTACCCTTATACACACTCAGCCCCAAGACTTGGCTCATGCCTGACTTTCTCCATCCTGCCACTTCAGAGTGTTAGGACACTCAGAAAGAACAATTTCAAGGCTCTTGAGCACCCGTCAAGGGGCGAGTGTGGTTTTGGTAAATTCACATATCCCAAGAGCCCTTAAGGTAGAGATTAGGATTCCCATTCACATTCTGCTCTTCCTTTCAGGATTTTTTCACACTCTGCTTCCTGTGCAATGGGGCTGATCTCTTTGTCTGAACTGCCAATTTGTCATCTGTCATATAACCGCTATGGCAGACCCTGTCAGCGCCTCTGTCACATAACCCCTCAACACATGCTACTTATTTCTGTAAACACAAATATTGACATCATACTAGGAACACTTTTTGCTTGTGTGATTTTTTTTCTGGTGAGATTATGCTTAGCCTACATGCAGAACAAGTGGATTCAAGTAGAAGCAGTCACCAGAAAATGATATTGGGTTGTTGGAAGAGTCATGAGGTATTTTTGCTTTGAACAAACATAGAAAAATATGTCATGACTTTTGCAACAGTGCAGTAGACAGTTAAATGGCAAATGGCAGATAAATTCTGTACCCTTTGGTAGGAGACATGCTCTCCAGTATGTCCCCAGGCAGCCTTGGGACTCAGTTGCCCACAGCAGTAACCTTCTCAGTAATGTGCCCTACATCAACTCTTTTACTCCCTTGGCTTCCTTCCTCCCACCTTTACCAAAGCTCCCAGGGATCATCTCCAAACTGAACTACTTGTGCTCTAATTATTTTTTAAATATTTTATTGATTTATTCATTTATTGGATAGAGACCAAGATAAATTGAGAGGAAAGGGACAGATAGGGAATGAGAGGGCTGGGGAGATACCTTAATGGTTATGTAACGTGTGCTCAATCAGGTGCGGAACCACCTGGCTCCAATTTTTTTATTATACTTTTTAAATTTATTATTGGAGAGAGACAGAGAGAAATTGAGAGGGGAAGAGGAGGTAGAGAAATTGAGAGGGGAAGAGGAGGTAGAGGGAAACAGACAGAGAGACACCTGTATCCCTGCCTTACTGCTTTTGATGCTTTGCCCCTGCAGGTGGGGATCCGGGGCTTGAACCTGGGTCCTTGCACATTGTAATGTGTGCACTTAATTCTTGTCTCAGGATTTGCTTCTGGAATACTCCAATCCAGATTGACCCTTTAGATTAACTATTTTAATGCCTTGCTTTCTCCAACTTTTTTGCAAAATTTTCTGTGTAGTGATGGGGGGCAGAATACCATCCCACTATTTTTATGATATGCTGTATTTGTTTTTCCTCTTTTTTATTTATATGAAGTGCTATGAATCAAACCCATGGCTCACATATGCAAGGCATACATCCTACCTATGGGTCCCCAACTTTATAAACCTTCTCTTGATTCAATACTACTTATAGAACAATTAATGTATACAAGATGTTGCGCTAGATTATACAGAGTATTAAAATAAAACAGACCTCTAGGAATTGTGATATGATAATGGATTTCAAAATAGCAATCCTAACATTCCTTTCTCTTGATTTTTAAATTAGAGTACTAACTGAAATAAAGGATATGATGTTATGGTAAAATTTGAGATTCGGAAATGACACATTATTGAGTATTCAGTCTTAGCAGTATTAGGTAATCCTTTGACTACAAAAGTTCTTATAGTCCTGCAGTGCTAAAGCAACAAATGTCATTTGTCTCATGTTCATTTTCCACCTTTATATTCATAATACTCTAACAGATGGAAATCAGACATAGATAAAAGTTTGAATTCTGTTTTAAATGATCACTCTACTATGTACACATTTTCATTTTTTATAGTCATCATAATGTGAACAGCTCCAGAGTAGTAGTATATTGAGCTGATATATCATAAATTACAAAAACATTTGTAACATTGTATAACATTGTATAACATTTATACTGTTTACCAATTTTTACTATTATATATAGTACTTCAATTATAATGTCAACAGCTTTTTTCCTATTGAAATTCTTTTCTTTTTTTCTTCTAAAATCTCAGAAGCAGAATTATTAGCCCCAAAGAGGTGCAATATTTTTGCAGCTCTTCTTGTTTCTGACTCTAACATTCTTTGTAGTGCCTAAAGCAGAGATAGCTGTTTAAATCTACATGTTCGAGAAAGTGGAAAGATAAAAACAAAACAAAAACAAAAAACCTGTTACTCTTGTCGCATAAATCAAGGTCGGAGGCTAGTTCATGATCACACTTGCAGTCTTCAAGAGTCGGCACCTAAAAGACCAAGATGCAGGGTATCTGAACAGGACCATGCTCTGGGCCTGAGTGCCACGGTCATGGTGCACTTCCAGGTGGAAGGTGTGGAGTGCTGCAGGTAGCATGAGGCAGACAGATGGGGATTCTGTCTGGCAAGTTTTGACTAGGGCTGCCCTTGCCCTTCTGGTGCTGGAGGACTGACTCGGGCCAGCAGGAACTCTAGCAGGTGCTGCTTGCTTAGAGGTGGGCTATGATTTGAGCACATCACCATCTGCCCAAATAGTCACTGGCTCACCTGGCATTTTGCTGATAGTAGGTCAGAAGGAGAAATTTTGGGTGTTCTTTGTCTATGGGTCCACAGCTAGGAACTGACTTCTCTATCAGAAAATCCCTGATATCTCCACCTCTATGACCTTAAACAATGCATAGGAAAAAAACAAACAGTTCTAGAATGTTTCTAGAAACCTATTTGATTATGTAATTGGATAGTTATTTCACTCACTGCTAGTTAAAAAACACCTATAAGTATTTCTGAGGGCTTATCATGTCATTATTTCGGGTACTAAGAATCTAAGTCAGTAAGAGTTGGTACCAGTCATTCTTCAGGGTAAGAATAAGAAGTCAAAACTTAAAATTAGTTTTGTGATTTATACAATGCAGTATCTAACAAGAATTTATGGATCATAACCCAGGACATGTCTTGACTTGCCCTTCTATACATGTACTATTTCTCTCATTTGAAAGCATCTTTTAGTAGCCCAAATTCAGCGCTTCAAACTCATTGCCGTTCATAACTGATGCAAAACTTAATTACCCTGAGATATTTTCTTAGTTAAATCCTATTTGATTCTTTTTTCCACATAGAGAATAAGAGATATAGAGAAGGAAGTGAGACAACACAACACTGCTTTCCTGCTCATGAAGTCTCCCATTAACATGGTGCCCTCATGTGATGACTGAGTTCTTGAATCCAGGCCATTGTGCATGGTAAAGCATGTGATCTACTAAGTGTGCAATCTTCTGGCTCCCCTATTTGATTCTTTTTTTTAGTCTTAATTTTTAAATTATCTTTATTTATTTATTAGAGATAGCCAAAAATCGAGAGGGAAGTGGGTGAGATAGAGATAGAGACAAAGAGACACCTGCAACACTGCTTTTACCACTTGCAAAGCTTTCCCCCTGCAGGTGGGGACTAGGGACTCAAACTCAAGTCCTTGCACATTGTAGCATGTGTGCTCAACCAGGTGCACCACCACCTGGCCCCTCCCCTATTTGTTTCTACTTCCAACATATTGTCTTTCTCTCTTTCATTCTTGCTCCCTTTCCCTACCCCTCTCTGTCTCTTGTCATCAGTGCTCTCAGCAGACTTTTTCAGAAAGAAACAGAGAGGGAGAGAGGGAAAGACACAACACCAAAATGTCCTTCAGTGTAGTAGGGACCAGGCTCAAACCTGGGTTGTATGCATATGCTTCTATGTAGAATTCCTTGATATTTATGGCGAACTGTTAGATTATCCTCAAGGTGTTTGGATTTGGGTATAAATAAATGTATATATTATAAGGCAAACAATATGCATTCAGAAGAGGGAACATATTCAGTGGTACGTCAGTATTCATTCTTAATTGGTTCCAGAAGACATGATGAGTGGTGAATACACTAAATGAATCTTTCCCTTATGAAGAAATGGTCATTGAAATGAGTTGTTTCTGAACCCCAGAAATTTATTTTATGATCTTTTTATTATTTCATTAGGGATTTAATATTCATTTACAAAACTATAACAATGGTATAATTCCTCACCGTTTCCATCACCAGAGTTCTGTATCCCCATTCCCTCCACTGGAAGCTACAGTAGTTCTCCCAAGGAGGCAAATATGGGTTAACTATTATTTCTGCAAGTATTTGTATATTTCCCCCCCCCTTTTAAGGTCCCATCTTTTCTTCCTTTTCAAGTCGCTCATAAACTTATTACTACATCCAAATGTCCCTCTCTTTTTCCTCCTCTCTCTCCAGTTCCTGATGCAATTGGAGTTCAGAGTCCTCTGGTCATCTTCCTCCTATCATTTCTTCCTCTCTGGGAGTATAGATCGTAATTATTTTTGGGGTGCAGAAGCTGGAAGGTCTGGCTTCTGAAATTTCTTCTCCATTGGATATGGGCATTGGCAGGTGGATTCATACCATCAGTCTGTTTCTATCTTTCCCTAGTGGGGTAGGGCTCTGGAGCAGTGAAGTTCCAGAACACATTGTTGAGGTTGTCTGCCCAGAGAATCCAGGATGAAATCATGATAGTGTCTGCAACTTGGTAGCAGATATGAGGAGTTTGAACCCTAGAAATTTCGCGCTTTACTTTGTAAATTGTGAAAATTTGCAAATTGATGGAACTGGTTTTTTATATACAACTTCAAATCTAGATAGACATAAATAAAAGCAAAATTAAATAAAATAAGATTTAACTTCCTTTTACTTGTACTGAAAGGAGTTGAGGATCTAGTGAGGTGGTAATGAGGTGGAGCAGGAGGAGAGAGGTTTTGCTTGAAAGGGGAGTCCCCTTCCAGTAATACATTAGGCACTTGCACAGGGCTGTCTCTTTTCTCTCTCTTTTAAATTTTTTATTATCTTTATTTATTTTATAGAGACAGCCAGAAATCAAGAGTAAAGGGCCTATAGAGAGGGAAAGAGAGAGACACTTGCAGCCCTACTTCACCGCTTGTGAGACTCCCCCCCACCCCCCGCAGGTGGGGATGGGGGACTTGAACCTGGTCCTTGTGCATTATAACATGTGTGCTGAACCAGGTGCACCACCACCCACCCTCCTTCTCTTTTGTCTCTTAACACCACCGAGTCCTTTGGAAACTGAGATACAGGGAGTTTCACTACAAGTCCATCAGGAGAAACTTGCTTCTGCCTACATTTCGAAATATTTCTGAAGTGAGAAAATATTTGATCATTGGACAGCTTCACATTTCAGCATGCTAGAGCTCTGTCAGGCCAGGTGATACTTTTCAACAAAAGTTTGTAATTCAACTGATTTAGAACATATTTCTTTTCTACCCTCCTCCTCACCTGAAGAAAGTACCTCATCCACTATCTGTTGCTGCTCCCTTTGAACTTGTTGCAGTTCCTTAGTGCTGAACTCTTCTTTGTGCTCCTCCGCTAACACTTTGATGCTTTTATCACTGACCTTTTATGCCCATGAACTTGCCCTGAGACACAATGTCCCCCCCTATTGGGATAGGTTCAGCCTCAAGCCCTTCAAGTCCCTAGAAATTACAGCTTGTGGTCACAGTGTCCTCCAGGCAGAGTTCATGGTTTTGTAAAAGACAGCAAACCAGGCCTTACTTATCAGCGACACTGTGGAAGACATTGAACTGGACGGTCCACAGCTCTCTCAATGTCAACTCAGTCAGTATCTGAGATCACCTCAAAGCACCTTAGGAAGAGGGTCTTGATAAATAACTTTTTATTTTATTACTATTTTTTGGCTGACTTCTCCAGATATAAATAGACAAAGAAAAAAGGGGGAAGACACCACAGCTTCCACCAGTTTGGTGGGGCAGAGTTCGAATCTGAGTCATACACATGGCAAGGCAAAGCAGGTATGGTATCCACGTGAGCTATTTTACCTGTCAGGGTTTATAGTTGTTTTTGTTTTTAAAGTTTGAAATGAGCTACTGGTCCCTGGGCTGGAGCAGAGGAGTTGTGTTAGGAGGCAGAAACTTCACAGTTATAAAACCAAACTCCTCCATGAAGAGGCCCTCCAAGCTTGGAGGGGGAGCAGGAGCCCTCTCCAGTATTAAGAGAGTCCTCAGAAGCAGTTCTTGAAAATACTATTTTATGTTGGGACTAAACACTGTTCATCAGTTCACTGAAAAATTGTCTGGTTATCCAGGCATTGCTGTCAACTCTCCACATAACATTCAGCTTATTTTTTCTTGCAGTTTCTCCTTTAATAACTCTGGGTTTTTTTGCTGTGGTAGACTAGTAGAGGCTTAAGTTTTAAATGCCCACAAGCATTTCCACACCGCACAAAGTGAGCCTGTCCTTTGATGACTCATGCCCGGACAATGCCTTTTCCTCTAGGTGATGTAGGTTCTATCAGGCATTTTCTTCCAAAATAAATCAGTCTGAGCACAGTTGAAGACTTATTGAGGAGTAAACTCTCAGACTCTTAAGTCACTAACAAAGGTTTCTGCAGCTTTGTTGCCATCGGCTGCCTCTCCATGCCTCACCACACTATGGATGCCTGTTCTCTTTTCAAATGAAGTAAACATCTACTACTAGCTTGACACATTTTGTTGCTCTCACCATTTGTTTCAGGCTTGTCTTTCAACAGATCAGCGTGTTTTTTTTTTTTTCCAATTTCTTGGAAATTATTGCCTCGGAAATACAATCACTTGCTAACTGTTTTTTATTAATCCAAATGTACAATAATTTCTCTACTTCTTTTTTTAGCTTCTATTTTTAATATTAATTATTTATTTTACCTTTTGTGGCCCTTGTTTTTCATTGCTGTTGTAGTTATTGTTGTTATTGATCTCATCATTGTTAGATAGGACAGAGAGAAATGGAGAGAGGAGGGGAAGATAGAGAGGGGGAGAGAAAGATAGACACCTGCAGATCTGTTTCACCACCTGTGAAGCGACCCCCCTGCATGTGGGGAGCCGGGGGCTCGAACCAGGATCCTTACTCCAGTCCCTGTGCTTTGCGCCACCTGTGCTTAACCCGCTGTGCTACTGCCCCCGACTCCCAATTTCTCCACTTCTTCCAATGTTTGTGACCTTTGTTTAACCACAACCTCCATACCTCTAGCAACTCTGACTCCTTTAATAGCTTCCTTATTTTTCAGTATTATAGAGATCGTCTTTCTAGACATTTCATACTTATTAGTGAGATCAGACATCCAGCTACCATATTCATACTTATCTCATCTCTTTTATCATGTTCTATTGTGGTTCTCACTAATTTTCTTTTCTGCTGAGTAGTAATCACTAACTTTATTCAAATTTAATGATTTTTTTTTTTTGCCTCTAGGGTTATCACTGAGGCTCAGTGCCTGCCCTTTGAATCCACTGCTCCTTTGGCCATTTAAAAAAAAAATTTTTTTTTGGCTAGGACAGAGAGAATTTGGGAGGGGAGGGGAAGATAGATAGAGAGAGAGAAAGACAGACACCTGCAGCCCTGCTTCACTGCTTGTGAAGAGAACCCCCCCTGCAGGTGGGGAGCCAGGGGCTCCAACTGGGATACTTGCATGGGTCCTTATGCTTTGTACTATGTGCACTTAACCTGGTGCACCACCGCCCAGCCCCCGTGAATTTTTTTCAAAGAAGAATGATTAAATTATTTCAAAATCTGAAATAAAAATATTATACATGTCTTAGGGACAATTAATTTGTACATACATATGTGTGTGCATATTTGGGGCTACCCACTGTTATATTTAAAAGGAACTTAAGGAGACATCAGTACAGCAGAGCTCTATATTCAGAGAGTCATTAACTTTTATGAAAATGATTACATATAGCCTTCCTTTTAATGATGATGTGACAGGTATAGTAGTGTAAATGAGCTGCACTCATTTCAGGACCAGTCTTCCTGGAGTGGAAGAGTAGGCTGACTTAGCCTCCCTTCAGAAAGTGGGGCAGTCCTTACCATTGCTACTTTTATCGTGAGGGCAAGGTCCTTAGAGGCCCACAAGGGGGATTACAATGATGTTTCTGATGGAAGTGACCAGTGATAGTGGAGAGAGGGATCCACTAGAGGTCTAGGCCCATTGTATCTATGGGGGAATACTAGGATTCCCTGATTAGGGCCCCAGGTGATGGGGTGGCCTAATAGTGACCAAAAGGGCCACCACTGAGTGAGCAAGTCTCTTGCCCGTTTCCAGCTTTTGTAGCCCCTTCTCTATCTGCCAAGCCTGCCCTTTCTTCCAGTTGTTAAGTCATTGAGTGTCATTTGTTGTATCCAAACTGGTATTAGGTTTATGAGGTCTGACCTCAAGTTGGGGAGGAAATACACCTAGGATTTTAGTGGGGTCTAAGTTAACCTTGAGTTTTACTGCATTTACTAGTTTGATGATTCTAATAAAGGTTGTCCTAGGGACAATAATTGTCCTTTAGTTGATATATATTTTCTGCTAGTATATCTCTTGGCCAAATGTATACAGTGTTTCTTCTAAAGATTATCAAGGGGTAACATTAATGTTGATGCTGTCAGAAGAGATTAGGAGTTATATCTTACTTTCTTTTGTGTAGTTAGTTGAGTAGATAGAGTGTTTGAGGGAAGTGAAGTAGGGAGTAAGAGAGGAGGGTGTCTAGGCCTAAGTAATAAATATTTGATTAGAAAATTTATGGTGCCGAGTTTATTTGGTTTAAATCTAATCATACAGGACCATTAAGCACTTTTACTTTGAGGTATATAGTTGCACCTAATTTATGGATATGTGTATACATTTACCCAATCTCTAAGGACATTTTTGATTTAATTTTAGTGTGAGGATATGCATTCAGTAGAGGGAAGGAAACCTTTTTTTTCCATCTACCTTCTTAGACTTCTGGCTCATATCTTTGAATTAAACTGACAATACAGATTAACCATATTAAAAGTATGTTTGTGTTGTTTTGCGCGGGCTATGTTGTTTTCACCGGGCTGGCTTCATGGGCGGGTAACAGACGACCAGGGACTCATGGTTGAGCTGTAGGCAGTATCTCTTTATTCATGTAGGATGCAGCACAATCTAAGACGAGCTAAGCTAAACTCAAGTACTGTAAAACTCACAATGCTGTCTTTATATATACTTGCCAAGTAGGGTGGAAACAGGATGTGACATAGAGAGGGTGGAGAGAAAAGTGACTGGTGACAATCAGAGTGTGACAAAGAGAGGATCAAGGTGTGACAAGGAGAGGGGGTGGAGCAAAAACATATCATGAAACAGTAGGGATTGAACCAATGCCCTGGAGGGAGGGTGGTGCTTGTTAACAGCGGTTATGTAAATAGAATGCATTGGTTATGTAAATAGAATAGTGTTAAGCAGAGGGGATTTAAACCAAATGAAACAGAAGGGGTCTCATGCATACCAACATGTTTGGCTACACATGCAATGACATACTTGTAGGAGAACTTAATGATGAGTAACTAATGGCTGGGTAGAATTTGAGGCTTATATGCCATCTTACTGAAAGGTAAGAAATTGTAGAAAAATTGTATTGCAATTTCTCTACAAAAGGGGCATTTGGGCTTCTAGGGCCTCATTTCTTTCCCTTTACTATCGACTCTCTAATGTTTTCTTTTTTTGATGCACAGTTTTAAAGTGGAGAATATTAGATGACATTGAACTTGAAGGAGAAACACAACATCTACAGAATCACCCATGATAGACCATTTCTGAATAGCTCCCTCAGTTCTCTTTTGATATGAGTAGTTAAAAAAAAAACAACACATCTGTTTATGCACAGCTCTGTGTGCCTTTCAGATCTGTCTCAGTTTTACATTTAAAAAGTATACATCTAGTGTGACTTCTTAGCATCTTGGGAGTATTATAGTTCTGAAGTACAACATAGTATCTAGTGTCATTACTATCTCATTGTCTCAAGTGCTTCCCCAGGTGGTCTAAGGAAAGTAGTCATAACAACGCTCAGTAACATAAATTGGCAAATATATTCAGGCTTGGCAATAGAAGTAGCCTGAAAGCAACTGACTTAAATCATTTAAACATAAAATTTCCCTTCTTGTGGAAGTGAAAGGGTTATCTTAGTGGCATTAAGAATGAAAGTGTGGGGTCTGGGTGGTGGTGCACCTGGTTGAGCGCACATGTTACTATGTGTAAGGACCCAGGTTTGAGCCCTCAGTCCCCACATGCAGGGGGAAAGCTTTGTGAGTGGTGGAGCAGGGCTGCAGGAGTCTCTCTGTCTGTCTTCCTCTCTATCACCCCTTTCTCTCTTGACTTCTGGCTATCTCTATTCAATAAATAAAGATTAAAATTTTTTTTACAAAAAGAGAGAATGACATCTAATTAAAAAAAATGAAAGTGTGAGGGGCCAGGTGGTGGTGGTGCACTTGGCAGAGCACACACATTACCCTGCCCAAAACCCAAGTTCAAGCCCCTGATCCCCACCTGCAGAGGGGAAGCTTCAAGAGCAGTGAAGTAAATACTGCAGGTGAAATTGTCTTTTTCCCTCCCTATATCTCCTCCCCTCTCAATTCTTCTCTGTCCTATCAAATTAAGAGGGGGGGAGGGAATGGCTGCCAGAAGCCCCAGAGATAACCCTGGTGGCAAAAAAAAAAAAGTAAGTGCGTAAGTCAATTGGCAATAAAAAAGTGGAGGAAAATGAACTGCTTGAACTACTTAGCAAGGCTCAGCAGTCTGGTGCAGAGGTGGGCAGTGCATGATCAGAGAGTTCATGGCAGCAGTTTCTTTATGGGGCTTGGAGGGCCACTTCTCAGAGCTAGTCTCTGGTACTTTTTGTCAAATTTTGGGAAAAGCTTTAGGACCACAAGCATTGTCATCTAGGAGCTACTCAAATTGGCTTAATTTCGTGTTTATATTTATACCACTTTTCAGAGGTATATTACCAAGAGTGCCTGTGTCTGTATTTGAGGTAGGACCTCTAAAGACATGCTTTCTTTCTTTTTTAAAAATATTTAAATGAGAAAAATAGAGAGAGACAGTGAGAAGCCAGAGAACTGCTCAGCTCTGGTTTATGGTGGTGCTGGGGATTGAGTCTGAGACTTCAGAGCCTTAGACATGAAAGCCTTTTACAGAACCATTATGCTCTCTCCCTGGCTCTCAGCATAGGTCTTTACTAGTTCTGACTTTGGTATGTCTATTTATTGGTGTCTCTGTAAACAAGTAGTTCCTCTATTTATTGCTGAGACTTGGTGCCTGCACAACTGCACTACTCTCCGCTGCCATTTTTTTTTTCACTCTAGATAAAGGTTGAAAGATGATACACAGAGGGAGAGAAAGACAGATGGACAAATGGAGTAGAGACACCCTCACTGCTTAAACTTGTGAAACTTCCCTACTGCAAGTCCTTCCATGTGATGTCCCAGGACTCGAACCCAGGTCTTTGTGAATGATATTATGTGGTTTCTACAAGATGAGCCACCTGCCAGCCTCTAAGTGATTGCTTCTAAAAAATAATAATAATTTCTTTGTTATGAAGGAGAACGAAAACAGACACACACACACACACACACACACACACACACACACACACATGCCACCTTACTGTTCAGTTCTTACATAAGATGGTATCACCTCAGTCATGCAAATTCTGTGCTCTAATAGTCTGGGCCATCTTCCTGACCTAAGTGGTTGCTCTTTTGAATTTAAGCAGCTTTGTCTCAGTTGTCCCCACCTCTCAACCACTCAGGGTTATTACAATGTCAATATATATGACATCCCAGTCAAGTTCATTATAATACCAATGCATGTGACATCCCTTAAGCATGTTTATTGGGTACACCCATAACTATTGCTTGGTTGTTTCTAATTTATACAGTTTATTGTATTTACTATAGTTAGCAATAACTGACAAGAACATGTTCAATATAAGATGTATGGGTTTTAGCCCCAAAGAATTGCTTGGAACATATTCCCCAAGAGAAGGTGGTTATTACTGGATGAAGGTGTGGGAGATTCATGCTAGGAAGAAAAAAACAAAACAAAAAACCCCCAAAAACTACCATTTAGTTTCCTACACATATACCCAGAAAACCATGGGATTGTAACCCTAGCTGCATGTTAGAATCAATGATTTTTGTCTAAGATCTGTCCCAGAGATTTTTGTCTGGGATGGGGTTTGTGCATTGGAATTTCTACTTTTTAAATGTAATATTATTAATAATTATTATTTATTTATTATGAGAGAGCGGGGTGGGAAAGGAGAGAGAGAATCAGAGCACTGTTCAGCCCTGACTTAAGGGGATGCCAGATGCTGAACCTGGGACCCTAGGACCCTAGGGCCTCAGGATTATAAATAGTTGCTCTGATACAATGAGCTATCTCCCTGCTCCTGCATTTGGATTTTTTATTTTTAAATTTGTATTAGTGATTTAATAACGATGAACAAGATTGTAAGATAACAGGAGTACAATTCCACACAGTTCCCACCACCAGAGTTCCATATCCCATCCTCTCCATTGGAAGCTTCCCTATTCTCTTTTTTGTATGTTTGTTTATTTGAAAATAATAGTTTATTAATACTTTTTAGTTAAATACATTTATATTTTATATTTATAAGAAATATAGAAATTGTGTATAGGCTGTTAGATTTAATTTACTTGAGGTGTTACTAAATCTTGCTGTTATATGATATTTTTCAATGTGGTTTGAAATCAAACCCCACTTAATAATTGCATAGCTGCTGTTAATTTATGCTATTGAAATTATTAATTAATTAATTTTTATTGATTTAATAATGATCAACAAGACTGTAGGGGTACAATTCCACACAATTCCCACCACCAGAGTTCCATATCCCATCCCCTCCATTGGAAACTTTCCTATTCTTTATCCCTCTGGGAGTATTGGCCCAGGATCATTATGGGATACAGAAGGTGGAAGGTCTGGCTTCTGTAATTGCTTTTCCGCTGGACATGGGTGTTGGCAGGTCAATCCATACTCCCAACCTGTTTCTATTTTTCCTAGTGGGCCAGAGCTCTGGAGAGTTGGGGTTCCAGGGTACATTGGTGAGGTCAGCTTCCCTATTCTGTATCCCTCTGGGAGTATGGACCAGAATGGTTTTTTTTTCTTCTTTTTTTCCCTTTTTTGCCTACAGGGTTATCTCTGTGGCTTGGTGCTGGCACTATAAATCTACTGCTTCTGGGGACCTTTTTTTTTTTTTTTAATTTTATTGGATAGGCCAGAGAGAATTTGAGAAGGGGAGGGGAGGGAGAGGGAAAGAGACAGAGAAACAAACCTGCAGTCTGCTTCACTGCTTATGAAGTGACCCCCCAGCAGGTGGGGAGCTGGGGGCTCTAACTGGGATCCTTTTGCTTTGTACTATGTGCCCTCAACCAGTCTGACATGGCCTGACCTCCAAGACCAAAATTCTTTATGAGATGCACAAGCTGTAAGGCCTGGCTTCTGTAATTGCTTCTTCACTGAACATGGACATTGGCAGGTCGAACCCCAGCCTATTTCTATCTTTCCCTAGTGGGGTAGGGCTCTGGAGACATGAGGTTCCAGGATACATTGGTGAAGGGATGTTAGGATGGTGTCATGGTAGTCTACAACTTGGTGACTGAAAGTGGTAAGATACAAAGCAGGACAAATTGTTTAATAACAGGAACCCAAAAGTAGGAATAGAGCAGATGAAACTAGGAGTCTTTGCATGGGAAGAAGCTAGGAAGTCTTATCTTAGGTATATTTCAAGGGGCCCATGACTTTATTAATTTTTGCTGGAGCCTGACAGCTAACATGCAGGTGGTCTAAAAATATTGTTGGGCCGGGTGGTGGCTCACCTGGTTAAGTGCACACATCCCAGTGCTCAAGGACCCAGGTTCAAGCCCCCAGTCGCCACCTGCAGGGGGAAAGCTTCACAAGTGGTAAAGCAGGGCTGCTGGTCTCTCTCTCTCTCTCTCTTCTTATTTCTCTCTCTCTCCTCCCCCATCTCCTCCCTCCTCTCAATTTCTGGATGTCTCTATCTAATTAATAAATAAATAAAGGTAAAAAAATTTAAAAAATTCTTTAAAAAGATATTGTCAGGAGTCGGGTGGTAGTACAGCAGGTTAAGCGCACATGGCGCAAAGTGCAAGGACCAGAGTAAGGATCCCGGTTTGAGCCCCTGGCTCCCCACCTGTAGGGGAAGTCACTCACAGGCAGTGAAGCAGGTCTGCAGGTGTCTTTCTTTCTCTTCCCCTCTCTGTCTTCCCCTCCTCTCTCAATTTCTCTCTGTCCTATCCAACAACGACAACATCAACAACAACAATAACTACAACAAAACAACAAGGGCAACAAAAAGGGAAAATAAATAATAATAAAAAATTTTTAAAAAGATATTGTCTAGGAAGATGGTGTCAGAGTTGAGAATAAGACTAGAAAGCTGGATTAGGGCAGAGAGTAACTCTCAAACATGAGGAAAGTGTATAAATATCATTAACTGCTAGCCCCATTAATCTGATCTAGGGCCCATATCTATTCATATTTAGCACAGGAGCCTGTGTAATCTCTTGAGTTCCTGTCAGTCTGAGCTTGCAGTTCATGGTGGCAGCTAGAAACATTCTAGGCTGCTCTCATTTCAGGACCAGTCTTCCTTGAGTGGCAAAGTAGGTTGACCCAGCCTCCTTTCAGAGAGTGGGGCAGTCCCTACCATTGTTGCTGTACACTGAGGGCAAGGTCCTGTAGAGGCCCATAAGAGATTTTATGATGATGTTCCTGATGAAAGCTGTCAGTGATGGTGGAGAGAGGGATCTATTAGAGGTCTAGGCCCATCATATCTTTGTCGGAATCCAAGGATTCCCTGACTAGAGCCCCTGGTGATGGGGTGGCCTAGTAGTGACCAAAAAGGCCATCATTAAAGTGTGCTGGTCACTTGCCCTTTTCCAGCTTTTGTAGTCCCTACTTTATCTGAGGAGATTAGACTTAAAGTGATTGAGGGAAGTGAAGTAAGAGGTAGGAGAGGAGGGTGACTAGGCTTAGATAGTAAATATTTGACTAAGTACTTTATGATGTCTTTTTTAGGTCTCTATTTGCTTCACTTATTGAGTCTAAGTCTACTCACAGCAGACTACTGAGCACTTTTACTTTGAGGTATATATTTTCCCCCTAACTTGTGGATACATGTGCACATGTACCCTGTTCTTATGCCCTTGTCTATATCTAGGTTCTGTAACTATGTTAGGGAATGTGCCATTTGAAGTGGACCTAGAGAGTCCCATGTGTTAGGAAAGGTCTCACCAGATTATTGGAGTTGGAGGCTTGACATCTCAGGCTTGGCGTCTCCGTATACAGTCCGAAGTGAAACATGGCATGGTGGTACTGGTTGTATTTGCATTTGAAATTTTTGAAACACCCTCTAGTACATATGTGAGGGTTAAAAATGGGCACAGGTATAATCAAGGGAAAATGGGTACAAGTATAATCAAGAAATTGCTAGCATAGTTCAGAGACCAGATCCGGATGGTGGTTAGACACCAGAACAATAGAAAGGTTAGAAATTAACCAGACCTGGGAGTCAGGCGGTTGTGCAGCGGGTTAAATGCACATGGTGCTAAGCACAAGGATCCCGGTTCAAGCCCCCGGCTACTCACCTGCAGCAGAGTCGCTTCACAGGTGGTGAAGCAGGTCTTCAGGTGTCTGTCTTCCTCTCCCCCTTTCTGTCTTCCCCTCCTCTCTTCATTTCTCTCTGTCCTATCTAACAATGAGGACATCAATAACAACAACAACAATAATAACTACAACAACAATAAAAACAACAAGGGCAACAAAAGGGAAAATAAATAAATATAAAAAATTTTAAGAAAGCAAATCTCTGGCATCAGGATCGCGGTTCAAGCCCCCGGCTCCCCACCTGCAAGGGAGTCGCTTCACAGGCGGTGAAGCAGGTCTGCAGGTGTCTATCTTTCTCTCCTCTTCTCTGTCTGCCCCTACTCTCTCCATTTCTCTCTGTCCTATCCAACCAACAACGATGACATCAAGAACAACAATAACTACAACAATAAAACAACAAGGGCAACAAAAGGGAAAATAAATAAATATTAAAAAAAAAAGAAAGCAAATCTCTAAAAAAAGGAATTAACCAGACTTAGAGTAGGAATAATGCTAACTTTCTGCTTCTGTAAACCCTGCTGCTTTCAGTAAGGTAGGGTGTTTATTCCTGGGAAAATAAGATGTTTTTTGTACCAAGATACGTGGTGCAAGCCTAAAATCCCCCGTCATTAGATTTCAGGTTAACGAACCAAGTCCCAGAAACTGTGCAAAATATTGTATGTAACCAATGCTGGCATATGCTACCTAAAAGTATAAAAAGATGCCTGTGACTGTGCTTAGGTGTCCAGCCCTTGGTTAGCTCCTCAGCTGAGTAAGCTTAAATAAAATTCATACTCAACCACCTTACTTGTTGTGGAGTATTTTGATTTCTGTGTGGAGAATTCTATCCCATTACACATGGAATATACACTCCAGATTGAAGATCACTCACATAAACCTGTTATAACCTTTCTGAAATGTGGAATTTTAAAATGGACTTCACAAACACTTTCTGCTTCATCACTTTGGCAAATTCTATTCTTGCCTCCCTTCTTTCTTCATACACAATTCTGCCTTTTGATTTGATAAAACAATCTTCTGGCAGTGAAATGGTGTATTTGACTCCAAGAGGTAAATTGCTTCTAAGGACTAGCATTTTTCCTCCAAGGGGAGTACATTTTACTTACTCTACTACACAGCACCTTGGGGGGGGGTGTGTGTCCCATAGAGATGCTAAATAGCAAGAATTCTTGGGGGATAAAGAAGGCATTGTATTAAAAGGGCATGCATGACAGCTTTTTAGAAAAATAAAAGAAAAACAAGTTTAGGAGTCTCCTGAATCTTGTAAATTCTGGTTTGAAAATAAATTGAATTCTCTGATCTTTTTTTTTAATGGACTATTTGACTTCTAGAAGAGTCTTTCAAAGAAGTATACTTTGCAGGAATTGTAGGCCTCTGGTCAGTTTAGAGAGACATATATGAGACTGGCGAGAGTTACATGGGGAGAATTCAGATTTTTCTCTTAAATAAATTTTTTCTTACATAATTTAAAAAATATTGCAAACATGCATAAATGAGTAAAGAAAAGTATAACAGAATTGTATCTACCTCTAGAATTTTCAAATCTGTATAACATATTTATAACAAAATGCAAATATAATTTGTCATTTGTACCCTGTATGTATTTAATATGAAATTTTAAAAATACATCAAAGTAAGATATATGTTATAATGAATTTTCATGTGGTCTTTATTCAGTTTTAATAGTTACTAACATTTGGATAATTTGCTTTTATCTACCCTTCCCTTTTCTCTTTCCTCTTCCATTGCTAGAATATTAAAGTAAACCCCAGAAACCTGGTAGTATTTCAGTTGTAATAATGTATTTTGGTATGCACCACTGAGAAGGTCATTTTCTTATATAACCACTACTGAAGACATATTTGCCAGGGGGCTGGGGAGAATACGGCAATACTCAGCAAAAATTACAGAAAGTTTACTAGACTAGACCAGTTGAGAAATAGAGAATCCCTGTCTTGAAAGTGAGACAGAGGGATGCATGTCTGCAAAGAGCACAACCTACTGCTCACTGCTAGGCAGCAATTCACTGGCATATACTTTCCAATTAGAATTGGGTTTTGTTGAGTAAACAGAGGCAGAAGCACAGCTGGTCTCAGGGGGCCTTCCTGTTTTATTTAATTACCAGGAGTAGAGCCTAGTCTATTGATATTCTGATTTGGAGTGGAAGCAGCTTGTGGCCAGTCTTTTCAATTACAAATGTCTTAAACTCCTTCTGAGGGGAGGGGATTTTCTGGCCTAACTCTAGGACTGTGTATTTCATTAGCTTATCATAAAGCCCTCTTTATAATTTTTTGCTATAGCAACCATGCCATTATTACACCTATCACAATTGTGAAAACTTCACAGTATTCTCTAATAGCAAGTATGTAATAAACACCCCCAAATTATCTCTATACATTTTTCCTTTTTATAATTATTTGGTTTAAGAACTTTTTTTTGTCAAAATTTCAATTATTACCCAAATTGAAAGAATATCATAATACGTCCAATGTCCTATCACTTACCTTCAACAATAAGACAGATCCAGTTTTTAAAAACCGAAACATTACATCCTTTATGTTGTATTTGGTCTTTCATTTCTGAGAATGTTTGAAATAATTCTAAGTAATAACAGTAGTATACAGTGTAAATAATATGTGATACTGTTTGCATACTTTGAACCTTACTTGAATATCATACTTATTCTTTGGCAATATGTATTTTTTATTCTTTATTTTTATTTTATTTATAAAAAGGAAACACTGACAAAATCATAGGATAAGAGGGGTACAGCTCCACACAATTCCCACCCCCAGAAATCCATATCCCATCCCCTCCCCTGATAGCTTTCCTATTCTTTAACCATCTGGGAGTATGGACCCAGGGTCATTATGGGGTGCAGAAGGTGGAAGGTCTGGCTTCTGTAATTGCTTCCCCACTGAACATGGGCATTGACAGGTCAATCCATACTCCCAGCCTGCCTCTCTCTTTCCCTAGTGGGGTCAAGTTCTGAGGAATCAGAGCTCCAGAAAACATTGGTGGGGTTGTCTGTCCAGGGAAGTCTGGTTGGCATCATGCTAGTATCTGGAACCTGGTGGCTGAAAAGAGAGTTAACATATAAACCCAAAGAAATTGTTGACTAATCATGGACCTAAAGGCTGGAATAGTGAAGATGAAGAGTTGGGGGGGGGGGACTCCTCTGTTTTGTAGATTGCTCCAACCAGCGGGGCAGTGAACAGGGGCTAGGAACCTCAGGACCTGGAATGACAGGGACAAGAGACACGAAAGAACGACAGCAAGACAGGTTTCTGATCAAGCTGCAAAATTTTATTGTGTTCACAGGCATTATAAGGCTTTGGGGAAGGGGGGGAGTGCTGGAGGAGGAGGAGGAGGAGGGGGAGCAATCTTCAAAGTGGAATGTTCCTTGAAACATACAATGGCCGAAACCATATTTGTTACCACAACTATGTGTTGTGTCACTTGATTTCTGATAAATGGTCTACCTGAGGGGAAATGGTCTGCCCGGGGGGAAATTGGAAACTTGTCTCGAGGGCTTCCATTGTTTCAAAGCTTATCAAGCAGAAAAATGGCTTCTGGCAGTAGATAGCTGGTAAGAATATTTTAGTTATATTCCAAAGGGCCTGTGGCTATACTAATTTTTTTTTCTTTTCCTCTGAGCCTGAAATTTGATATGCAGGTGGAATCAAGTTACTGTCTGGGGAAGATGATGTCATGACTGCAAAAAGGACCAGAAAGCTGGATCTGGGAAGAGAGTAGCTCCCAAATATGGAAAAGGTGTATAAATGTTGTTGAATGTAAACCCCATCAACTTGATATGATCTGGGCTCCATAATTAGCTTAGGAGCCTGTGTGACCTCTGCATCCCTCTAGATCTGAGCTCACATTCTGTGGTCATGAATAGGAACATTCCATGCTACCCCAATATCAACTCATCTTCCACAGGTATAGCATAGAGTATGTTGTCCATCCTCCCTTTGGGGATGGAACATTCTCTACCATTATTGATCCAAGTTGAGGGCAAGGTCCTATGGGGGCACACAAAGGGGTCTGTTTTGTTGTTCCTGATAGAAATGACCTATAACAATGGAGAGAGGAATTTATTTGAGATCTAGGCCCATCAAGTCTGTTTGGGAATCTCAGAACTCCCCGATTAGGGCCTCAGCTGGTGAAATGGCCTGATAGTGACTAAAGAGCCATCTTTAGAGTATGCCAGTCTCTTGCCCTTATTCAGCTGTTGCAGTCCTTGCTTTGATAAGGTTAGCTTTGGAGTGAGTGAGAGAACTGTAATAGGAAGTAGGTGAGGTGGTTATCTAAGTGGACATTATTTCATTATGAACTTGATACTGACTCACTAAAGACTATTGTGTATTTTTGCTTTCAGGTATATATTTTGCCCTAATTTATGGATACATGTGAACATATGCTCTATCTTATGGGAACTGGCCTATATCTAGGTTTTGGGACTTTGTTAGGAAGTGAACCTCCTGGAATGGAATTAGAGAATACCATGAAAGGAAAGGTCTCACCCAAGTGATGAGGGTGAAAGGTTGGCATTCCTTGCCTGACGTCTCTGTACACAGCCTGAGGTGAAGCATGCTGAGATTGTACTCATTGCATTGATTTGGTTGGAATCCGTGGATGCAATATCATTGGGCCTGACATGAGAGAAACATGCAGGGAAGTGAGCCCCACCCTAGAGGTTCCAGGATTGGAAGAAACATGGGCTCTATAGAGGAAGCAGGAGATGCCTGTTGTCTTAGGGTTTAAGAAGACAATAGATAGTTACTGCAATAATCACCTTGTTTGGCAGTTGGGTAAGCTTTGAAATATCCCTTTGTTAGGATTTGCTGTATCATACACACCATCACCATATAAAACATTATTTGCATAAAGCTATGCCACCAGTTGCTTTTGTTCTCCCTGGACTAAGCTTTTAAGAGAGTCAACATATCAAAGACTCAGCCTATGTATTAAAAAGACTCAGTCTGTGCTTTAAAAAGTTTGAGACATTGAATCAGTTTTTCCCCTCTCATATAACTTAGTGATTTATATGAATACAAATTAATAGGAGTGTACATAAACACCACTCCCATCACCAAAGGACTGTGTCCCTTCTCACCCCCACCCCGCCCCATAAAGCTGAACATTCACCCTCCCCCTCCACCCAGGGTTTTTACTTTGGTGCCCTACTCCAAATTTACTCATATCCTGCTTTGAGTTTCCTTTCCTGTTATTCTTTCTCAACTTCTGTTTATGAGTGGGATCATCCCATCCTTATCTTTATGTTTCTGACTTAGCTCACTTAACATAATTCCTTCTAGCACCATCCAAGATGGGTCAGAGAAGGTGGGTTCATTGTTCTTAATAGCTGCATAGTATTCCATTGTGTATATATACCACAGCTTTCTCAGCCACTCATCTGTTGTTGGGCACCTGGGTTGCTTCCAGGTTTTAGCTATTATGAATTGTGCTGTTATGAACATAGGTGTACACATACCTTTTTGGTTGGGTGTTCTTGAGTCTTTGGAGGTATATCCCTAGGAGAGGAATTACTGGGTCATATGGAATGTCCATGTCTAGCCTTATAAGAGTTCTCTAGACTGCTCTCAACAGAAGTTGGACCAATTTACATTCACACTAGCAGTGCAGAAGGGTTCCTTTATTCCCACAACCTCTCCAGTATTTGTTGTTGCTGTCCTTTCTGATGTATGCCATTCTTATAGAAGTGAGGTGGTAGGTATCTCAATGTTGTCTTTATTTGCATTTCTCTGAGAATCAGTGACTTGGAGAAATTTTTCATGTATTTGTTAGCCTTTGGTATCTCTTCTGCAGTGAATGTTCTGTTCGTATCCTCTGCCCATTTTTGGATGGGATCATTTGCTTTTTTGCTGCTAAGTTTGCTCAGCTCATTGTATATTTTGGTTATTAGTCTCTTGTTTGGTATATGGCATGTGAAGATCTTCTCCCATTCTTTGAGGGGTCTCTTTCTTTGTGTGATAGTTTCTTTGGCTGTGCAGAAGCTTTTCAATTTGATGTAGTCCCATTGATTTGTTTCTGCTTTAGTCTTCCTTGCAATTGTGTTTGTATCATCAAAGATGATGGATGATTTTCTGGGTTTCTGTGGTGTCAGTTGTGATGTCTCCTCTGCTGCTTACAATACTATTCATTTGAGTCTTCTCACCCCACTTTTTTTAGTGAGTCTATCTAGGGGTTTGTCAATCTTGTTTAATTTTTCAAAGAACCAACATTTGGCTTCATTGATCTTTTGTATGGTACTCTTATTTTTGATTATTATTTCTGATCTAACTTTAGTGATTTCACTCCTCCTGGTTGCTTTAGGGTTTCTTTGTTCCTCTTCCTCTAAGTTCTAAGTCCTTAAGTGCAGTCAGGTCATTTATTTGAGCTTTTTCTTGTTCTTTAAGCAGCATGTTGCTGAGTTTCCAAATTTTGTGACTTTTAGCAATTTTCTGTTTGTTGTTGAATGTTAGCTTTACTCCACTGTGGTCTGAGAAGATGATTAGGATGAATTCAATGCTCTTGAATTTGGTGATACTGTTTTTGTGGCCTAACAAGTGGTTTATCCTTCAGGATGTGCTGTGTAGATTTGAAAAGAATATGTGTTCCTGTTTTGGGGGGTGAAGAACTCTGAAAACGTTCAGGAGGTCTTGTCTGTCCATCTCTTCATTTAATTCTCTTGTTTCTTTGTTGATTCTCTGCTTTGTTGATCTGTCTAAGTATGAGAGTGGGGTGTTAAAGTCTCCCACTATTATTGTATTACTATCGATGTATTTTTGTAGTTCTTTTAAAATTTTTTAAAAATTTTATTTATTTATTTATTCCCTTTTGTTGCCCTTGTTGTTTTACTGTTGTAGTTATTATCGATGTCACTGTTGTTGGATAGGGCAGAGAGAAATGGAGAGAGGAGGGGAAGACAGAGAAGAGGAGAGAAAGATAGACACCTGCAGACCTGCTTCACCGCCTGTGAAGCGACTCCCCTGCAGGTGGTGAGCTGGGGGCTAAAACCAGGATACTTTCGCTGGTCCTTGCATTGGCGCCATGTGCGTTTAACCCGCTACGCTGCCACCTGACTCCCATATTTTTGTAGTTCTTTCAGTAGGTGTTTGATGTATTTAGATGGTCCCTCACTGGGTGCACAGATGTTAATAATTGTTAAGTCTTCATGGCTGATTGATCCTCTAATCATTATTTAATGGCCTTGCCTATCTTTTATTACTTTATTTAACATAAAGTTTATTGTGTCAGAGATAAGAATAGCTGGTCCTGCCTTTTTTGTGGTACATTAGCCTGTATGATAGTTTTCCATCCTTTCCCTTTAAGTCTGTGTTTGTCTTGTTGGGTCAAGTGGGATTCTTGCATACAGCATATGGTTGGGTTGTGTTTTCTGATCCATTCTCCCACTCTGTGCCTTTGAATGGGTGAGTTTAAGCCATTGATATTTATTGATACTATGGATTTAAGGTATTGCTGTGCCATTATTCAACAATTTTTATTTGCTCTGATATATGGCAAGTCTTATGGTAATGTTCTTGTTTATAGGAGGTCTTTTAGAACCTCTTTCAGGACAGGCTTGGTTATGGTTGCCTCCTTTAACTTTTGCCTATCTGAGAAGGTTTTGATCCCTCCATCTACTTTTAATGAAAGTCTATCAGGATATATTATCCTTGATTAAAACCCCTTTTCACTGAGGGCTGTGAAATAAGTCAGAAACAGAAGGATGAATATGGGATGATCTCACTCTCAGGCAGAAGTTGAAAAACAAGATCATAAAAACAAACACAAGCAGAACCTGAATTGGAATTGGCATGTTGCACCAAAGTAAAAGACTCTGGGGGTGTGTGTGGGGGAAACAGATCCAAAAAGGATGACAGAGGACCTAGTGGGGGTTTTATTGTTATATGGAAAACTGGGAAATGTTATTGGAAGGAAAATGGTTATCTATTTGTCCTGGAAACCCCAGGAAGCTTATGGCAAAGCGGGAATGATGGCGTATAAGCCACTCTGTATCTGTGAGAGAAAAGGGCAGAATAATTAAATCCGGTTCTTTCCCTAAGACCTGCACAGACCTATTTCTCCCTTGGTGAATCATGAATGCTAACGCGTCTATCTCAGTGAGGAGTCTTGGAGTTCCTCCTACTGGCGTGTGAAGCCACTCAAGAACCCCATGGTCTTGCCACAATGCCCCTACTACTGTGGGGGTGGAGTTGAAGATTAGAAGGTTTACCGAAGAGGAGGGAGAGAATCGAACAAGGCGCATGTCCTGGAGGGCCTGGTTAACCCTTTCCAGTGCCAAGGAGGCCTCGGGAGTTAACTTACGTTTTGAGGAGGGCTGTTTGTTTCCTTTTAACAGGTCAAACAGTGGTTGGAGGCAGCTTGTAGGCAGATAGAGATACTGCCTAAGCCAATTTAAATTTCCTAGAAAACTTTGTAAAGAAGCAAGAGTAAGGTTAGAAGGGAAGGTAACATTAGGTTTTAAGGGACGAATTTGCGTTAGAGAAATCTCTGAACCTAGGAAGGATATTGGAGGGATTAGCTGTATCTTCTCAGGGGCTACATTAAGGCCGCTTTTCTTTAATGCAGGAATGAGAAAATCACGTAAGGCATAGAGATCTGTATCTGATTTTCCCCATATTAAAATATCATCTGTATAATGAAAAATATTAAGGCCCTTATGAATATATGCGACAAGGGCAGATTTAACAGCCTCCTGACAAGTAGTAGGACTATTGGCCATACCCTGGGGCAGCACCACCCATTCAAATCTATCAGCAGGGCTGGCGTTATTAATAGAAGGAACAGAGAAGGCAAAACGTTTACAATCTTGTGGATGCAAGGGAATAGAGAAAAAACAATCTTGTATATCAATAGCTATGATTGGAATTCCTGTGGGAATTGCAGAAGCAAGAGGCAAACCCCTTTGGGGGGAGCCCCAGACCTGCATGGTTTTATTTACTGCACGGAGATCTTGAAGGAGGTGCCATTTTCCTGAGCGCTTTTTAATCACAAAGACAGGAGTATTCCATGGGCTTCGAGAATGGCGAATGTGTCCTAAGGACAACTGATCTCGGACGAGCTCTTTTAAAATTTCTAGTTTATCCCTAGGTAAAGGCCACTGTTCCACCCAGACAGGCTCATTAGAAAGCCAGCTTAAACGGGGTGTTTGGCTATGAACAGTGGCATTTAGTATTGGGGGTGCTGATTAGACCTGGTCTCTTGGGAACGGGTGTTACACTCTGCAGAGGCATCTGTGGATATCCTAACATCAAGACATTTTAGAAGATCCCTGCCCAATAGGTTGGTGCTAATATTAGCTACCAAAGGGTGGAAGTGTCCGGTAGAACCTTCTGGGTCTTCCCACATGAGCGAGTCTCGTGTGCGAAATGATTGGGTCACCCCTCCTACTCCATGTATACTGGGTCCAGGGATGAGTTCCCAATCTTGGGGAACTTCTTCTTGCCTTAAAATCGTCTTTGCTGCCCCCGTGTCAACCAAAAATTTAAAAGGAATATTGCCAATCTTTACTGTCATAGAAGGGTGACCTCGTTCTAAAACACCCACTAGATGGCACGACTACAGTGGCACACCCCCCGAAACCCTAGATGTCACCTGACGCGATCTGAAGAATCTGATTCGCAGACTCCAAGGACAGAACCTTTTTACTGCCTGTCTGCCTTTCCTGCTTTTGCTTTGACCTGTCACGTTTTGGCGGTTCCAGCTCACAATCTACAGAAAAGCAGAATTCCAGAGGCTGACCTTCCTCATGCAGCATTTCATCCCCTGCCATTTCTCCCCCTAGTCGCCTACTTTGGACTGAGACTTCTATCGGACTTGCTGGTATACCCTTTGGACACTTTAGACAGTTTTACAGCAGCTTCCTTCCCTTCACATTGCTGGTTTTTCATAGACTGACCCTGAGTAGTTCATAGACTTTACACACTGTTGCCTTGGGCATTAGATAAAAGGAAAGGGGGAGATGCTGGGAAATTGTGCCAATGCAGTCACATCTGCCATGTTGTCCCCTCAGGCTACTGCTAGTTCCCTGGAGAGTTGGGACATTCTCGGAGTGCCTGTTCAGCCATGTTGTGCCCTCAGGACATTGTCTATATCCCCGCAATATCTGGAGTGCTCTGGTTACTCCTCCCCCCTCCCATTCTCACGAGAGTTATCATCCTATCCTGGAGTGCTATGGTTACTCCTCCCCCTTCCCATTCTCGCGAAAGCTACTCCTATAAAAACCCTTCATTTTCTGCACCTCGCTCTCTTGCCGGCACTCCACTCTGGTGTTCAGACGCAGGAAAGGTTACTGCGTGAGGCGGCCATTTTCTCTACCTCCACGTGGCCCAACTTGCTTCTCTAACACCCAACTCTGAGGTGCCAGCGCGAATAAAGATTTGTGTTTCCTCTTCGCTCTGGACCCTCTCTCTCTTCTCTGCGGCCCGCGCACTACAACATCTGGCTCTACAACAATTAATGATTTACAGTTGACAGTAAAATACAGCAGTCTGTACATGTGTAACATTTCTCAGTTTTCCACATACTAGTGCAACTCCCTCTAGGTCATCCTCTGCTGTCATATTCTAGGACCTGAACATGCCTCCCTCTACCCTAGAATCCTTTACTTTGGTACAATACATGAAATCCAGTCCAACTTCTGCTTTGTGTTTTCCCTTCTGTTGTTGTTTTCAACTTCTGCCTGAATGAGATCATCCCATATTCATCCTGCTCTTTCTGACTTATCTCACTTAATGTGATTCTTTCAAGCTCCATCCAAAGTGGGATGAAGAAAGTGAATTCATCATTTTTAATAGCTGAGTTGTATTCCATTGTGCACATATACCACAGCTTACTCAGCCACTCATCTGTTGTTAGACACCTCGGATGCTTCCAGGTTTTGGCTATTACAAATTGTGTTACTATGAACATAGGTATACATAAATCTTTTTGAATGGGTGTGTTGGTTTCCTTAGGATATATACCCAGGAGAAGAATTGCAGGGTCATAGGGCAGGTCCATTTCTAGCCTTCTGAGAGTTCTCCAGACTGTTCTCCACAGAGGTTGGACCAGTTGACATTCCCACCAGCAGTGCAGGAGGGTTCCTTTGACCCCACAACCTCTCCAGCATTTGCTGCTGTTACCTTTTCTGATATATGACATTCTCACAGGAGTGAAATGGTATCTCATTGTTGTCTTTATTTGCATTTCTCTGACAATCAGTTGAATTGGAGCATTTTTTTCTTATGTCTGTTGGCCTTTTGGATCTCTTCTTTAGTGAATATTCTGTCCATATGTTCTCCACACTTTTGGATAGGGTCATTTTTATTGTTGTTTTGTGGTTGTTGCAGAGTTAGGTGAGCTCTTTAAATATTTTTGTTATTAACCAGAATCTTTCTGTTTTGGTGGCACTTCCTTTTGCAGTTCAGAATCTTTTCAGTTTGACATAGTTCTATCTGCTTATATTTGTTTTCATTTCGACTAGACTTGAGTCATCAAAGAGACCTTTAAAACTGAGATCGAAAAGAGTTCTGCCAGTGCTTTCCTCTGAATATTTGATAGTTTCTGGTCTAGCATCCACATCCGTTGGATCATTGGAGCTTACTTTTGTATGAGGTGAATTGTATTGATTTAATTTCATTATTCTGCATCTTTCAACCCAAATTTACCAACACTATTTGTTGAAGAGACTCTCCTTTCTTCATTTAATATTTTGGACCCCACTGTCAAAACCTAGATGTCCATAGGAGTAAGGGTTTATTTTTGGGCTTTCAGTTGTATTCCACTAGCTAGTGTGTCTATTTTTGCTCTAGTCCCAGGCAGTTTTGAATACAATAGCCCCATTACACAGTTTGAAACCTTGCAGTATGATGCCTCCAGTCTTCTTTTTCTTTTTTTTTTTTTTCTTAAGTTTTCTTTGGTGATTGTAGGTATTATTCTGATTCCAGATAAACTTTTGTAGCTTTGTTCTATTACCATAAAGAAATTTGGTGGGACCTTTATGGGAAATGCATTAAATCTTTAATGCTGTGGTCACAACAGTTATTTTGACTATGTTAATTCTAATCTATTTCCATTTCTTTGTATCTTTTTCTATTTCTTTGAATAGTGACTCATAATTTTCCATACATAAGTCTTTCATTTCCTTTGTTAGATTATTTTTTAGATATTTGATTTGTTTTGCTGCTATAGTGAATGGGACTGATTTTTAAATTTCTTCTTCTGACTTAGTGTTTGCATAGAGGGATGCCACTGATTTCTTGAGCAGAAGAAGCATCCTATACTTACCTTCATGCAGCCATCTACTAAAATTTCAGTTTTTAAACACTGGACTCCTCTGTGTCCAGGGGTTCATATCAGTGTGAATCCCCTCTATTCAGAGCTGAGATAAACTAGGAACTCAAATTCAAATGCTCTTATAATCTTTTTGTTTTATACTCAATATTAATGTCTCCAACTTCACTTTTTATTTTTTATTATATGTATCTTCTATCTTTCCTTTGTTAGTCTAACTAATGGTTTGTTATTTATGTTGCTATTTAAAAAGAACAAACTTTTGGTTTTATTTAATTTTCTTTCTCTTTGTTTTCTTTTCTTTTTCTTTCCTGTTGGAGCTTCATGCCTGTGCATTGTAATTTTTTAATTCTCTGTTTTACTTATGTCTACTCTAATATATTTCTTTCATTCTGCTTTTACCAGGTTTATATATATATATATATATATTTTTTTTTTTCTTTTTGCCTCCAGGGTTATCACTGGGGCTCCATGCCAGTACTACAAATTCACTGCTCCTGGCTGCCATTTTTTCCATTTAATTGGAAAGGATAGAAATTGAGAGAGGAAGGGGAGATAGAAAGGGAGAGAGACACCAGAGCTCTGCCTTATGGATTGTGAAGCGACCCCCCTGCAGGTGGGGAGCTGGAGGCTTGAACCAGGATCATCACGAGGGTCTTTGCGCTTTGTACTATGTGCACTTAACCCCATGCACCACTGCTTGTATCCCTCTGGGTTTATTTCTTCTTCTAATTCTTCAAGTTGTTAACTTAGAGTTTGATCTATGATTTTTCCTCCTTTTTGTTTTCCTTCCTTCCTTCCTTTTTCTCTTTTTCTTTCTTTTTTTGTTATCACTGAGACTTCACTATTCCAGACCACTTTTTTTTCACAGAGACAGAGACAGAGACAGAAAGAAAGGCACTACACCACCCATGCTTCCTTCAGGGCAGTGGGGGTTGGACTTAAATCTTTGTCATCACAGGACCAAGCCTGAGTATTGAAGTGAGCTATTTTGCTGGCTCTGTTGTTTTTTAAATGTACACACTTATCACTGTAAATTTCTCCTAGTGTTCTACCTTCACTGTACCCCGTGTATTTTGGTATATTTTTCATTTAATTTATCTCTAAGTATGTTGTAAATTCTGTTGTTGTTTTTTATTTGCACCACTCTTTTTTTTCCCTTTTGTTGCCTCCCTTTTTTTATCATTGTTGTGGTTATTATTGTTGTTGTTATTGATGTCGCTGTTGCTGGACAGAACAGAGAGAAATGGAGAGAGGAGGGGAAGACAGAGGGGTAGAGAAAGATACCTGCAGACCTGCTTCACTGCTTTCCAAGCAACCTGCCCTGCAGGTGGGAAGCTGGGGAGTGGGGGGTCTTGAACCAGGATCCCTACTCTGGTCATTGTGCTTTGCACAATGTGCACTCAACCCACTGCACTACCGCCCGGCCCCCTATTTGATCCACTCTTTAAGATTCTAATGAATTTTTCATTTTCCTTCGGTTATCTATTTCTATATTCATTCTTGGGGTCAGAGATAATGTTTTGTATGATTTCTCTCTTTTTGAAATTGTTGAGACTTATTTTGTGACCTAGTAGGGTGAGTCTCTGGGGAAGCGGAGCTCCAGGACGCACTGGTGGGGTCTTCAGTCCAGGGAAGCCTGGCCGGCATCCTGATGGCACCTGGAACCTGGTGGCTGAAAAGAGAGTTAATATACAAAGCCAAACAAATTGTTGAAGAATCATGGACCCAAAGGTTGGAATAGTGGAGATGAAGTGTTGGGGGGTACTCACTGCAAACTCTAGTGTACTACTGCTTTCAGGTATATATTTGCCCTAGTTTATAGATACGTGTGAACAGATGCTCTATCTCTTGGAACCTAGTCTATATCTAGGTTTTGGGACTTTGTTAGGAAGTGAATCACCTGGGATGGAATTAGAGAATACTATGAAAGGAAAAGTCTCACCCGAGTGATGAAGCTGAAGGGTTGTCGTTTCACATCTGAAGTCTCTGGACACAGTCTGAAGTGAAGCATGCTGGGGTGGCACTCATTGCGTTGATTAGGTTGCGATCAGCGGATGCAATATTATTTGATAAGAATTGGGAGAAGCATACGGGAAAGTGGGCCCTACCCTAGGGTCCCAGGACTGGGGGAAGTTTAGGCTCTATAGTGGAAATGTGAGGCTCCTGCTGTCTTACGGTTCAAGAAGACAATGGATAGTTATTGTTATCATCACATTATTTGGTAATTGGGTTAACTTTGAAAAGTCCCTTTGTTAGACATACAATCAATTTTCCCCTTCTCATATTAATTAGTGATTTATATGACTACAATTTAATAGGTGTGTACATAAACACCATTCTCATCACCAAAAGACTGTGTCCCATCCCACCCCCCCACCCCCCCACCCCCCGCTGGCCCAGGAAGCCGCATGTCCACTCCCCCTCACCACAGGGTTTTTACTTTGGTGCCCTACTCCAAATTTACTCATATCCTGCTTTTAGTTTTCTTTTCTGATCTTCTTTCTCAACTTCTGTTGATGAGTGGGATCATCCCATACTCATCTTTATCTTTCTGACTTAGCTCACTTAACATAATTCCTTCTAGCTCTGACCAAGATGGGTCAGAGAAGTTGAGTTCATTGTTAGTAGCTGCATAATATTCCACTGTATATATATATATATATATATATATATATATATATATATATATACCACAGCTTTCTCAGCCACTCATCTGTTGTTGGGTACCTGGGTTGCTTCCAGGTTTTAGCTATTATGAATTGTGCTGCTATGAACATAGGAGTACACACATCATTTTGGTTGGGTGTTATGGAGTCCTTGGGGTATATCCCCAGGAGAGTAATTACTGGGTCATATGGAAAGTCCAGGAGAGGAATTTACTGGGTCATATGGAAGGTCCATGTCTAGCCTTGTGAGAGTTCTCCAGACTGCTCTCCACAGAGGCTGGACCAATTTATATTCCCACCAGCAATGCAAAAGGGTTCCTCTGTCCCCACAGCCTCTCCAGCATTTGTTGCTGCTGTCCTTTTTGATGTATGTCATTCTTACAAGAGTGAGGTGGTATCTCAATGTTGTCTTTATTTGCATTTCTCTGACAATCAGCAACCTGGAACAGTTTTTCATATGCTTGTTAGCCTTTTGGATCTCCTCTGGAGTGAATGTTCTGTTCATATCCTCTGCCCATTTATGGATGGTGTCATTTGCTTTTTTGGTGCTAAGTTTGCCGAGCTCTTTGTATATTTTGGTGATTAGTCTCTTGTCTGATGTATGGCATGCAAAGATCTTCTCCCATTCTGTGAGGGGTCTCTTTGTGTGATAGTTTCTTTGGATGTGCAGAAGCTTTTCAATTTGATGTAGTCCCATTTGTTTGTTTCTGCTTTAGTCTTCCTTGCACTTGGGTTTGTTTAATCAAAGATGTCTTTAAGGTTTAGGTGGGAAAGTGTTTTACCAATGTTTTCCTCTAAGTATTTGGTTGTATCTGGTCTAACATCCAGGTCTTTAATCCATTTGGAGTTGTTTTTTGTTTCCGGTGAGATAAAGTGGTTCAATTTCATTCTTCTGCATGTTTTAACCCAGTTTTCCCAGCACCATTTATTGAAGAGAGCCTCCTTCCTCCATTTAATACTTTGGGCCCCCTTATCAAAGATTAGATGTCCATAGGTGTGGGGGTATAAATCTTTTTTTACATTGTCTCTTTTCACATACATGGGGGCTGTGTGGTTTGGTATATGCATGTTTATATTTATTTACTTGTTTACTTTTTAAAAATCTCTTTATTGGGGGCTTAATGGTTTACATTTGACAGTATAATACAGTTGTTTGTATATGCATAACATTTCCCAGTTTTCCACATAACAATTCAACTCCCACTAGGTCCTCCTGTAATGTTGACTTACTTTCTTACTTATTTTTGCCATTAGGATTTTCTTTTTTTAAAAAAAAATATTTATTTGCTTATTCCCTTTTGTTGCCCTTGCTGTTTTATTGTTGTAGTTATTATTCTTGTTGTTATTGATGTCGTCTTTGTTGGATAGGACAGAGAGAAATGGAGAGAGGAAGGGAAGACAGAGAGGGGGAGAGAAAGACAGACACTTGCAGACCTGCTTCACTGCCTGTGAACTGACTCCGCTGCAGGTGGAGAGCCATGGGGTTGAACAGGGATTCTTATGCAGGTTCTTGTGCTTAACCCATTGAGCTACCGCCCGACTCCCACCATTAGGATTTTCACTGGGACTTTGCACTTGCACAGTTCTTGTACTTCCAGTAAACTCTCTTTTTTTATAAAGAGTGAGAGACAGAGGGAGAAATATACAGGGAAAAGAGAGACATCACTGTACTTTTAGACCCCTCATACTTCTTTTGTGTTCCCATGTGGTGGCCAGGTGCTTGATTGTAGATCTTCACACATAGTAAAATATATGCTTTATTGGGTAAACTATTTCCCAGTTCCCAATATATTTATATTTTAATATCTCCATAATAAATTGACCATTTTATCTGTATACAGTGTCCTTTGTCTTATGCAACAGTGTTTTAAAGACTATTTTTTATCTAATATAACCATAGCCATCCCAGCTCTCTATTGGCTATTATTGTCGTGAATGTACTTTCCTATCCTTTCACTTTCTCTGTGTGAGCTTTTGGGTATGAATCAAATCTTTTGGGTGTAGCATACGTTTGGTTCTTTTTGCCACTTTTTCTCCTTTTCTTTTGGAGCCCTTATAATGTATTGATTGACTTTCTTGATGGTGTCCACAGGTCATGCTTAGGTCACTTCAATTTGTTTTTTTTTTTTTGTCCAAGCACAATAATTTCAATTTCCCTATTTTCAAGTTTTCTGGCTAGTTTTTTTTTTTACTACCTCTTCAACTTTGATGTTGAATCCCTTTAGTGACCTTTTCAATTCCAGTTACTGTACTTTCAGACTCTACAATTTCAGTTTGGTTCCTTTTTATCTCCATTTGATATTTTTTGCTTTCTTTATAGATAATTTTCCTTATTTTCAGTAGTTATTTATCCATGGATATTTGAACACATTTTTAAGTACTTTATTTATTTTAATGGAGAGAGGGGGAGAGGGGGAGCAAGGGAGAGGGAGAGAGGGAGGGAGGGACGGAGGAAGGGAGAGAGAGAGAGAGAGAGGGAGGGAGAGAGAGAGAGGGAGGGAGAGAGAGAGAGATTGGGAACATGAGCAAGCCACCAGAGCACTGCTCAGCTCTGGCTTACTGTGGTGCTGAGGATTGAATTGGGTCATGCTGACATGAAAAATCTTTTTGCATAACCGTCATGCTGTCTCCCCAGTCTAAACTTTGAGCATATTTAACATTATTGTTGTAGGGTATTTCTCTGGTAAGTGTAATGCCTGTTTCTTCAGTTTTTTTTTTCTTTGAATGGGCCACACTTTGCAGTTTCCTTTACATGTCTTGCCATTTTTTTTTGTGCAAAACTGGACATTGACTATTATGTTGCAACTATGAAAATAAAAATCCTTTTCTTTCCCCAGTATTTGATTCTTTTATTGTTTAAACAATCCACTTGTTTATTGACTTTCCCAATCTTTTCTTGCCAAGGCTGTTTTCCTGGGTATTTGTATTGTTAGAAGTTTCTTTTCCTTGACTTAAGTTTATCTAGTATGTTTATTGCAGGGACCTGGTTTATGGTACCCTGGGAGAGACCTGAGTTCCTCCCAGTGTCTGCTTTGGCACAATTGTTTCCATAAAGAATCAGGGAGCCTGTGAATCAGGCAAAGTAAACTTTGTTTAGAAGAAAGAGACATGGCTTACACTCAAACATGAGTGTCACTAGAGAATTTGACACCTTGCTGATTTCCCTCCACTTTAAAAAATTATGTATTTATTATTGGATGGAAACAGAAATTGAGAGGGGAGGGGGAATGAGGTAGAGAGAAAGGGAGTTGGGTGGTAGCTCAGCGGGTTAAGCACACATGGCAGCGCCAAGGCTAAGAATCCTGGTTCCAGCTCCTGGCTCCCCACCTGCAGGGGAGTGGCTTCACAGGCTGTGAAATAGATCTGGAGGTGTATGACTTTCCTTGTCTCTCCATTTCTCTCTGTTCTATCCAACAACGATGACATCAAATAACAACAATAATCACTACAACAATAAAACAACAAGGGCAACAAATAGGGACAATAAATAAATAAATATTTTAAAAAAAGAGGTAGAGGGAAAGACCTGCAGACCTGCTTCACTGCTTGTGAAGATTTCCCCCGCAGGTGGGTTTCCCTTCACTTTTGATATCTCTGAGAGCTCTGTTCTCACCACCAGACACATGAGGTCAGTCCCCTCTAGGAGCAGGTAAGTAACCAGAAACTGTCCTGGGATGTCTAGAGACAAAGACCAGGGTCCTTTAGGTAATTTGAAACTACTGGTAATTCTGTTACCACTATAGAATGTTCATGTGACTAAAGCCTGGGCTTGTCTGGCCTTAATTTCCCTCTAACATGTTGACAGATATTTCTGGAATACCAGAAGCTAAAATCAAATAAACATTCAAACAAGAAAAAAACCAAATAATACAAGTGAAAAATATTTCTATCAGTCTTTCATTTATCTTGAATTTTCTTTCCACACTCAACCTGGCTTCTGAGTGTAGAAACCTGACCAAAGTGAAACAGTTCTTTTCTGCCCTGGGCATGTGTGAAACTTTATGCATTCCCCTATTATAAGTATTGAATATATTTATTTCCCAAAGAAATCCTCTCCAGCTTTTGCTCCAATATCAGCCCTTTGTCTCACATTTTAGTGGGTTGTTAGTTGGACTTTAAGGGTTTTTGAGTGATGTCCTCTGCTTTCTTGCCTGAGTCTGAATTAACTGAAATGGAGATAAGCACCTTCTGCAGTCCTGTAACCTCCAAACAAGGTAGAACAGACAATAATTTCCAAATATAATTTGCCTTATTGTTTAAATCCTTTAAAAATATTTCTTTCCTTCTTTCTTCTCTTTTCTTTTCTTCTCCTTCCTTCCTTTCTTTTTCTCTTTCTTTCTTTCTTTCTTTCTTTCTTTCTTTCTTTCTTTCTTTCTTTCTTTCTTTCTTTCTGCCTCCAGTATTATCACTGGGGCTTGGTGCCTACACTACGAATCCACTGCTCCTAGAGGCTATTTTTTCCCTTCTGTTACCCCTTGTTGTTTATAATTGTTGTTATTATTATTATTGTTGTTACAGCTGTTGTTGTTGGCTAGGGCAGAGAAAAATTGAGAGAGGAGGGGAAGACAAAGAAGGGGAGAGAAAGATAGACACCTGCAGACCTGCTTCACTGCTTGTGAAGTGACCCCCCTGCAGGTGGGGAGCCGGGGGCTCAAACCAGGCTCCTTATGCCAGTCCTTGCGCTTCACACCATGTCCACTTAACCCATTGAACTACAGCCCGGCCCCCTAAAATATTTCTTTATTGGATTGAGACCAATTAATAAAACGGGAAGGGAGAGACAGAGGAGACAGAAAGAGGGACACCTGCAGCCCTGCTTAATCACTAGTGAAGCTTCCCCTCCCACACAGGTGGGGACTGGGGGCTGAAATTAGGTCCTCGTGCTTTGTAATATGTGTGCTCAACTGGGAATACCACCACCCTACCTCCTAGTTTGCCTTGTTCTATCTGGGATATAGAACCAGAGTCCCACAGAGAGTATAGACCAAGACTCCTGCTACATTCAAGGGGGTCTATGGCAAGGATAAGCAAAAACTTAGCAAAACTTTCCTACTGCTTTGAACTTGTCTTTTTATTTTGATTCAGTGTCTGCTTGGTTACTATAAGCTTTTGATTCCTTTTCAAAGTTCCAAAGAGTTGGTTTCCACAGTTGCCACTGGATTATTTATTTTTGCCCTTTCTCTGGAGACATGAGAGTGTGGAGCTCCCTACTCTACTATCTTCCTTTAGACATTGTTATGAAGTGAGTGCTTTTGAACAGAAATTACCCACTCATTAGTCATACAGAATTGATATTTTATGCGGTTCAGGTGACTCCATTTCATTGACCGTAGTTGTTTGGACCATGGACCACATACCTGATTTTGTGTGTGGAATCTTGCTGGGGGGAAGGATTGAGACCACAGCACTTAACTGTCATTTATGATATTGTTTGGTTTTGTCTTTCTTATTTTCATGTCCTTCTGGGGGTTCAATCCAGGGTCACAGGTATGCAAGACATGCATGCTTTATCCCTGATCCATCTGCACCTGAAAATCTTTCCTTAGTGAATCAGATTATTTATTTATTTATTTATTTATTTTTGTATCCAGGGTTATTGTTTGGACTTGGTGCCTGCACTAGGAATCCACTGCTTCTGGAGGTCATTTTTCCTGTTGCCCTGGTTGTTAACCCTTCTTGTCATTATTATTGTTGTCACTGATATTGTTGTTGTTGGATAGGACAGAGAGAAATCGAGAGAGAAGGGAAGACAGAGAAGGGGAGAGAAAGACACAGACCTGCAGATCTGCTTCACCACTTGTGATGCGACCCCCCTGCAGATGGGGTGCCGGGGCCTCAAACTGGGATCCTTACGCAGGTCCTTGTGCTTCATGCCCTGTGCACTTAACCGCTGCGCTATCGCCGGACTCCCAGATGATCTCTTTTGACTGTCTACACTGAAAAAAAATCAAGCAAATAGCTTCATAAACAGAGGCTAAAAGTACACACTAATCCTAAGTAGGTTTTAGGATTTAGAATCAACAGCAAGGATGGTAGACCAGAGTGAGTGCTGCAGAGAAGCTATAAAGAAGACATCAGGTGACTGTGAAAGGGGATAAAAGCCAATACCCATATTTTTTTTTGTCTTCAAGGTCTTTCCAATTCTAGTGTCTGTCTACTTGCAACAAGCATCATTTCTCAAGATTCCTTCTGTGATTTCCCGTTTTATTTTTACGTATACATTCAGTTGCAAGCTGACTTCCATAACTACTCAGACTTTTGAGAAATGCATCTGAGTTGCCTCCTTAACATATTTTTAATTTTCTTACAAAGTCATTGACAATAATAAAAAGAACATCATCAGAGAAAATGTTGCCAATGAAACCAACTAATGTAAAAAAATGGTTTAAGACACCAGATAGGACTGGATTTGTTCATTCTTAATTTGCAAGGTACAAAAAATATGTTCAAATTTCAGTCAGCAAAAATTTGAACATATTTTTGCACCATGTTAATTTTTTTTTCTATATTAGAATACACATCTTCTCTAAGTAGACTGTATTTACTTAAAGAAGGAAGTCAACTGCCTCCTAATAGGGTTTCAGAAACAGAAGGCAAAACAGGCAGTAAGTCAGACAATCATTCTGTTTGTTTCTTGAATACAAGAGTGAAATGTGTTCAGAACAGCTGTACAATACTGAGGGTGAATAATTATACTATCTGTAAAGTCTCTGCCATTGCTGTTATAAGAAGCTTCTAAAATAGATGAGAAACCAGAACTAGTCTGCCTGCTTACATGCTGAGTCAAAAAAAGGGGTGGGGGGGACCCCTTGGAGAGACTTTTGAGCTCTCAGTTGACACTATTGGAAGTGCTGCCAACTGGAAAGTGCCAGGTGACATTCCCGTTGGGGAGAAATGCCTTTTGAGTCCTTTGGCAGCTACCTTGGGGTACCCCCCTTTTTTCTTTATTGGTGGATTATGGTTTATAGTAAAAATGGTTAATGGTTTACAGTAATGGTAAACAGTAAAATATGGTAGTTTGTACATGCATAACATTTCCCAGTTTTTCACATAACAGTTTAACCCCCAATAGGTCCTCCTCTGCCACCATGTTCCAGGACCTGAACCCTCTCCCTCACTCCAGAGTCTTTTGCTTTGGTGCAATACACCAAACCCAGTCCAAGTTCTGCTTTGTGTTTTCTTATTTTTCAGTGTCTTTATTATTATTATTTTTATTATTTCTTTATTTTCTCTTTTGTTGCCCTTGTTTTTTTTTATTGCTGTTGTAGTTATTGTTGTTATTGATGTCATCGTTGTTAGTTAGGACAGAGAGAAATGGAGAGAGAGGGGAAAACAGAGGGGGATGAACTTCCTTGAAGAAGTTTCTGGGAGGTCATTGATGTAAATATTAAATAGCGTAGGAGCCAAAACAGAGCCCTGGGGGAGACCACTTGAGACAAGTCTCTATCTGCTAGACTTGTCACCCAGATGCACCCGGAATCTTCTGTTTTGGAGAAGAAACGATATAGTGTTGGCCACCCATGGAGGCCGGCATCTTGAGATCTTGACTAGGAGACCACGGTGCCAGACCGTGTCATAGGCTGCTGTGAGATCAACAAAGACAGCACCCGTCTTTAAATTCTTCTGGAATCCATTTTCAATGTAAGTTGAGAGGGCCAGGGCTTGTTCGCAGGTAGATCTTCCTGGGCAGAAAACAGCTTGGGCGGGTGATAGGAATTTCTCTGTAAGAGGAGAAATACGTGACAGAAGCAGCCTCTCAAGGAGTTTGTAACACGGAGAGGAGAGAAATTGGTCTATAGCTGGCAGCCAGTGTTGGGTCTTTCTTTGGTTTCAAAACCGCTATAATCTTCGCACGACGCCGAACTTTGGGCATAGACTCAGATTCCAAGATGTGGGACAGGAATGAAGCGAGCCACTTCTTTGCCGCGGGACCCAGGTTAAGAATGAGTTCTGGGGTGATGTTATCATAGCCAGCAGCTGTTCCCGGTTTAACCTTCTTCAAAGTGTCTTCCAGTTCAGACAGTGTAAAGGGAGAGAGTTTTGGAGATGGACAAGATAACCGGAAGTGAGATGACCACTCACTCTTTTCCAGACTGGGTCGATCTTAGCACGTCCAACTTGAGTTAGGTGACTGGCCACTGAGTTTGTAGATACGGGAGGATGGGAGACGGGAGGGGGTTGGCTACCGGCACCCAGTCTGTGAAGAAGCTTCCAGGCCTTCCTACTTGAGTGGGTGAAGTTCAGACTTTCTGTGAGTTGTTGCCAGCGGGCTTGGCGTGCTGCATCCAGGGAGGCAATGAGATGGTTAGCCACATCTGGGTTGCCCAACTCATCATACTGCTTTAGTAGTTGCTCGCATTCAGCATCAAGACAGGGCGTATAGTTAGCACGTCTCCCACGAGGAATGGCTTGGGAAGCTGCTTTGAAGATGACTTGGCGGAAGCGCCTGTAGGAATCTTCAGAGGGGATAGAGTTAATTGGAATTGCAGGAATAGATTTGTTGGTAAGATCACTGAACAGACGCCAGTTTGCTTTCCGAAAGTTCCATCTTAGTTTCTTCGAGCACAGAATCAGTGGGAGCTGGAGACCAATGTGGATGATAGCTGGGCGGTGATGACTGTGCGGGAAGATCTTGAGAACGTGTCTCGTAGCGGGAAAGGCTTGGCCATTGACTGTGCTAATCCAGCACAGGTCGGGTGACTTATCTTTTTTCCATCTAGCACTGTGAAAAGAGTCTGGCTGTTTGGGATCGTATAATAGGGAGAGGTCATTCGCTGAAGCCCAGTCGGCTAAGATAGAGCCGTCAGCACGAGTGGAGGAATATCCCCAGTCTTGGTGATGACTATTAAAGTCTCCAATGTAAACGGCTGGGTGTTTCGGCCTAGGCAGGACCTCATTATCCCAAGAGGCACTGGGAGGCTTATATACGTTGACGAGCTGAATAGTTCCAATAGTAATGGAGTTGTAGAAGGTCGAAGAGGCTGTATGGTAAATGTCCGCAAGACACGATTTGGCGTAGGTGGCTCAGCCGTGTTTAGGATGGAGATTATAGCATATTAAATCGAATCCACTGATGGTGAATCGAGCAGCTTCATCGACTGCTATATGTGTTTCTTGTAGGCAGATAACATCTGCCTGATGCTGTATCGTCAATTGACATCTGCTATGCAACTCAGGCATCCAAGTTCGACATCCTCGAGGAAACACTCACGAAAGACATGTCTCTGATATCTGATTACTGTAAAAAATGGCGACTAATCCCTAGCACTGCAAAAACGGTATCATCTGTTTTCCATCTACACCATGCCTCGGCCTCGCGTGAGCTTAATTAATGTGCAGCTTGGCGATACGAGAATCCTGCCTGAAGCCCAGCCAGTCTATCTTGGCATTACTCTCGATTGCACTCTGTCATTTCACGATCATCTCATAAAAACTGCAGCAAAGGTGGGCGCGAGGAATAACATCATTGCAAGACTGGCCAGCTCCTCATGGGGCGTGAGCGCTTCCACACTACAATCATCATCTCTGGCATTATGCTATTCCACTGCAGAATACCGTGCCCCAGTATGGTTCCATAGCCCCCATGTCCACTTGGTCGATTCCAAATTATATTCCTCCATGAGGATAATTTCTGGAACCATCCGTTCCACCCCGGTTCCATGGCTGCCAGTTCTTAGCAACATCGCCCTGCCAGATATTCGTCGGGATGCGGCATCATCTAAGTTCATTTCCCACGTCTACGCTCGACCAGACCTGCCAATATACGCGGATATCTTCGCCCACCCTGTCCAACGCTTGATGTGTCGTCACCCAATCTGGTCCCCTACGCCTACACTGAACTTCTCTGTTCCAGTCTCTTGGAAACAGAGCTGGCAGTCAGCTGAGGTAAAGAACAAACACCTCATCACTGACCCCTGCAAGCGTCAACCCGGCTTTGACCTAGCACGTTATGATTGGGCCCTCCTCAATCGCTATCGAACAGGCCATGGCCAGTGCGCTGATATGTTCCATCCCTGGGGAGCCAGAGACGACCCGAACTGCCCCTGCGGCTACAGACAGACTATGACCCACATAGTCAACGACTGCCACCTCTCCAGATTCAAAGGAGGTCTCGAAACTTTACATCAGGCTCAACTTGATGCTGTTGATGTTGACTGGCTACGGAAGAAGGGCAAACGCTAGAAGAAGAAGAAGTCTACGCTCGACTGGACCTGCCAATATACGCGGATATCTTCGCCCACCCTGTCCAACGCTTGACGTCTCGTCACCCACTCTGGTCCCCTACGCCTACACTGAACTTCTCTGTTCCAGTCTCTTGGAAACAGAGTTGGCAGTCAGCTGAGGTAAAGAACAAACACCTCATCACAGACCCCTGCAAGCATCAACCCGGCTTTGACCTAGCACGTTATGATTGGGCCCTCCTCAATCGCTATCGAACAGGCTATGTTCCATCGCTGGGGAGCCAGAGACGACCCGAACTGTCCCTGCGGCTACAGACAGACTATGACCCACATAGTCGACTGCCACCTCTCCAGATTCAAAGGAGGTCTCGAAACTTTACATCAGGCTCAACCTGACGCTGTTGACTGGCTACGGAAGAAGGGCAAACGCTAGAAGAAGAAGAACAGAGGGAGAGAGAAAGATAGACACCTGCAGACCTGCTTCACTGCTTGTGAAGCGACTCCCCTGCAGGTGGGGAGCCAGGGGCTCGAACTGGGATCCTTCTGCTGGTCCTTGCCTTTGGTGCCATGTGCGTTTAACCCGATGTGCTACCGCCTAACTCCCTATTTATTATTATTATTATTATTAGTGATTTGATACTGATCGACAAGATTGTGGGATAAGAGGGGCATAATTCACACAACTCCCACCACCAGCCTGCTATATCCCCCCCCCAGAAAGCTTCCCCATCCTTTATCTCTCTGGGAGCATGGACCAAAGATCTCTATGGAGTGCAGAAGGTCAGAGGTCTGGCTTCTGTAATTGCTTCTCTTCTGGACATGGGGGTTGAAAGGTTGATCCAACTCCCAGCCTGTCTCTACCTTTCCCTGGTGGGATAGGGCTCCGGAGAGGTGGGGATCCAGGACACATTGGTGAAGTCCTCTGCCCAGGGAAGGCAAACTGGTGTCATTTTTCAGCTTCTGTTTATGAGTAGATCATTCCATATTCATCCTTCTCTTTCTGACTTATCTCACTTAGCATAATTCCTTCAGGCTTTGTCCAGGATGGGGTGAAGAAGTGAAGTCACTTCTTTTTTCATTTTTTTATAAAAAAAGTCACTTTCTTTTTTATTTTTTTATAAATCTTTTTTAAATTTCACTTATTTTTTATTTTATTTATTTTTATTTTTTATTTATAAAAGGGAAAAATTGACAAAACCCTAGGATAAGAAGGGTACAACTCCACACAATTCCCACCACCAGATCACCTTATTCCATCCCCTCCCCTGATAGCTTTCCTATTCTTTATCCCTCTGGGAGTGTGAACCCAAGGTCATTGTGGGATGCAGAAGGTGGAAGGTCTGGTTTCTGTAATTGCTTCTCTGCTGAACATGGACATTGACAGGTTGATCCATACTCCCAGCCTGCCTCTCTCTTTCCCTAGTGTGGCGGGGTTCTGGGGAATCACAGCTCCAGAAAACATTGGTGGGGTTGTCTGTCCAGGGAAGTCTGGTTGGCATCATGCTAGCATCTGGAACCTGGTGGCTGAAAAGAGAGTTAACATACAAAGCTAAACAAATTGTTGACTAATCATGAACCTAAAGGCTGGAGTAGTGCAGATGAAGAGTTGGGTGGGGGTGCCTCCATTTTGTAGGTAGCTAGTAGGTATATTTTAGTTATATTCCAAAGGGCCTGTGGCTATACTAGTTTTTTTTTTCCCTGAGCTTGAAATCTGATATGCAGGTAGTCCAAATTATTGTCTGAGGAGATGATGTCATGGCTGGAAAAGGAACAGAAAGCTGGATCAGGGAAGAGAGTAGCTCCCTAATATGGGAAAGGGGTATAAATATTGTTGCCTGTAAACCCTTGGACTTGATTTGGTCTGGGGCCCTCACTTATTTTTTTAATATTGGATAGAGACAGAGAGAAATTACAAATGGTGTGAAAGATAGAGAGGGAGAGAGACAGAGAGACAACTGCAGCATTGCTTCACCACTTGTGAAGCTTTCCCCCTGCAGATGGGGACCAGGGACTTGAGCCTGTTCTTTATGCACTGTAATGCATGCACTTAACCAGTGACACCACCACCTGATCCCCCACAAGTCACCATTTTTAATAGCTGAGTAGTATTCCATTGTGTATATAGACCACAACTTGCTTAGCCACTCATCTGTTGTTGGATGCCTGGGTTGCTTCCTGGTTTTGGCTATTACAAATTGTGCTGCTATGAACATAGGTATACACAAATCTTTTTGGATGCGTGTTTTTGGTTCCTTAGGAAATATCCCCAGGAGAGGACTTGGAGGGTCATAGGGTGGGTTCACTAGTAGTCTTCTGAGAGCTCTCCAGACTGCTCTCCACAGGGTTTGAATCAATTTGCATTGCCACCAGCAGTGCACTAGGCTTACTTTGAGGGTACCACATTTGAATTAAGTTGAAGTGACACTAGGAACATTTTTTCCCTCGCATTTTATTGCCAGAATTAAAATTTAGGTAAATGACATGGACTAATATTACAGTCTTTTTTTCTAACTCACCTCCTCTTTTAAAAGGAAGTATAAAAAAAATCTCACATCCAACAATAATGCTATCTGAAAATTCAAAATAAATTAAAATATTATATAAACTAAATTAGTGTACCGCTGACCCTTGAACAAAAAGATTTTGACTGAACAGGTTTTAGTTTCCATAGGTTGCATCTGCATAGGCAAAGGGAGCCTCAAAGCCTTTAACCCCTGAATTCATTGTTCAAGATAAACTGTAATGCGATTAAGTACTGTTTTGATTGATCTTTTTATAGTCACTAAGCAAGATAACAAAATATAAAGTTTAAATAGAATTGAAAGTCACTGTCAGGTTGTTGAATTTTTTAATGCTTTCAACATGTTCTGTAGCATTTCTGTTTTTTATTTCATGTACTTCTCTCTAAATGTAGATACAATGCTTTAGACTTACATAGATTGCAGACAAGTTAGGCTTATATCTATCTCAGATGTAGTTATAAAGAAGGAAGTATTTGTATACATATATGTTCCATATACTGAGAGAGACCGAGTTATAAAAGTTCACCAATTAAATGAAGAACTGAGGGTGAAATTAGAGCCAACAGACTTTGGTGGAGGGATATTAGTACTTTGGTGGTGGGTGTGGGTATAGTAACATAGTTTGAAGAGATGTGAAACTATACTTCTAAAATATTTGTGGTCTTATATACAAAGCTTCCCTGAAAAAAAGTAAAATAAATCTGACAGAATGATTATGAGCTTTAAAAGAGCACAACAATTTGTTTAATATATCTTTGAGACAAGATTTTCACATCTAAGTTAGCTCTCAAATATGATTCTGTATTGAATTTTAAAGAAGATTTGTAAGTACTAGAGAAAAAAATGTATAAGCAAGTATTATTGGGAGGAAGTGATAACTTAAGGTTGTTTAAGCCATAAAGGCTTCTCAGAATGGGATAGAGTTTTTTTCTTTCCAGTCATGTAGGATCCTGTGGTTTTTTTTTTTTTTTTTTTTTTTAAGAATGTTTTGACAATGAAGACCCTGTGCTAAATAGTTTCTCATTCCAGTGTTAAGTTGTAGAAATTGTATTGAGATCCTTGTAAAATTCTTTATTTGTTGTCAGTTGATAGTACTGGAAAGTCTGGTGAGGAAATATAGTTGTTTTGGGGTAGGCCAAACAGTCAGTGACATACTTAAGAGAGTGTGAAGGTACTGAAAAAACTGGTGTGTGATAAGCACAGCACCAAAGAGGAAGCCATTCTTTAGGAAAATTGGTAAGCAGCCTGTTGCTAAACTTCACTATATGTACACTGAGTTGACTGGGAATCCCTGTTGAATTTGTATCTTGATACTATATGGAAGACCAGTTTAATGTCTTCTAATGTGCTTGTATTTTTGTTTCACTGAGAAATTGGGTATTTTATACAGTATGCAGTCATTTAAAAAATTCTTAACTTTCCAGTAATTGTGTAATATGCCACAAAAAGCCAACAAACTGTCTCAATTTAGTGAGCAAAACTTGGGGAGAAGCAGGTAATTTTAAGAACTCTTTCAGATTTTCTTTTTTTTTAAGTTTCTTTTTTTAATGTTTATTTATTTATTTATTCATTCACTTTTGTTGCCCTTGTTGTTTTATTGTTGTAGTTATTGATGTTGTTGTTGTTGGATAGGACAGAGAGAAATGTAGAGAGGAGGGGAAGACAGACAGGGGAGAGAAAGATAGACACCTGGAGACCTGCTTCACCGCCTGTGAAGCGACTCCCCTGCAGGTGGGGAGCCGGGGGCTTGAACCGGGATCCTTAAGCGGGTCCTTGTGCTTTGCACCACGTGCGCTTAACCCACTGTGCTACCGCCCAACTCCCTCAGATTTTCTATTAACAAATAAAATAGAAAGTTAGAGTTAGGCCTAGAAAAAAATAGAAGCAAAATAGAATGAAAAAAAAAAAAAGGAACTGTTAGAAGGCTAAGGTCTGGCATTGGACATATGCTTCTTTTCATTGTAACTGTAACTCTTGGGTGGGGGTAGATAGTACTATTACTATGCAAAGAGACTCTCATGCTCGAGGCTCTGAATTCTCAGGTTTAATTCCCCTAACCACCATAAGCCAGACCCGATCAGTGCACTGGTTTAAAAGTATATATATTCCACCCAAAGTTGACTTCTTTTTAAACTTCATTCATTTATTTGATAGGCCAGAGAGAAATTTAGAGGGAAGGGAGATAGACACCTACAGCCTTGTTTCACTGCTCGTGAAACTTTTCTTCTGCAGGTGGGGACCAGGGGCTTGAACCTGGGTCCTTATGCATTGTAATGTGTGTGCTTAACCAGGTGAGCCACCACCCAGCCCCGAGTTAATTTCTTTTTATCAGCTGTCTTAGTCAAGATAGGCTAGGTTATACTGCAGTAACAAATGACTTCCAAATCTCAGTGATTTATTTCTCATTTATGTAAGCAAGTTCATCTCAACCCAGCTGTGCTACTTCCTTGAATTATCTTTACCTGGTATATTGCTGGCCTATTGGCAAAGGGAAAATAAAGTATACTGGAAAGAAGCAAAAGTTTTTTAGCTCAGAAATGCAAAATATAAAATTTTCCCATATTTCATTAGACATAAGAAATTCTGTATTGGCTCAGGGGGAAAAAACTAGCATAACCACAGGCCCTTTGGAATATAACTAAAATATGCCTACTAGCTATCTGCAGAACGGAGCTCCCCCCCCCCCCCAACTCTTCATCTGCACTACTCCAGCCTTTAGGTTCATGATTAGTCAACAACTTGTTTGGCTTTATATGTTAACTCTCTTTTCAGCCACCAGGTTCCAGATGCTAGCATGATGCCGACCAGACTTCCCTGGACAGAGAACCCCACCAATGTTTTCTGGAGCTCTGATTCCCCAGAACCCCGCCACACTAGGGAAAGAGAGAGGCAGGCTGGGAGTATGGATCAAACTGTCAATGCCCATGTTCAGAGGGGAAGCAATTACAGAAACCAGACCTTCCACCTTCTGCACCCAATAATGACCCTGGGTCCATACTCCCAGAGGGATAAAGAATAGGAAAGCTATCAGGGGAGGGGATGCGATATGGAGTTCTGGTGGTGGGAATTGTGTGGAGCTGTACCCCTCTTATTCTATGGTTTTGTCAGTGTTTCCTTTTATAAATAATAATAATAATAATAATGATACACACAAAAAATAAAGAAAGGGAAAACTAAAAAAAAAAAAGGAAAGAAATTCTGTATCTTAATTTAACAGGATGAGGAAATATAGTACATGCCTGGAGAGGAGTTTTTTGAATATTAATGCAGTCAACCCCACAATTCCCCACATCCCCATGTCAGTGTCGTGTTTGTTATATAGTGTTATAGTTATAAAATTTTCTCCTATAAACAATGAATTGCTTAAAGGTTGAAACACATTTTATTCATCTTTTATTTTTATGGTTTGCACTGTACTATCAGGGCTCATAAGAACTGCAAAATTATTCTTTAACTAGCTGAATAGACAAATGTGTAACTTTTAACTTGAATCTATTTGTGACACTTGCAAAAAAAACTACTTAAAATTGCTCAATGTCTTGTGCAAATGTAAAATATGAAATATCCTTATGTTGTCTTGATGCCTCTCAGTTATTTTCACAAAATATGAAATCTTTGGGAGGCAATTGATATCATTATTAATAGCTGGAAGTCATCCATTTGACACCAGCAAAGAAACAAGCACACTACATTTCTCTCAAGTTTTCTAAGGTAGTAAAACACCCAAAAGAGAGAAAAATATCGTTGTCTTTTCTGTGTAGAGTTCACCTTGATGGTTCTTTGCCTTCTGTTTGTATAGAAGTAGTCTCACACAAATGAACTTTGGAATACTACATCAAACTTTCCCCTAGAACAAGGTTAGCTTAACACAAGTGATTGTGCAAACGGTATTGTTTCAAGTGATTTCACAGACCTTTTCTGCTTCCAGATCACTTTCCCTATAGTGTGTTAAGGCTCCAAATTTCCCTGTAAGCTCTTCTACCATGCTTGATTACAGTGTTCAGTGGTTCCATTTTGCTTCCACTCCTTTCTTTGTCTCTTGTTAGAGACAGTAGTTATAGTTTGACGATCTCCCCACCCCAAACTTCAAGAATACAATTCATGTTTTTTATAATTTAAATTTGAGTTAAGAAAAATAGTTTGTACAGTAATAATATGTGAAATATATGCTGGGTTATACACATTGTGTTTTCTCTTAGCGAATTCACAGCCTAGAGAGGAAGACACATAAACCAACTATTAAGGAATGGTTTGATAGTAGCATTTCTGGAGTGCACAAACATGGACCATCTGTAATGAGAGGATGATCTGGAGAAGATAACATGTGTTTTGATAGATAGATAAATGGATATTGTATACATGAGCAATGGATATTTAGAACTGAGGAAACACCAGGTATCTCTGTGTGATATGTAGCATGAAGGTGAGGAAGATCATTTGAGCTTTTTGTGAGCTGACTAGACACTGTAAGAGGTGAGGAGGGTCAGGTCTAGGATGGCCTTGTTTAAGACGTTGATATAGATACTGGGGTTTGAGATTTGAGTTTTTTAATGTTAATTTCAGGTAAAGAGTAAAGCAATTAATGTAAGTAGATAGAGGACTTTTCTGGTGGTGAGAAATGGTGAGAGGACTATTATCCTAGAAATTGGCATTTGCAAGTTAATGTAATAGGATGAAGAAATAGCAGGATCTGACTGCTTACACTTGCCATTTGTGTCTGAGAGTAAGGAAGGAAAAAAATCTAAAAAACTAGATGGTTTCTCACTTTTTGTAGATAGTATCATCTACTCACTTGAGGCAAAGTATCAGCTGAAGAGGATGAGATGTTAGGATGGGAAATTTTAAAAAAGTTTTAAAATATTGGACTTAAGGAGTTAGCTTATATGGGATGTCAGTGGCAATGTTGTGATCTCTAGTCCATAGCTAAGTTAGCAGGTGTGAAGGTCTGCAAAGTGCTAAGAGAGAAGACGGTGTGGTAAATATGAGTGCATAGATTTCAATTAAATTCAGTGGAAGTAAGGAAAGACAGAAAGAGGGAGAGAGATTGAGAGGGAAAGAAGTTGACAAAACTGTCATCTGGGAAAAGAGAGAGGGTTGTGTCAGTTAGGGTTTTTCTTTTAAATAATATAAATGAACATGGTGTGTGCAGTGAGTATATCCACACACACAGTGTGGGCATGAAACTATACCCTGAAATTTTATCACTTTACAAACCAATGTTCTATCAGCAGTAATGAAAATTATTTTCAAAAATTAATTAACTAAAAGAGAATAAGAAACTGACACTGATCCTAAACATGGGGAGGAAGTAAGGAGATGAGGTAGGACTAGAACTGGTAAGCTAAGATTAGTCAATTGCAGTTTAACATCTTGTTGAAGTCAGGAAATACTCCAGCTCCTATCCAGAAGTAAATGTATGAAGTAATAGAAGATGCATCTCAATTCTTTGAACCTTTCCCAAGCAAAAGTTGTAGTCTGTGACTCTTGAATCTAGACATTTTTGTTTTTAATATATATATAAATTGTTATTAACTTATTTATAAAATAAAAAAATATTGACAAGATCATAGGATAAGAGGGGTACAATCCCACACAGTTCCCACCACCAGAGTTCTGTATCCCATCCCCTCCCTTGAAAGCTTTCCTATTCTTTATCCTTCTGGGAGTATGGACCCAGGGTCATTATTGGGTGCAGAAGGTGGAAGGTCTAGCTTCTGTAATTGCTTCTCTGGTGAACATGGACATTGGCAGGTCGATCCATAATCCCAGCTTGTCTCTCTCTTTCCCTAGAGGGCCAAGGCTCTGGAGAGTTGGTGTTCCAGAGTACATTGGTGAGATCCTCTGTCTGGGGAAGTCAGGTTGGGATCATGGTAGCATCTGGAACTTCGTGGCTGAAAAAGCAGTAAGATATACAGAACAAATTGATAGTCAGGAACCTGAAGACAAGAATATAGTAGATGAATTTTGGGGTCTCAATTTTGGAAAAAGTTAGTAGGTCTATTTTAGGTATATTCCAAGGGGCTCATGACTTTACTAATTTCTGCCTGACTATGATAGCTAACATGCAGGTGGACCAAAGGTATTGTCTGGTGAGATGATGTCAGAGTTGGAAATATGACTAGAAATCTGGATCAGGGCAGAGACTAGCTCCCAAATATGGGAAAAATATCATTTTATGATGCCCTTTTTTTTAGGTTTTTATACTTGCTTGCTGTTTTGGGTCACTGCAAACTATTGTGCACTTTTGCTTTAGGGTGTCTATTTTCCCCTAACTTGTGGGTACATGTGCACATGTGTTCTGTCTCATACGCCCTGATCTATATCTAGGTTCTGTGGCTTTGTTAGAAGGTGCACCATCCAATATGGAATTGAGGGGTCCTATGAGCTAGAAATAGTCTCTCTCACCAGAGTGCTGGAGCTGAAGGGTTGACATTACACATCTGAAGTCTCTGGATACAATCCAAAATGAAACATGCTGAGGTGGTACTGGTTGCTTTGATTTGGTTGAGCTCAGCAGATGCAGTATCAAATGGTATAGATCCAGTGAAGCGTGCAGTTATATACATATATATATATATATGTAGTTAGTGATGTAATAATAATGATCTATAAGATTACAGGGGTGTAATTACACCATTCCCACCACCAAAGATCTGTGCCACACCCCCTTCAATAGTAACTACTATAGTTCTACCAAGGTCATAGATATGGGTTGAATATGTGTGTGTGTGTGTGTGTGTGTGTGTGTGTGTGTATTCTTTTTTTCAGTTCCCTGTATTTCAATTCTATATTCCACATATATTCCACATACGGGTGAAATAACCCTGTACTTGTCCTTCGTTTACTTACCTACTTCACTCAACATAATCACTGCAAGTTCCATAATCTAGGCACTTTCAATGACTGATTAACCAATAGAATAGGGTGGCAGTGACTATATCAGTTTCAGTCTCAGGCTTTAGGAGTTTGGCAATTTCTTTCTGTCTCCTCCAACATTTCTTGTTCCTGTCCTTTCTAATGTATGATATTCTCACGGGTGTAACGTGGTATGTCATTGTTGTCTTTACTTGTATTTATTTTTAAAAACTATTTTCATTTATTATTGGATATAGAGAGAAATTGAAAGGAGAGGGGGAAATAGAGAGGAAAGGAGACAGAAAGATACTTGCAGCTCTGCTTCACCACTTGTGTAGCTTTCCCTTTGCAGGTAGGGACCAGAGGCTTGATCTTGGGTCATTGTGCACTGTAGTGTGTGGGCTTAACCATGGTTTGTCCCCCTCTTTATTTGCATTTCTTGGATAACCAGTGACTTTGAACATCGGTCTGTTGGCCCTCTGGATCTCTTCCTTCGTGAAGCTTCTGTTCATATCCTTGTCCCATTTTTCTTTTTTTTAAATTATTTTTAAAATTTTTATTAGTGATTTAATATTAATTTACAGAATTACATGGCAACAGGGGTATAATTTCATACCGTTCCCACCATCGAAGTTCTGAATCCCCTCCATTGCAAGCCACAGCAGTTCTCCTAAGGGTACAGACAAGAATTAACTATCATCTCTACAACTATGTGTCTACATTTGTACATAATTGCCCCCTTTTCCTTCCAGGTCCAGTTCTTTCTTTCCCTCTAAGCCACACAGAACTCTATTACTACATCCAAATGTCCCTCCCTTTTTCCTCTTCTCTCCTGGTGGAACTGGAGTTCAGAGCCCTCTTTTTTTTTTTTCTTCAAATCTGTAAACTGTATTTTATTTTATTATTTTTTTATTATTTATAAAATGGAAATATTGACAAGACCATAGGATAAGAGGGGTACAATTCCACATAATTCCCACCACCAGAACTCAGTATCCCATCCCTTCCCTTGATAGCTTTCCTATTCTTTATCCCCCTGGGAGTATGGACCCAGGATCCTTATGGCGTGCAGAAGGTGGGAGGATGTGTCCTCTTATACTCTTCTTATCACTTCTCCCCCACTGGCAGTATGGATCAAAATTGTTTTTGGGATGCAGAACGTAGCAGTTCTGCCTTCTGTAATTGCTCTTCCGCTGGACATGGGCATTGGCAGGCCAATCCATAACCCTAGCCTGGTTCTGTCTTTCCCTAGTGGGGTAGGGTTCCAGGACACATTGGTGAGGTCATCTGCCCAAAGAAGTCAGGATGGAATCATGGTAGCATCTGCAAATTGGTGTCTGGAAAGTGGCAGGATATAAATTGAGACAAAATGATTAATGAGTAGGAACCAAAAAGTAGGAACAGAGCAGATGAGATTAGGGATCTTAATTGCCCCATTTTCTAATGTTTTTATTGCTAAGTTTACTGAGCTTTTTTAAAAATGTATTTTGGTTATTAGTACCTTATCTGAAGTATGTTGTATAAAGTTCTTTTTTCACATGGTGTCTTTCTGTTTGGACATGGTACTTTTGCTGTGCAGAAGCTTTCAGTTGGATGTGATCCTACTTATCTATTATTGGTCTTTTTTTGTGTTGTTGTTGCTGTTTTCTTTGCTGTTGGATTTGAATCTTTGAGGCCTTTTTTGAAGCATAGACCATGAAGTGTTCTGCCAGTGTCTTATTTTTACATATTTGATAGTGTTTGACCTAATATCTGTCTTTGATCCACTTGGAGTTGACATTTGTGCACAGTGATATGTGATTTTTCCAGTTTCATTCACTTATATGTAAAAACTTATTTTTAACTAGAGCACTGTTCAACTTTGGTTTATGGTGGTGCTGGGGGATTGAACCTGGGACCACAGCACCTCAGCTATCTAAATGTTTTGTATAGCCACTGGCTATCTATCTCCCTATACCCCAGTAAAATTTCTCAACAATAACTTAAAAAAATCTGTTGAGGGGGTCAGGCGGTAGCACAGTGGGTTTAAGTGTACATGGCACAAAGCGCAAGGACCTGTGTAAGGATCCCAGTTCAAGTCCCTGGCTTCCCCACCTGCCGGGGATGAGGTGGGGGAGGTGCGGTGAAGCAGGTCTGCCAGTGTGTGTCTTTCTATCTCCCTGTCTGTCTCCCCTCCTCTCTCAATTTCTCTCCATCCTATCTAACAACAACAGCAACAATAACAAGGGCAACAAAATGGGAAAATGGCCTCCAGGAGCAGTGGGTTCATGGTGCAGACACCGAGCCCCAGCAATCACCCTGGAGGCAAACAACAACAATAACAAGAGAGAGAGAGAGAGAGAGAGAGAGAGAGAACAAAAGGAGAAAATAAAAAAAATAATCTGTTGATTGGGGTCCAGATGGTAGTACACCGGGTTAAGAGCACATTGTATGAAGTTCGAGCCCCCCTCCTACCCACCTTCAGGGGGTTGCTTCACAAACAGTGAAGCAGGTCTGCAGGTGTCTGTCTTTCTCTCCCCCTCTCTGCATTCCCCTCCTCTCTTGATTTCTCTCTGTCGTATCCAATAATAATAATTTTAAAAATGGCCTCTAGAAGCAGTGTATTCATAGTGCTGGCACTGAACCCCAGTGGGGGGAGTCTGTTGATTAAGAAAATGCTTAATTGCCAAATCAACTGAAATTTCATTCCGTGGAGCCCCCATGATCTATGCTGCTCGGGGAAATAGATTAATTTTAAAGCACAGGACATGTATATCTGAGGTCACAGAGACTTTGGGTTCAGATCCTCACATTGCCATATGTCAGAGCTGAGCAGTTCTCTCTCTCTCTCTCTCTCTCTCTCTCTCTCTCTAAGAGTAGATAAAAAATTGTTTCTCCCCCTAAAAGATAGAACTCTGATTTTAGGTTAGTTCAATATTCCGGTTACATATAGCGTCAATGTAATTTCTTTTACATTGCTTGGTATTATGAGTCTGGTGTATTTTCAGAACAGTTTGAAAGGCAATTGAGTAGACTCTGTAAGTGTTCTTTTTACTGAGCATTGCCTGGTACAAATGGATTATATAATAAGACCATTTACCTCTTTGGGTTTCAGTGTGTGATAGATCTACTAAATTTATATCTGGCATCTCATAACCCAAAGGATGTAACTTAAAGTTAAAGAAAGAAAGAAAAATATCTGAGGCTGAATTCACTGATGCTGAACACCTACAAACAAGACAGATGTAGCTAAACACACAAACCTATCTGAAAATAAAAAGATTATTCATAAAAGTGTTGAGACATTTGACAGTCCATTGGAAAGAAAAAGTTTCTTCACTACATCATTAACAAAAACAAGTTCCAGGAGAATTAAACATTGAAATGTGAAAAATGCTATATATTTATTAAAGGAAAATTAGAGAAACCACTTTCAAGACATATAGATGGCCCACAGACACAAAAATGCTTGATACTACTTAATATTAGGGGCAAATCATAACCAGAATGAGATATCAACTCACACTGAGAATGGCTTATATAAAATAGATTCAGGGTACAAGGGGATATCTCAGTAGGTGGGTTGCATGCTGTTTCATGCATTAGGTTCTGGGATTGATTCCTCTGTACCATATGAGAACAGCAAGGGTAGTACCTAGGGGTGCTATGGAGTTGTGGTTTGGTGTGTCTCGGGCAATGTTCTATCCAAAAATACACAGTAAAAGTGAGCTGGAGAGGTGGCTCAGTGATGTCACTTATGCAGGAGTTTCTGGATTCATTCAACAGCACCACATTAACCAAGGGGAGAGAGAGAGAGAGAGAGAGAGAGAGAGAGAGAGAGAGAGAGAGAGAGGAGGCTTGGAGATGGTTCACCCAGTAAAGCCATACACTTTACCATGCCTGAGTGGTGAAACAGTTCTCTCTGTCTTTCTTTCTTTCTTTCTTTCTTTCTTTCTTTCTTTCTTTCTTTCTTTCTTTCTTTCTTTCTTTCTTATATTTATTTTTCCTTGTTTTTTATTGTTATAGTTATTGTTGTTGTTGGATAGGACAGATAAATGGAGAGAGGAGGGGAAGACAGAGAGGGGGAGAGAAAGATAGACACCTGCAGACCTGCTTTACTGCCTGTGAAGTGACTCCCCTGCAGGTGGGGAGCCGGGGGCTTGAACCAGGGTCCTTCCGCCGGTCCTTGTGCTTTGGGACACCTGCGCTTATCCCGCTGTGATACCACCAGACGCCGGTGAAACAGTTCTGTAGTGTCTCTCCTCTCTCCCTCTCTTTCACCCTCTACTTGGGAAAAAAAAAAGAAAAAATGTCCACTGGGAGTGGTGGAGTTGTATACACATAAAGCTCTGGAGGTAAAGGAAAAAAAATGAAGATTGAAAACAAGTTTTGGCAAGGATATGGAGTAAAAGGAGTCGTAGTATATTATTGGTGGAAATGTCAATTGGTGTAGCCTCAATGAGATATATTCAGGTGATTCATTGAAATTCTGTAAGTGTAAATACTATATGACTTATCAACTCTATTCTTAAGTATATCTTCCAGGGATATGAAAACACTGATTTAAAAGTATTTACACCACTGTGTTCATAGCAGCATTATTCACAATAGCTTTATTAGTTGATACTCCCACCAAGAATGTAGGAAGGTTCCCTTCTCTCCATATCCTGGCCAGCACTAGTTGTTACTGTCCTTTTTGGAGTGGGCCATTCTCACAGGGGTGAGATGGTATTTATTGTTGTCTTGATTTGCATTTCTCTGATAATCTGTGATTTTAAATATTTCTCATATGCCTGTTGGCTATCTGAATATTTTCTTTAGAGAACTGACTGTTCAATTCTTTCTCCCATTTTTCAACGAGATTATTTCTGTTGTTTCTGTTCTTACTGAATCTTGTGAGTTCTTTTCTTTAATCAACCAGATATGTCACCACCCAGTCCCGTAAGTTCTTTATGTATCTTGGTTATTTGTTTGCTGTCTGACATGTGGCACATAGAGATCTTTTTATATTCTGTAGGGTGTCTTTTTTTTTAAGTTTTTTATTTATAAAATGGAAACACTGACAAGACCATAGGATAAGAGGGGTACAATTCCACACTATTCCTGTCACCAGAACTCCATATACCATTCTCTCTCCTGATAGCTTTCTTATTTTTTTTGCTTCTTCTTCTTATTTATTTACTTATTTATTTATTCCCTTTTGTTGCCCTTGTTGTTTTATTGTTGTAGTTATTATTATTGTTTTTGTTATTTATGTCATCGTTGTTGGATAGGACAGAGAGAAATGTAGAGAAGAGGGGAAGACAGAGAGGGAGAGAAAGAGACACCTACAGACCTGCTTCACCACCTGTGAAGCGACTCCCCTACAGCTGGGGAGTCAGGGGCTTGAACCGGGGATCCTTACGCCGGTCCTTGCGCTTTGTGCCATGTGCACTTAACCCGCTGCGCTACTGCCCCACTCCCAGCTTTCTTATTCTTTAACCCTCTGGGAGCATGGTCATTATGAGGTGCAGAAGGTGGGAGGTCTGGCTTCTGTAATTGCTTCCCCACCGAACATGGGCGTTGACAGGTCAATCCATGCTCCCAGCCTGTTTCTCTCTTTCCCTAGTGGGGCTGAGATCTGGGGAAGTGGGGCTCCAGGACACATGGTGGGGTCGTCTGCCCTGGGAAGTCTGGCTGCCATTATGGTAGCATCTGGAACCTGGTGGCTGAAAAAGAGTTAAGATAGAAAGCAGAGCACATTGTTGACTAATCATGAACCTAAAGGCAAGAATATTGAAGATGGAAATTTGGGGTCTCCACTTTGGAAAAAGCTAAAAAGTAGGTCTATTTTAGGTATATTCCAAGGGACCCATGACCCAACTATTTTTTGCCTGTGTCTGACATCTAATATGCAGGTGAGAACAAGTCATTATTAGAAATGTATTAACAATTTGAGCCCACTGTTAAAATTTAATCTACTTAATAGTTTGAAGTCTTAAGTGCTTAGATTGAAGGAACATATACTCAGAGCTATGGTCTTTGCAACAAAATGTTTGAGACATTTGATCCATTTTTCCCCTCTCTTATAAATTCAATAGTAATTTGTGAGACTGTAAGTTAATAGGAGTGTATATTAATATCATTCCCACCACCAAAAGTCTGTGTTCCACTCCCCCCCACCCCCACCCCCCAGTGAAGCTGAACCTCTAATCTACCCTTACCCTCCACCCAGAGATTTTTACTTCTGTAGGGTGTCTTATCTGGTGATGGTCCCTTTTAATGTGCAGAAGCTTTTCCGTTTAATGTACTCCTGGTAGTTAATCTATTCTTTTGTTTTCCAGTATGTGGGGCTTGAGACTCTAAAGACATTTCCAAAGCATATATCATTGTTCTGTTTTCTTCTCTGTATTTTGTTTCTTGTCTAACAACTAAGTTGTTGATCCATTTTGATTTTATATTTATGTGTACTAACATGTGATGGTCTTTTTTCAGTTTTCTTCATATGGTCACCCAGTTTTCTTAACACCATTTGTTAAACATGCTTTTCTTTCTCCATTTAATGTTTTGGGTCTCATTTTGTAGATCAGCTGTCAGTTAGTGTGAGGGCTTACTTCAGGGCTCTCAATTCTATTCTATTGATTTGAATGTCTGTTTTTGTTCCAATACCATACAACTGTGATTACTGTCATCCTGTAATGTAGCTGTAAGTCAGGAGGGAGTGTGATGCCTACATCCCATTCTTTTTTGTCAAGTGTAGGTCTTTTATGGTTCCAGATAAACTTCTGTAGTTTGTTATATTCCTTTAAAGAAGTTCCTAGGGATTTTGATAGAGATTTAATTAAATCTATATATTGTTTTAGTAAGGTGGTCTTTACAATTTTTTAAATTATATTTATTTCCTGGATAGAAGTAGCCATAAATCAAGAGGAATGGGGAGATAAGGAGAAAGACAGAGAGACATCTGCAGCCCTGCTTCACCACTCACAAAGCTTTCCCCCTGCATACGGGGGACTAGAGGCTTGAACCTGGGTCCTTGCGCATTATAACATGTGAGCTCAACCAGGTGTACCACCACCCAGCCCCAAGATGGTCCTTTAATGATACTGATTCTTCTAATCTATGAGCATGGGTGTCTTTCCATTTCTTTTTTTTTTTATTCTTTTTTAAAAAATGTCTATTTATTGGATAGAGATAGCCAGAAATCGAGAGGGGAGAGGAAGATAGACAGGGAGAGAGACAGACAGACACCTGTAGCCCTGCCTCACCACTCATGAAGCTTCCCCCTACAGGTGGGGACCAGGGGCTTGAACCTGGGTCCTTGTGCACTGTAACATGTGCGCTTAACGAGGTGCATCACCACCTGGCCCCGTGTCTTTCCATTTCTTTGTGTCTTATTTCTTTTCATAGTGATCTGTAGTTTTCACTGTAAAAATCCTTTGTTAAATTTATGCATGGATATCTATTTTGATGTTACTATAAAGAAGATTGGCTTCTTGAATTTTTTCTCTTAAAAGTTATTACTTTCATAAAGGAATATCTCTAATTTCTGTATATTAATTTAAAAAATTTATTAGTTACTTAATATTGATCCAAAAAATCACAAGGTAACAGTTATAATTCCTCACCACCAGATTTCTGTATCACCATTCCCTCCAGTGGAAGCTACAGGAGCTCTCCCAAGGTCACATAGTTCCTGACTTCCTCTGTTGTATTCCAGATTCTCTTCCCTTTCAGTGATGATATAAGAACAAAGATTCTTGGTTCTGGTCCCAGTGGAATTGGGGTTGAGAGCCCTCTGGTTGTCTTTCCCTGGCATTTCTCCTCCTCTGGGAATATTGACCAAAATTCTCTTTGGTGTGCAGAAGGAAGGAGTTCCTTTGTGGTTTTTTATGTATACTATCTACAAATAGTGTATACATCTACAAATAGTGATAATTTGCTTCTCTTCCATTTTGAATCCCCTTTACTTATTTTCCTTGCCTAACTGCATAGCCCTGTTTCTTATCTATTGATTATAACAAATGATTCCCAAACTTAGCGACTTTAAACAGTGAATATTTATTCTTGTGCTTATTTTTCATGGGTCTAAAGCCTGGTAGGCATTTAGTTGGTTCTGACTTGAAGGTTCTCTTGAAATTGAAGTCAAAATGTTGACTTGGGCTGCAATCATCTGAAGACCTGCAATGTGGCAAACTAGTAATCAAATATTCAGTTACCTGAAGCTGGGCTTTGCAAATGAGGGGATATACACATTATAGGTCAGATGAAAAGATAATAAATAGCCCCACAAGGATTCAGTTGAAAGTAGAGACTATGCTCCTGTGGTGTACATTGGGAACGGATGGCAGACAGTGGAGTAAAATTGACTGAAAATCTTTGGGAAAAACAGAATAAAGTGAATTAAATTATAACTCATTGTTTCTTAACTATTGAAACCCAGGTCCCAAAGATAGGCAGTGCAAATGATGAACATGTGTTGCTTTTTCTGACACATCACTTTGCACATTTAGTGTGAGTCTGCTTCTGTTGAATCGTACATAGAGTAAAGCATATCCTTGGCATGTGCATATTCATCTAAGTGGCACCTTAGGAGAAGAGAGACTATTTTTGACAACTTGAATGGTGTTTTTCTCAATATGCTATTATTTGTGTTGAAACTGGCTACATCTTAATGGAATGGATGCAAGCTGTCTTGTTTCTCAGGAGAGTTGATAGTTTTGAAATAATTCCTTCTCAGATGCTGCAATAATATATTCTTATTCACTTCATGTCCTCTGGTTTTGCTAAGTTATCTCCTTTATCAATACTCCTCCAGATATGACATATCAATAGTTCCTTCTCTATCTTTGGTTCTTGTCCCATTTCACACCATGTCTTTTAGCTCTTTTATCACCTGGTCAAAAGCTTACCTCTTAATCATGTCCTCCGAGATTAATTCCCTCTCTCTTCCACAATTCTTAGACTTAGAATCCTCCTGAGTACCAAGTCTTTTGTTGATATTGTATTATTTATAACTGGCTGTTTATTTTTTTAAAAATGATTTCTAAATTGTACCTATTTGGATTGCCTAACATAACACCATAGTTGTGGGGCCTGTATTGTAACTACTCAGGATTAAATTCCAGATCTACCACTTGTTACCTGTCTGACTTTGGGCACTTCTCATTATCTCAGTTTACTCATTAGTAAAATTAGAATAGTAGTGCTTCTCTTATAGAGTTTTTGTATTAGAAGATGATATATGTATAAAATGCTTAGAAAGTCCTCAGTAAGTTTCACTTATTAGTAGTAAAGGAAAATGCATCAGCAGGATTAGTATGTGTAGAGGGAAAAGTATGGTTTCCTTGAAACTCAGAACTACAATTTAGTAATATAATGACATTAGGCATATTGCTTAGAATTTCTGGTCCCTAATTAAAAAAATGTTTATAAAAAGGAAACAGTGGGGGGTCGGGCGGTGGCGCAGTGGGTTAAGCTCATGTGGCACAAAGCGCAGGGACAGGTGTAAGGATCTTGGTTCGAGCTCCCAGCTCCCCACCTGCAGGGGAGTCGCTTCACAGGCGGTGAAGCAGGTCTGCAAGTGTCTATCTTTCTCTCCCCCTCTCTGTCTTCCCCTCCTTTCTTCATTTCTCTCTGTTCTGTTCAACAACGAACGACATCAACGATGGTAATAATAATAACCACAACAAGGCTACAACAACAAGGGCAACAAAAGGGGAAAAAATGGCCTCCAGCATCGGTGGATTCATGGTGCAGGCACCAAGCCCAGCAATAATCCTGGAGAAAAAAAAAAAAGGAAACAGTGACAAAAACCATAGGATAAAAGGAGTATAACTCCACACAGTTCCCACCACCAGAATTCCGTATCTCATCCCCTCCCTTGATAGTTTTCCTATTCTTTAACCCTCTGGGGGTATGGACCCAGGGTCATTATGGGGTACAGAAGGTGGAAGGTCTGGTTTCTGTAATTGCTTCCTCAGTAAACTTGGGCGTTGGCAGGTCGATCCATACTCCCAGCCTGTCTCTTTCTTTCCCTAGTGGGGCAGGGCTCTGGGGAAGCAGGGCTCCAGGACATATTGGTGGGGTTGTCTGCCCAGGGAAGTCCAGTTGGGATCATGCTAGCATCTGGAACCTGGTGCCTGAAAGAAGAGTTAACATATAAAGCCAAGCATATTGTTGACTAATCATGGACCTAAAGGCTGGAATAGTGCATATGAAGATTTTAGGGCCTCTGTTTTGTAGATAGCTAGTAGGCCTATTTTAGTTATATTCCAAAGGGCCTATGACCCTAGGTTTTCTTTTTTCTGAGCCTGACCTCTGATATGCAGGTGGACCCAAGTTATTGTCTGGGAAGATGATGTCATGGCTGAAAAAAGGGCTAGAAAGCTGAATCAGGGAAGAGAATAGCTCCCAAATATGGGGAAGGTGTATAAATATTGTTGACTGTAGACTCCCATCAATTTGATCTGGGGCCCATATTCAGCTTAGAAGCCTATGTGACCTCTGCATCTCTGTAGGTTTGAGCTCACATTCTGTGGTCATGAGTAGGAACATTCCAAGCTGCCCCAATTTCAGAACCCATCTTCCTCAGGTGGTAGATAGAGTATGTTATCCAACCTCTCTTGGGAGGACGGAACATTCTCTACCGTTATTGATCCACATTGAGTGCAAGGTCCTATGGGGGCCCACCAAGGGCTCTATTTTGTTGTTCCTGATGGAGATGACCAGTAACAATGGAGAGAGGGATCTATTTGAGGTCTAGGCCCATCATGTCTGTGTGGGAATCTCAGGACTCCCCAACTAGGGCCCCAAGCCCCTAATTTTGATATAGTAAATGGAGAAAATAAATATACTGATTTTGGGCTGAACTATTTATAGAATGGTTAACTCCCAAAATACTCTGGCTGTAATCAGAAAAGTATTTATTTGGGAATAAGGACTATGATTTAAATACACTACCAAAAGGCCATCTCAAAGTATGTTATTCGCAGGGTCAAGACACAGGGAAGAGTTAAAGCATCAGACCGGGAGGTGGCTGGAGATTAAGTCAGGTACTGTGATACTTTTGGATTGGCTTCTTTGTGCCTTTGTTTGCAGAAAGAATTCTGCCATGTTGGGGGCCTATACTCATGCTCACAGATGATTTCTTCTTTTTCACAGTCACAAAATAGCTGGGTCCAGGCTATTAGATTTTCAATTTACAGTCTCAATATGGAAGCTAAGAGGCAAAATGGAGTCTTTCAAAACAAGTTCACAGGGTGAAGTCAGAAGTGGTACTTGGAGGTGCTGACATTATTTTGTTTCCTTCCTACCTAACTTGTCAACCCCAAAATTCTACCACTTATTTTATCAAGCTAATATTTTTTCCTTACCAACTCCCTGCCCTTGCTAATTATTTAATTTAATGGAGCTTTGGAAAAGAGAAAAATTAATCATTGTGTATTCAACATCTTGAAGAATGAATACACAGCTGGTTGAATCTTTCAGTTCACAGCCAACTGAACTTACATTGCTTGCATTATTGTCCAGGCTTGTTTAATTCTTCCTAGGGACTGTTCACATTCTCAGAGTCCACGGCAGAGCCACTACACCAGCCCAGCAATCTGAGAGTGTTCACATTCTAAAGTAATACTTTTGTCCACAGAATTTTCTCCCTTAAATCAAGCAATACATGTTTGTTAATTAAAGGCAGGATGATTGGTAGTCAAGATGGACCAGAACCCAATGGTCAACTTCTTAAATTTATTTTAAAAAGGAGAGATTAACAAAACCATAGGATAAGAGGGGTACAACTCCACACAGTTCCTACCACCAGAACTTCGTATCCCATCCCCTCCCCTGATAGCTTTCCTATTCTTTATCCCTCTGGGAGTATGGACCCAAGGTCATTGTGGGATGCTGAAGGTGGAAGGTCTGGCTTCTGTAATTGCTTCCCCGCTGAACATGGGCATTGACTGACCGATCCATACTCCCAGCCTCCTTCTCTCTTTCCCTAGTAGGGTGAGTCTCTGGGGAAGCAGAGCTCCAGAACACATTGGTGGGGTTGTCTGTCCAGGGAAGTCTGGTCAGCATCATGCTAACATTTGGAACCTGGTGGCTGAAAAGAGAGTTAACATACAAAGCCAAACAAATTGTTGAACAATCATGGCCCTAAAGGCTGGAATAGGGCAGATGAAGTGTTGGGGGGGGGGTCCTCCATTTTGTGGATAGCTAGTAGGCATATTTTAGTTATATTTCGAAGGGCCTGTAGCTATACTAGTTTTTTCTTCCCCCCTGAGCCTGGAATGTGATATGCAGGTGGATCCAAGTTATTGTCTTGGGAGGTGATGGCATGGCTGGAAAAGGGACAGAAAGCTGGACCTTTCTGAGAGAGTAGCACCCTTGTCAGTCAAAATTAAGGGCACCAGTATGCCGGGCTAGCTTCTCGGCAGGAGACAGACGATCAGGGACACATGGCTGAGCGGAGAAGCAATATTTCTTTATTCACGAGCAAACGATTCAAAAAACTAATCTAATCTAATCACAACCCAAATCTGTCCTGCATCCTTCTCCTCCGGCAGCAGTGTCCGGAACCCAGGAAGTATGTAGGATAGGGGGTGGGGAGAAGCAAGAATCACAAAAAGGCAAAGACTAAACCAAAATCTCCTGGAGGCAGAAGGAGTGAGACCAAACCAATGTAACAGAATGACCATGTAAATAGACCACAACATCAAGCAATATAACAGAAGGGATCCCAGAAGCAGAACTAGAAGTATACCAACACGCCCTAATATGGGGAAGGGGTATAAATATTGTTGACTGTAAACCCCATCGATTTGATGTGGTCTGGGGGCCCATATTCAGCTTAGGAGCCTATGTGACCTCTGCATCCCTGTAGGTCTGAGCTCACCTTCTATGGTCATGAGCAGGAACATTCCAAGCTACCCCAATATCAACCCATCTTCCTCAGGGGTAGCATAGAGAATGTTGTCCATCCTCCCTTTGAATGATGTAACATTCTCTACCATTGGTAGCATAGAGAATGTTGTCCATCCTCCCTTTGAATGATGTAACATTCTCTACCGTTGTTGATCTATATTGAGGGATAGGTCCTATGGGGGCCCACAAAGGGGTCTTTTTGTTTTTCCTGATAGAGATGACCTATAACAATGGAGAGAGGGATTTATTTGAGGTCTAGGCCTATCATGTCTGTTTGGGAATCTCAGGACTCCCCGAATAGGGCCCCAGCTGATGGAGTGGCTTGATAGTGACTAAAGAGTCATCGTTAAAGTATGCCAGTCTCTTGCCCTTATTCAGCTTTTGCAGTCCTTGCTTTGCTAAGGTTAGCTTTGGAGTGAGTGAGTGAACTGTGATAGGAAGTAGGTGAGGAGGGTATCTAAGTCTAATTAGATACTATTTCATTAGGAACTTTATACTGACTCACTGCAGTCTGTTGTCTACTTTTGCTTTCAGGTATATATTTTGCCGTAGTTTATGGATACGTGTGAACATATGCTCTCTCTCACGGGACCTGGTCAATATCTAGGTTTGGGACTTTGTTAGGAAGTGAACCGCCTGGAATGGAATTAGAGAATACTATGAAAAGAAAGGTCTCACCCAAGTAATGAAGCTGAAAGGTTGTCATTCCACACCTGAAATCTCTGGACACAGTCTGAAGTGAAGCATGCTGAGGTGGCACTCGTTGCGTTGATTAGGTTGGGATCGGCGCATGCAGTATTATTTGATATGAACTGAGAGAAGCATGCAGGAAAGTGCACCCCACCCTAAGGTTCCAGAACTTTGGGAAATATAGGCTCTAAAGAGGAAGCAGGAGGTTCCTGCTGTCTTAGGGTTTAAGAGGACAATAGATAGTTATTGCTATAATCACATTATTTGGTAATTGGGTTAACTTTGAAATATCCCTTTGTTAGGATTTGCTGTATCATACACAACATCACCAGAATTTATGTCCTTTGACATTGTTTGTATATAGCTGTGCCACTGGTTGCTTCTGTTCTCCCTGGTCTAAGCTTTTAAGAGCGTCAACTTCTTAAGGCCTAGTACCCATAAAAATGATGTAGAGTCTGGGGGCTTTGTCTTGGCACATACTGTAGTCCTCAGGCTTGTGAAGAATTCAGAGTGTGTGATCCATGGCCTGGTAGCATCAGCACCAAACTAGGAACATATTAGAGGTATAAATTCTTACACTGCACTCTAGATCTACTGCAGAATATGGGGTAGGTCTTCCCCAGTATATGTTAACTAATCCTCCAGGGTTCTTGTGCCAAAGCTTCAAAGGCTCTATTCAAGAATTTTATCAAATCTCCTGACCAAATGACTTATAACAAAATGCTTTATTTATTTTTAAGATAGTTAATGCTTTACAGTGCAATCATTGATATATGCATGCAATTTCACTATATAATAAGACCTCAAAGTTCTTCCTATCCCTCTCCCCCACCGTCCCCAGAGACAAAAAAAAAAATGAGTAACTGAAGGCCAGGGAAGGACAGATAAATGAACACTAAATTCCACAGAGCATTTTATCAGATCACCACTATTTTCTCTGCCTAGCCTGTTTCTGTTCTACCCCAGAGGATCAGAGCTCTGGAGATGCAAGGTTTCAGGACACACTGGTGAGGTCATCTGCCCAGAAAAGTCAGGATGGAATCATGCTAGCGTCTGCAACTTGGAAGATGACAGGACATAATTTGAGACAAAATGTTTGATGAACAGGAATCAAAAAGTAGGAATAGAGCAGATGAGATTAGGGATCTTGAAGTAGAAGGAAGCTGGAGAATCCATTTTTAGGAATGTTCCTGGGGACACACAATTATGGTAGTTTTGCTTGAGTTTGATAGCTAGCCTGAAGTTGGATAAGAATATTGCCTGAGAAAATGGTGACAGAGTATAGAAAAGGACTAGAAAGTTAGATTAGGGCAGTGAGTAGCTCCCATTCTTGAAAAAAAAATTCTGTGGATAAGATTAACTGTTTAGCTCCATCCATCTGACCCAGGGCCCTTATATATATATTTATATTTAGCACCAGAGCCTGTGCAACCTCGGAGTCCCTATTGGTCTGAGCTTGCAGCTCATGGTCACATCTGGGAACATCGCAAGCTACACACATTTCAGGGTAGGGCAGGATACCCCAATCTTCCTTTGGAGACTGAGGCTATCCTTACAGTCACTGCTTTATGGTGAGGGCAAAGTCCTGGGAGGGCCCACAAGATGGCTTATGATGACATTCCTGATGGAAGTGACCAGTGGTGATGGAGAGAGGGATCTGTTAGAGTTCTAGTCCCATTATATTTGTGTGGGAATTGAAGGATTCCCTGACTATGGCCCCAGATGATTAGGTGGTCTGATATTGACCAAAAGGGCCATTATTATCTTTTATGTTTCCTTTTTTTCCCTTAAGAATATTATTCCTAGCAAGTCAAACTGATTAAATCCTGTTTCAATGAATTACTCAATTGATATGTCTGTGGTATATATATTTTTTTGCCTCCAGAGTTATTACTGGGGCTTGGTGCCTGCACTACAAATCCACCACTCCTAGAGGCCATTTTTTCCCATTTTGTTGCCATTGTTGTTGACCTTGTAGTGTTACTGTTATTATTGCTATCACTGTTGTCATTGTTGGATAGGACAGAGAGAAATGGAGAGAGGAGGGGAAGACAGAGAGGAGGAAAGAAAGAAAGACACCTGCAGACCTGCTTCACCGCCTGTGAAGTGAGCCCCATTCAGGTAGGGAGCCAGGAGCTCCAACTGAGATCTTTACGCCAGTCCTTGTGCTTTGCGCCATGTGCGCTTAACCCGCTGCACTACTGCCCAGCTTTCTTTATATTTCCTTATTCTTTTTTTATTTATAAAATGGAAATATTGACAAGACCATGGGATAAGAGGGGCACTACTCCACACAATTCCCGCCACCAGAACTCTGTATTCAATCCTTTCCCTTGATAGCTTTCCCATTCTCTATCCTTCTGGGAGTATGGACCCCTAGGGCCATTATGGGGTGCAGAAGATAGTTGAAGGTCTAGTGTCTGTAATTGCTTCTCCGCTGAACGTGGGCGTTGATAGGTTGATCCATACTCCCAGCCTGTCTCTATCTTTCCCTAGTGGGGTAGGGAACTGGGGAGGTGGGGCTCTAGGACACATTGGTGGGGTCGTCAGGTTGGCATCATGATAGCATCTGGACCCAGGTGGCTGAAAAAGAGTTAAGATATAAAGCAGAACAAACTGTTGACTAATCATGAACCTAAAGACTGGAATATTGCAGATGATGATTTGGGGTCTCTGCTTTGGAAAAAAGCTAGTAGGTCTATTTTAGGTATATTCCAAGGGCCCATGACTTTACTCGTTTTTGCTTGCGCTTACATCTAATATGCAGGTGACCTAAGTTATTGTCTGGGGGGGATGGTGTCCTAGTTGGAAAAAGCACCAGAAAGCTGGATCAGGGAAGAGAGTAGTTCCCAAATATGGGAAAAGTATATAAATATTGTTAACTATAAACCCTGTAGATATGATCTGGGACCCATAGTCAGCACAGGAGCCTATGTAACCTCTACATCCCTGAAGGTCTGAGCTCACATTCCGTGGTCACAGCTAGGAACATTTCAGGCTGTGCCAATTTCAGGACTCATCCTTGGGTGATAGGCAGAGTACAAAAGGGCCATTATTAAGTGGGCCAGTCTCTTAACCTTATCCACCTTTTGTAGTCAAAAGGTATAATTCTTAATGTAAAAATGTTTTCTCATTCACCAGAAATGATAAGTCTGAGTGAAACAAATAGAATGCTAGACTTGCTTATCCTTCTTGAATTAGCATTCATTCCTTTGGTGGTATGTGCATGTAATGCTAAGACATGCTGTTGTAACACAGTAATGTAGCTCAAACATAAACAACCCATCAGTCGCCAAGCAACACCTCTGTTACAAAGGTAGTTTAGGCAGACTTTAGCATTTAATCAATCTTGTTTCCTACAAATTAACTGAGTGTTATTAAACCTTCCTAACAGTATATAGCTATTCTTACTATGAGCCTTCCCACGTATCAAACTTGAGAGGGGAGCCAAGTTCTGGAGTGACACAGATAAGAGAACACAGGCAAAATTCCCTAAAGGAAGTTATATTGTGTGACCTTATAACACATTGCCCTGCATATACTGATACTGTTTGTGACTGACTCATTGTCCTAGACTGGGTCATTTTTCTTCAGTGCTAAGACATAGAGTTACAAACATACATTATAGTTTTGACATTTACCATTTACCACTAGTGGGTTCAACTCCTTTCAGAGGGAAATGTTTCTTTTTTTTTTTTTTTCCTCCAGGGTTATTGCTGGGCTCGGTGCCTGCACCATGAATCTACCGCTCCTGGAGGCCATTTTTCCTCCTTTTGTTGCCCTTGTTGTAGCCTCGTTGTGGTTATTATTATTGCCATTGTTGATGTTCGTTGTTGGATAGGACAGAGAGAAATGGAGAGAGGAGGGGAAGACAGAGAAGGGGAGAGAAAGATAGACACCTGCAGACCTGCTTCACTGCCTGTGAAGCGACTCCCCTGCAGGTTGGGGAGCCGGGGGCTCGAACCGGGATTCTTACACCGGTCCCTGAGCTTTGCGCCACATGCGCTTAACCCACTGCGCCACCGCCCGACCCCTCAGAGGGAAAGGTTTCAGAACTAAATCCTCCTGTGCATTTTGATCAGTGGAGAAAACCACAAGAACTACAGCCTTCACCTTTCTTGCCAAATGAGATACTCCTATAACAAGTTTTATAGCTTCTTGCTCTCATTCACCTCATTGTTAATGAAATAGGTTCTTCAAGTTAATGTAGGTCCTTCAAGTTTTTACTTTGAAAAGTAAGTACAAGGATTTAAAGATCTAGCTCAGATGATAGAATTCAGGACTTACATGCCTGGGGCTTTCAGTTTAATTCTCTACACAGCATTTACCAGAGTGGTGCTCTGACTCCTGTCTCTGTCTCTGCCTCTTTCTCATAAAAGTCTATCTCATGAAATAAATAAAATAAATATTTGAAAAATCAGAAAGACAGTGTCTGAAGTGGTGTTATGACCAATGAGTGAGCAGAAGAAGGAGCAGTATGATGATACCCACTAGGCTGATATGGGTGCTCTGGTCTTCCTGAGGCTGAAAATCATGTGTCCACTGCCTGGTGCTCCAGAAAGCCAAACACTATCATGTTTTTTTATTGCTGTTCAGACATACACTTGGAGGAAGGAGTCATGCTCAGATCAATCCCCTCCCTCCTTTGTCTCAGAGAACATTTGTACAGGTAGAAGGGATGACTAAAAAACCAGGGGTTGGGTTCTAGGGCAAACAAGTTGTGGGTAATCGGATCTGGTCTTCTCCATGGATCATGTCCTCTTGGATTTTGATGGGCTTCTCATGAGTTTCCTCCTTGAACAAAGCGTTTCTTAAATTCTTGCCACTTGTTTGAAGGCAAACAAGAATGAGAAATGGATATGAGTCTGTGACTCTTGTTCTTTTCTTTTCTGTTTACATTTTTTATTTTAAATTATTTATTGGATTGAAACAGCCAGAAATCGAGAGGGTAGGAGAGATAGAGAGAAAGAGAGACACCTGTGGCACTGCTTTACCACTTGCAAAACTTTCCCCCTGCAGGTGGGGATCAGGGGCTTGAACCCGGGTCCTTGAGCACTGTAGCATGTGCACTCAACCAGGTACGCCACCACCCCTCCCCTTGTTCTTTTACTTTCCAAATTAATTTTTAACAAAGTATCTTTTCCTTACCAAAGAGTTCTATAATTAGAGAATTTTTTTCCTGCCCAGATTATGAATTGCAGGTCACCTTTAGTGACATTCCAGTTCACCATTTTACTCCTTGAAGAAGTGAAACCTATGGAGCAGGAAGAGGTGTGGATCATAGGGAAATACAGAACCATATGATGGCCACAGATGTAAGTGGGAAGTTCCTGGACAAGTAGTTGCATTTTGGGAGTCGCCTTTCAAGAGTGCTCTCTTGTGTCTTTGGCTGTGGTGTAGAGCCTTCCTATGTGCTCAATCCTCTGACAGCTATTCTTTTTCTTTTCTTTTCCTTTGTTTAAAAATTTTGTTTATTATTGAGAGAGCTAGGAGGAGAGAGAGAAAGAGAACCAGAGTATCATTCTGGTACACATACTGCCAAGGATCAAACTTGGGACTTTATGCTTGAGATTCCAACACTTTATCCACTGTACCACCTCTAGACCACTTGATAGCCATTCTACTGAGCAAATACTTTCTATGTGTTCACAGTCCCTAAATTGCTGGTGTGTAGAATTTTCTGGCATGCTGGATATGTCAGTTACAGTCTTGTTAATGCCACATTCCCCTGCTAGCATTGTATGGTCTAAATTCATCCAGCTTTGTTTTTAAAGGCTATTTTTGTTAAAGAGAAGAACATTTCTGAATTGAGGCCTCTATGTGCCATGCCCTTATACATTTTTTATTTGTGATTAATTGTTGTTTACAAGATTATATAAGATTATAGTGTATATAGTTCCACACCACATCCACCACCAAAGTTCTGTGTCTCCACCCTTCTATCTCCCAAAGATAACCACCATAGTTCTCAGAAAGTCTTAGAAATAGTCTGCTTGCTTCTGGCTTTTATTTATTTATTATTTTTTAATGTTTATTTATTTATTCCCTTTTGTTGCCCATGTTTTATCGTTGTTGTAGCTATTATTGTTCTTGTTATTGATGTCGCTGTTGTTGTATAGGACAGAGAGAAATGGAAAGAGGAGGGGAAGACAGAGGGGGAGAGAAAGATAGAAACCTGCAGACTTGTTTCACCACTTGCGAAGCGACCCCCCTGCAGGTGGGGAGCCGGGGGCTCAAACTAGGATCCTTATGCTGGTCCTTGCGCTTTGCGCCACCTGCGCTTAACCCACTGAGCTACCGCCCGACTCCCTTCTGGCTTTTATTTTTATTTTTTTAAGTTCTTTTGTATCAGATCTCTAGATTCCACATATGAGTGAAACCATCTGGTAGTTGTCTTTCATCTCAACTTATTTTGCTAAGTATAATTATCTCCAGTACCATCCATTTTGTTCCAAATGGCACAATATTCTCTTTTTTGACTATAGAGTAGTATTCCACAGAATATATATCCCATAACTTCTTTAGCCAATCATCTGTTGATGGGCACTTAGGCTGCCTCCCTTCTGCATTTTGTCTTGCAAAACAAAACACCCAGTCTGAGCTCACTTGAAATTTAAGTTAGAAGGAGAGTTGTGAAAAAAGGACAGAGTGAGGATGGTGGTTTCTCCTTTCGGGAAAGATGGTTCCTCTGTTGTCTTCTTTCTCCATAGCTTTGCCTCAGCTTTCAGGGTTTTAGTTCCCTCCTCCCCAATTGGTTTTTGAGAAACTGATTCAGGTTATCCCTCACTGTATATCGAGCTAATTCTGACAGCAAGGGGATTTTCATAAAGAAAGATATTTTATTTATTTGTTTGAGGGTGCCTCCTTGGAGGACAGCCTGTTATATATTCAGAAAGTTCTTTCTCACTGACTATAAGGTTGGGAGGGGATTTTAAAAGGAAAGGGGAATGTGTTCTGAGGGCATTGATGCTTAGGGCTCTGGGCTATGGTTGGTGCATGCGGGTTCTGGGGTCTGATGGGTGGTTTCCTTGGGGTGTTTACTATTATACTCTGGCAACAAGGATTCATATGTAGTAAATGGCCCCCTTTTGACCTTTTTGTGTACTTCCTAGTGAGTATCTGGATTTCTTTTTTTTTCATTTTTAAAAAATCTTTTAATTTGTTTATTACTGGATAGAGACAGAGAGAAATTGAGAGGGGAGGGGGAGATAGAGAGGGAAAGACAGAGACACCTGCAGCCCTGCTTCACCACTTGTGAAGCTTTCCCCCTGCAGGTGGGGACCAGGGGCTTGAACCTGGGTCCTTGCACACTATAATGTGTGCTCTTAACGACATGCACCACTGCCTGGCCCCTAGCATCTGGATTTTTTTTAGCTCTTTTTTTTTTTCTTAAGATACAAGAGCATTGCTCACCTTTGGATTATGGTGCTGGGGGTTGAACCTGGAAGAACCTGGATTTCTTAATGTAATCTCAAGCAAGACCACAAAAGAAGGAGTTAACGTTTAGGTGTTGAGGCTCTAGAGGAAAGCTTTCTGCCACCCCCCCTTGAGACCACCAATAAATTTAGGAGAAAGGGAGAGGGCACAATGGGGGTTAAAAAAACAACAACATTTTTAGAGAGTAAAACCAACTTCCCTCAGATTAGAAGTAAAGAAGAGTAGTGTTCACTTTTGATAAAAAGGAAAGCAAAAGGCTTTCTTTTAACCTCATGTGTCCCCATAGTCCTCAGTTTAAATATAGGTAGTCCTCACGTAGTGACCAGGTTCTGTTACTAAAGCCTGGGAGATAAGGTGCATAAGTGAATTTGTCAATAAATCAGGAACAACTCCTTACCAGTTATTTCAGGTATAATGTGCTGTGCACATAATGGACTTGTCAGTCATCTATAGATAGTTTAATGCCACTTTCCATCATTTATAGCATGTTAATGTATTGTAAATGTTTTTAAGTAGTGTAATTTAATAAAAATAGAGGAAATAAATTGCACTACGAAGTACACAATAAAGTACAAACACATATGTATGAAAAATACTAGTATAGTGTACAATGACCAACTGGGGGATGAGACTGAAACTGAGAGAGGTGATGGGACATTCTTTTGCTTAAAGTTTAAAGTTGTACTGCCACTTTCCTGTGAGCAAAGTTTTCCGGACACTGCCAAACGGAGTTCTACTGAAACAGCAATTTCTATAGTTCTTTGAGAATTTTGGTGATTATTACGCAAAAGAGACTGGTGGGCAGAACAATCTTACCATGAATAACTTAATTGAGAATTAATTTGAAATTAATAAGATTTCTTCTGGGGATAATTGTAAACATCAGTAGTTTTCATCAGAAGAAAACCCACTTAGGTATACTTTTATAATATCTTTTTTTATTTATAAAAGTGAAACACTGAAAAAAACCATAGGATAAAAGGGGTACAACTCCATACAATTCCCACCACCAGAACTCCGTATCCCATCCCCTCCCTTGATAGCTTTCTTATACTTTAACCCCCTGGGAGTATGGACCCAGGGTCATTATGGTGTGCAGAAGGTGGAAGGTCTGACTTCTGTAATTGCTTCCCTGCTTAACATGGATGTTGGCAGGTCGATCCATACTCCCAGCCTGTATCTCTCCCTAGTGGGGCAGGGCTTTGGGGAAGCAGGGTTTCCAGGACACATTGGTAGGGCCATCTGCCCAGGGAGGTCCAGTTGGGATCATGGTAGCATCGGGAATCTGGTGGCTTAAAAAAGAATTAACATATAAAGCCAAACACATTGTTGACTGATCATGAACCTAAAGGCTGGAATAGTGCAGATGAAGATTAGGGGCCTCCATTTTGAAGATAGCCAATACTCCTATTTTAGTTATATTCCAAAGTTATATTCCCCTGACTATAGTAGTTTTTTTCCTGAGCCTGACCTTTGATATGTAGGTGGACCCAAGTTATTGTCTGGGGAGATGATGTCATGGCTGAACAAAGGGCTAGAAAGCTGGATCAGGGAAGAGAGTAGCTCCCAAATATTGTTGACTGTAGACCCCATCAGTGTGATCTGGGGCCCATATTCAGTTTAGCAGCATATGTAACCTCTGCATTCCTGTAGGTCTGAGCTCACATTCTGTGGTCATGAGTAGGAACGTTCCAAGCTGCCCCAATTTCAGAACCCATCTTCCTCAGGTGGTAGAGTATGTTATCCAACCTCCCTTTGGAGGATGGAACATTCTCTACCATTGTTGATCCACATTGAGTGCAAGGTCCTATGGGGCTTCAGAAAGGGGGGGTCTATTGTGTTGTTCCTGATGGAGATGACCGGTAACAATGGAGAGAGGGATCTATTTGAGGTCTAGGCCCATCATGTCTGTGTGGGTATCTCAGGACTCTCCAACTAGGGCCCCAGATGATGGGGTCACCTGACAGTGACTAAAGAGTCATCATTAAATTATGCCAGTCTCTTGCCCTTATTCAGCTTTTGTTATCCTTACTTTGATAAGGTTAGCTTTGGAGTGACTGAGGGAAGTTTAATAGGAAGTAGGCGAGGAGGGTATCTAAGTCTAAGTAGGAACTATTTCATTAGGAACTTTATGATGTCCTTTTTAGGTCTTTCTACTTGCTTGCTGCGTATACTGACTCACTGAAGACTATTGTGCACTTTCCCCTCAGGTATATATACTTTTATAATATCTTACTTTTTTTAAAGGCACATTTTCATCACTATGTTAAATGATAGTTCCAAATAATCAAATAGCCAATGAGAAAAAAATACTGTTGAAAACACTATGTTCAGGAAGTTATATTTTAAAAATATACATTAGGGGCCTGGTGGTGGTGTACATGGTTAAGTGCACACATTACAGTATGCAAGGACCTGGGTTCAAGCTCCCAGTCCCCATTTGCAGGGGGAAAGCTTCAGGAGTGGTGAAGCAGGTCTGCAGGTCTCTTTCTTTATCCCTCCCTATCTTCCTCTCCCCTCTAATTTTCTCTCTGTCCTGTCAAATAAAGTAAATAAAGTAAAAAATAAAATAAAGTAAATAATTAAAAAAGAAAAAAGACAATCACGTTTAAAAAAGTAAAGTAAAATAAATAAAAATACACATTAGATCCTCCACTCTTCCTTCCTCTACTCCACCTACTCCCTGGTTCATCTCCTTCTGGCTTATCCAGACACTCAAATCCTGTGGTGATTCCTAAGTGACAGCCTATCATTTTGAATTTTGTCACTGCCCCTGTAGCTCAGTTTAGATTTGAATGTTAAGGAGTATTGCCTTGAGTTGTAAGATGCTAGAAAGTTTTAAAACTGATATATTTTTTGCTTTTTGAAACTAAGACTCAGTACCTGGGGAAAAATATCAGGCAGTCTTCCTAATTGTCCAATAAGCAGTTGTTCTTGTCTGTTTTTTCTTTCTTTTGCTAATAAGAAGTACCATCTGTCTGGTATGGACACAAGGATGGGAGCAATGTAGTAGAAAATGAAATATTTTGTAGATCACAGTTTCTCCAGTGAAAAGCCTTCCAGGAATAGTAAAATGCTGTTTTTAAAATACCTCTTGAAGAAGTGTAAGAAATATACTGAAAAGTTCTTGTTATTTCAGTTGGTGTTTTCTGCTACTAGGCTTCAGATGAGAATAGAAAATTATACAGAAGATTTTAAAATCAGCCTTGATTAGAACTAAGGTTCAACTACCATACACAGAAACCCCAGGAAGATCAAGAATTGTGTTTCTGGATGATTCTCTCCTTTCTAGACACACCCCTACTGTCTTACTTCACATCCCTGGGTCTCTAGCCCTCTCCCTTGGCAGGTGTTCCTGGGATCACTCATGAGTCACATTCTGATTGTTTGAATCGTGTAATACCCAAACATGAAATACCTTGGGGGCAGATAGCACATTAAGAAGTTCGACTGAACACCAACATTACTTTTGATGCTGTGTGTTAGCCAAACGTTTTGGAGTGATGCTTGTTGTGTCTTCCTTTGTCATCAAAATTTCACAAAAAGGACACATATATTTGCTTTGAGCCCTTTGCTTTATTTTTAATTCTGTGCAATACATGCAAAACGACAAAAGATGTATGCTTGTTAGACATCATATTTGGCTATAACACATTACACAGTGTGCTGCAATAGTTCAGCTTGTAATTGTGTCCTCTGGCTATAGATACATAATTAGATGACTTTTAGGATATACAGTGTCTGATATAATTATTCTCATTAGTGAAACCCTTGAGTGCTCCAATGCTTAGAAAAGTCTGGGGAGCGGGGCTGGGTGGTAGCAAATCTGGTTGAGAGCACATGTCACAATGCGCAAGGACCCGGGTGCGAGGCACCAGTCCCCACCTGCAGGGAGAAAGCTTTGCAAGTGGTGAAGCAGTGTTGCAGGTGTCTCTCTGTGTCTCTCCCATCTCTCCCACCCCCTTACCTCTCAATTTCTTGCTGTCTTTGTCCAATAAATAAATACAGTTTTTTTTTAAAAAAAAAGAAAAGTCTGGGGAGCATTTGAGCCATATTGACTGAAGTGTGGGGATATTTTTTGAAACATCTAAAATAGTCAATGAATAAAAGGCTTACTGGGGTACAAATTTTTTTTTAATATTTATTCCCTTTTGTTGCTTTTGTTGTTTTATTGTTGTACTTATTATTGTTGTTATTGATGTCATTGTTGGATAGGACAGAGAAATGGAGAGAGGAAGGGAAGACAGAAAGGGGGAGAGAAAGATAGACACCTGCAGACCTGCTTCACCACTTGTGAAGTGACTCCCCTGCAGGTGGGGAGCTGGGGGCTCAAACCGGGATCCTTATGCTGGTCCTTGTGCTTTGTGCCATGTGCACTTAACCTGCTGCGCTGCCGCCTGACTCCCTGGGGTACAAATCTTATAATAACATAACTAAAATTATTTCAGTTTTAAGCACTGGACTCAGTATGTATGTGCATGAAAATCATTCAGCAGTACTGATTTCTTCTAAAATTCATTTTTAACAATGGAGAGTCAAATCTCTCTAATTACATTCAATACTACTCATAGGACTTGTTTGTCATTTTCCATAGCACAAGGTCAACTGGAAAAATTAAGTGGGCCACTTTGCTAGCAAACTTGCATTTCTTAATTGATATAAATGCAGACAAGTATAACATCTTGTGATCGTTTATTTAGCTCCCATTTTTCTTTTATTATTATTATTATTTTTATTTAAGAAAGGATTAATTAACAAAACCATAAGGTAGGAGGGGTACAACTCCACACAATTCCCACCACCCAATCTCCATAACCCACCCCCTCCCCTGATAGCTTTCCCATTCTCTAGCCCTCTGGGAGCATGGACTCAGGGTCATTGAGGGTTGCAGAAGGTAGAAGGTCTGGCTTCTGTAATTGCTTCTCTGCTGAACATGGGCCTTGACTGGTCGGTCCATACTCCCAGTCTGCCTCTCTCTTTCCCTAGTAGGGTGTGTCTCTGGGGCAGCTGAGCTCCAGGACACATTGGTGGGGTCTTCAATCCAGGGAAGCCTGGCCAGCATCCTGGTGGCATCTGGAACCTGGTGATTGAAAAGAGAGTTAACATACGAAGCCAAACAAATTGTTGAGCAATCATGGACCCAAAGCTTGGAATAGTGGAGAGGAAGTGTTAGGGAGGTACTCACTGCAAACTCTAGTGTACTTCTGCTTTCAGGTATATATTTTGCAGTAGTTTATGGATACGTGTGCACATAAGCTCTCTCTCACAGAAACTGGTGTATATCTAGATTATGGGACTTTGTTAGAAAGTGAACCACCTGAGATGAAATTAGAGTGTAATATAAGAGGAAAGGTCTCACCCGAGTAATGAAGCTGAAGGGTTGTCATTCCACACATGAAGTCTCTGGACACAGTCTGAGGTGAAGCATGTTGAGGTAGCAATCGTTGCTTTGGTTAGGTTGTGATTGGCGGATGCAATATTATTTGGTATGGATTGGGAGATGCATACGAGAAAGTGGGCACTATCCAAGGGTTCCAGGACTGGGGGCGGAAGTAGGGGCTCTATAGTGGAGATGTGAGGTTCCTGCTGTCTTAGGGTTCAAAAAGACAATCGATAGTTAGTGTTATCATCACATTATTTGATAATTGGGTTAACTTTGAAAAGTCCTTTTGTTAGGGTTTGCTGTACAGTATCCAGTATCTTGTATATAGCTGTGCTATTGGATGCTTCTAATCTACTTGGTCTAGGCTTTTGAGAGAGTCCGCATATCAAATACACAGCCTATATATTAAAAAGATTCAGTTTGTGTTTTGAGAAACTTTGAGACATACAATTGATTTTCCCCCATTCATATTAATTAACTACTGATTTATATGTCTACATTTTGCTAGGAGTGTACATAAACACCATTCCCACCACCAAAAGACTGTGACCCATCCCTCCCACCCACTCCCACCCCCCACTGGCCCAGGAAGCTGCATGTCTACCCCTCACCACAGGGTTTCTACTTTAGTGCCCTACTTACAATTTGATCAGGTCCTGCTTTTAGTTTCCCTTTCAGATCTTCTTACTCAACTTCTGTTGATGAGTGGGATCATCCCATACTCATTTTTATCTTTCTGACTTAGTTCACTTAACATAATTCCTTCTAGCTCTGTCCAAGATGGGTCAGAGAAGGTGGGTTCATTGTTCTTGATAGCTGCATAGTATTCCATTATGTATATATACCCCAGCTTTCTCAGCCACTCATCTGTTGTTGGGCACCTGGGTTGCTTCCAGGTTTTAGCTATTATGAATTGTGCTGCTGTGAACATAGGAGTACACACCTCTTTTTGGTTGGGTGTTATGGAGTCCTTGGGGTATAACCCCAGGAGAGGAATTACTGGATCATATGGAAGGTCCATGTCTAGCCTTCTGAGAGTTTTCCAGACTGCTCTCCACAGAGGCTGTATCAATTTACATTCCCACCAGCAATGTAAAAGGGGTCCTCTGTCCCCACATCCTCTCCAGCATTTGTTGCTGCTGTCCTTTTTGATGTATGCCATTCTTACAGGAGTGAGGTGGTATCTCATTGTTGTCTTAATTTGCATTTCTCTGACAATCAGTGTCCTAGAGCAGTTTTTCATATGTTTGTTAGCCTTTTCAATCTCCTCTGTGGTGAATATTTTGTTCATATCCTCTGTCCATTTTTGGATGGGGTCACTTGCTTTTTTGGTGCTAAGTTTGCTGAGCTCTTTATATATTTTGGTCATTAGTTTCTTGTCTGATGTCTGGCATGTGAAGATCTTCTCCCATTCTGTGAGGGGTCTCTCTGTTTGTTTAATAGTTTCTTTGGATGTGCAGAAGCTTTTCAATTTGATGTAGTCCCATTGGTTTGTTTCTGCTTTAGTCTTCCTTGCAACTGGGTTTGATTCATCAAAGATGTCCTTGAGGTGTAGGTGGGAAAGTGTTTTACCAATGTTTTCCTCTAAGTATTTGATTGTTTCTGGTCTGACATCTAGGTCTTTGATCCATTTGGAGTTGATTTTTGTTTCTGGTGAGATAAAGTGGTTCAATTTCATTCTTCTGCATGTTACAAACCCACTTTTCCCAGCACCATTTATTGAAGAGAGCCTCCTTTTTCCATTTAATCCTTTGGGCCCCCTTATCAAAGATTAGATGTCCATAGGTGTTGGGATTTACTTCTGGGCTTTCAATTCTGTTCTACTGGTCTGTGTGCTTATTTTTGTTCCAGTACCATGCTGTTTTGATGATGTTGGTTTTATAATATAGTTTAAGGTCTGGGAGTGTGATGCCTCCATTTCTGTTTCTTTTCCTCAAGATTGTTTTGGCAATTCTAGGTGTTTTCATGTTCCAGATAAATGATTGTAGTGTTTGTTCTATTCTCTTAAAGAAGCTTGGTGGAACTTTGATGGGTATTGCATTAAATTTGTATATGGCTCTGGGGAGAATATTCATTTTGATGATATTTATTCTCCCCATCCATGAGCATGGGGTATCTTTCCATTTCTTGGTATCAGTTATTATTTCCTTGAGTAGCGACTCATAGTTTTCAGCGTCCAAGTCTTTCACTTCTTTGGTCAACTTTATTCCTAGGTATTTGATTGATTTTGCTGAAACAGTAAATGGGAGTGATTTCTGGATGTCTTCTTCTTCTTCAGATTTAGTGTTTGCATAAAGAAATGCCACTGAGTTTTGTACATTGATTTTGTAGCCTGATACCTTGCTATATTGCCTAATAACTTCCAGTAATTTTCTGCTGGATTCTTTAGGTTTTTCTATGTATACTATCATATCATCTGCAAATAGTGAGAGCTTGACTTCTTCCCTTCCAATCTGTATTCCTTTGATTTCTTTCTCTTGCCTTATTGCTATGGCAAGAACTTCCAATACTATGTTGAAGAGTAACGGTGACAGTGGACAGCCCTGTCTAGTCCCTCATCTGAAGGGGAATGTTTTCAGCTTCTGTCCATTGAGTATGATGTTGTCTGTAGGTTTGCTATATATAGACTCCACTATCTTGAGGAATTTCCCATCTATTCCCATTTTTTGTAGAGTTTTGAGCATGAACGGGTGTTGGAATTTGTCAAAGGCTTTCTCTGCATCTATTGAGATAATCATGTGGTTTTTGGCTTTGCTTTTATTGATGTGGTGAATGACATTGATTAACTTACGGATGTTGAACCAACCTTGAATTCCTGAGATGAATCCCACTTGGTCGTGATGAACAATCTTTTTGATATGTTGCTGTATCCGGTTGGCCAAGATCTTGTTTAATATTTTGGCATCTATGTTCATCAGAGATATTGGTCTGTAGTTTTCCTTTTTTTTTTTTTCTGTCCCTATCAGCTTTTGGTATCAGGGTGATGTTGGCTTCATAGAAGGTGGAAGGGAGCATTTCTGTTTCTTAAATCTTATGGAATAGATTAAGAAGTATGGGTATTAAATGTTTCCTGAAAGTTTTGTAGAATTTGTTTGTGAAGCCATCTGGTCCAGGACTTTTGTTGTTGGGGAGATTCTTAATAACAGTTTCAATTTCTTTGTCTGTGATTGGTGCATTTAGATTTTGTAGTTCTTCTTGGTTCAGTTTTGGAAGGGCATATGTTTCTAGGAATTGTTCCATTTCTTCCAGATTGTCTAGCTTGGTGGCATATAGTTCTTTATAGAAGTTTTGCAGGATTCTCTGGATTTCTGTGGTGTCAGTTGTGATATCTCCTCCATCGTTTACAATTCTATTAATTTGAGTGTTCTCTCTTTTTTGTTTGGTGAGGCTGGCTAGGGGTTTGTCAATTTTCTTTAATCTTTCAAAGAACTAACATTTGGCTTCATTGATCTTTTGTATGGTTCTTTTATTTTCGATGTTGTTTATTTCTGCTCGAACTTTAGTGATTTCTGTCCTTCTGGTTACATTAGGGTTCCTTTGTTCCTCTTCCTCTAAGTCCTTGAGGTGTGCAGTAAGGTCGTTCATTTGAGCTTCTTCTTGGTGTTTAATATGTGATTGTATGGCTATAAGTTTCCCTCTCAGTACTGCTTTAGCTGTGTCCCAAATATTTTGATAGGTTGTGTCTTCATTTTCATTAGTTTCCAGGAACATTTGAATTTCCTGCTTGAGTGAGTCTCTGACCCAGTGGTTCTTAAGGAGCATGTTGTTTAGTTTCCAAATTCTGTGTCTTTTAATAATTTTCCGTTTGTTGTTAAATGTTAGTTTTACTCCACTGTGATCTGAGAAGATACTTGGGATGATTTCAATGCTCTTGAATTTATTGATGCTGTCTTTGTGGCCTAACATGTGGTCTATCCTTGACAGTCATAAAAGGGCAGTGAAAGGAAAGGGGTTTTTTTTGTATTTCTTTTTAATTATTTAATTAGCTATGCGGGGTGAGGTGGGGGGGGTTGGCTACTTAGAAACAAAAAACGCCAGAGGTTTCAGAAGGGTATATTCTTAGAATTAATGATACTCCCTGGTGGGGCAGGAATTTGGTAAAGAAAAGGAGCTCCCCTCCCCTGCTAGGAGCTGGTCCCCAGGGACTGGTTATGGGGGGGGGGGACGGGAAGGAGGTATGCTTGAAAATTAAAAGGAAGAAAAAAAAATATTTTTCCCCTTTTTTCCCTACTCTACTTCTTAACCCAAATTAAGTTATAGTCACCTCCTTGGTGTGGCCGCTAGGACCCCTTATTGGCTGGCCTGCTAAAGGCAGAAAATCCTACCGTTTCCAGGAGATGTGGTCAGAGCTCAGCCACTAGCAGCTTCTCAGTCCGCCATCTTCCGGGAAACCCCCCCCCCTGAAGCTTTTTTAAATGATTTCTCAAAAATGAAAACTAGCTCCAAGTCCTTTTGATCCAATGAGAGCTGTACTCAAGGATGTCCTCGGATCCACCCTCAGGATTGTGGTGGTCCCCGGAGACTCCCAAGAGAAAGCCCCCGAGCTACAGTGCTCCCTCCCAGTCCTCTGCCGGCTGCCCAGCAGAGCTCTGCAACCGGTGGAGGAGCCGCCTTCCTGGGCTGAGGACAGTGCCCGTCTCACCCGCCTTGCCCGCTGCCGCCTGGGAAGTCTGGAGCAGCCCACCCGCTAGTCCGCACCACCTCTAATCTAATTCTTAACCCAAATTAAGTTATAGTCACCTCCTTGGTGTCACCGCTAGGACCCCTTATTGACTGGCCTACTAAAGGCAGAAAATCCTACCATTTCCAGAAGATATGATCAGAGCTCAAGCCACTAGCAGCTTCTCAGTCCGCCATCTTCTGGAAACCCCTCTTTTATTATTATTTTTAAAAATTTCTCTATTGGGGATTAATGTTTACAGTCAACAGTAAATACAATAGTTTTTACATGCATAATATTTCCCAGTTTTCCACATAATGATACATCCCCCACTAGGTCTTCTTTCATCATGTTCCAGGACCTGAACCCTCCCACCACCATATTCCCAAAGTCTTTTACTTTGGTGCAATACACCAAGGGTCAAATTCTTTATGGGGTGCAGAAGGTGGACGGTCTGGCTTTTGTAATTGCTTCTCCACCTGACATGGGTGTTGGCAAGTTGATCCACACCCCCAGCCTGTTTCTATATATTTAGCTTCCATTTAATAATCCTCAACATTAGAATGTAAGAATTCTCAACATCTGTGTTACTGGACAAGCTGTAGTGATAGGCACTAGTTTCACATTCTTTTAGGACTCCTCAGTGGATGTTTCTGAACTTGTTGACTTAAATGCTATGATTTGAAAGGATTTTTAAAGATTGTTGTGAATTAGTGATGCTCTCTGCAATATATGTATATATACATACACATATATGTAGTGAGATATCATCTAGATGTAACAGATAGGGGAAGATAACACATGAAAGAAGTGTCTGACATCTTTAGCTATGTCTTGGTGATGGGATGGCAAATGCTAGAAGAAGAAGAAGGTGATGGGATTTTTAATTTTTTTTTCTACCTCCAGGGTTATTGCTGGGGCTCAGTGCCATCATTATGAATCCATTACTCCTGGAGGCTATTTTTTTCCAATTTATTGGATAGAACAGGGAGAAATTGAGAGGGGAGGGGGAGATAGAGAAGAGAAGAGACAGGGAGATACCTGCAGACCTTGTGAATTGCTTTGTGAAATACACCCCCCCTTGCAGGTGGGGAGCTGGGGGCTTGAACCTGGACCCTTGTGTAGGTCCTTGTACTATGCATGCTTAACTCGGTGTGCCACCGCCTAGCCCCCAGAAAATTTGTTTTTACATTCCTCATTCTTAATTATTTTCGACTCTAGGAACCACTTTTCTGTATTTTTTTTCCTCCAGGGTTATTGTTGGGCTCGGTGCCTGCACCATGAATCCACCGCTCCTGGAGGCCATTTTTCCCCCTTTTGTTGCCCTTGTTGTAGCTTCGTTGTGGTTATTATTATTGCCCTTGTTGATGCAATTCGTTGTTGGATAGGACAGAGAGAAATGGAGAGAGGAGGGGAAGACAGAGAAGGGGAGAGAAAGATAGACACCTGCAGACCTACTTCACCGCCTGTGAAGCGACTCCCCTGCAGGTGGGGAGCCGGGGGCTCGAACCGGGATCCTTACTCCGGTTCCTGCGCTTTGCACCACATGCGCTTAACCCACTGCGCCACCGCCCGACCCCCCACTTTTCTGTTTTATATAGTAAAATCATTGCCTTCTTCCATGGTGGTTTTGAATATGAACCTTAACTTTGATCAGTTTTGCAATTCTAAAAGTGATACTTCCACTTTATAAAAATGAAATGATCCCCCCCACCTAGTTTTAAATGAAGACTGTCAACACCTTCATCCTTTTATAAGATGACCCATTCAGGTATGAAGCACAAATGAAAATATGCTGCAGTGAAATTTAAACAAAACTCTACATTTAAGACAAAAAAATGAGTTTTGTCCTGTTACTCAGATGATCTTTTGCAGTTGAAAAACACAGCTTTTCATTCCATTTTGGATTTCATCAAAAGCTAAATACTTCATGAATTGCAAAACTCACCAACTTTGCTGAGGGGTGTGGTAAGGGAATCTAATTTAAGATCTCAAATCGTCATCTAGAATCTATTTTAAAGTGAACTTATCATAAAAGAAATTCCATTTTTATCTTGTACTATAGAGGAAAGATCAGAAATGCAAAGTAAATTATTTCTCCCTATCAGCCATTGTCCATGTATGGGAGGTATCCAGGTTGCCTGATGACATCATGAGAGGGATAGGAAAAGGGGCAATGTTCATTCTTTTCCACTCCCCACTGTTCCTTACTGTATTTTAGCAGTGCCCTTTTATAGGCAACAACTTGTGTTTTGGCCTGTCTTCAAGGGGGATATTGACTAAGATAGAACCATTTACTAAATGTCTCCATAAATCTGGAATGTGCACATATTATTTTGCTGTTATTATGGAAGCCTAACCAAGTATATGTTGAAATATTAAAAGGAACTCATTTATTTTCTCTTTTTCAGTTGCCCTTATTTTTTTTACTATTTAGGGAAATGTTGATGTTTCAGAGTAAAGCTAAGTAGGCAGAAATCCAAGGGATTAAATATAGCTCCTGGATAACTTCCTACCATAAAATATTTCTAGGTTAGTTAACTAAATTAATTAAACATGCAGTTATGAAATGGAATTTTCCAAATATTTGGTAGTGAAGGCATGATATGCTGTGCTTAGTTTTCTCATCTAAGTTTTTCATCTGCATTATAAGTTGACATTCAAAAAGGAGTCCTGTCCTTTCTTCTATTGCTGTCTTCTACTTGCTGGAGTATTATCACTGATGAGAAAATATCCACATAAAGATTATCCTCTGGAAGGGGACACACACACACACACACACACACACACACACACACACACACACTATACTACACTCTAGACAGACTTTTTTTCTGTATGTGTGTGAAAAAGAGAGATTCAGTTTCTATGGTAATGGGCTAAATACAGACTTTAACAGACAGGAGTATGAGTGTAACTTCTTTGCTATTCCAAGCTAAGAACTATCAAGACAAAATCTGAAATAATTCTGATTCTTTACATTATGAGATCAATATTGTAATTTGGTACCTGTGGCATATAATTTTATATTCAAACTTTCTTTGTGACAGGGATAATCATGCATCCATCTGGTAAGTCCTGTGAAGTGAAGTAAAAATGAAAATCTACCCACCATTCTAAACAATTGACTTGACATCCCATGAATATGTACTGCTTGGTTACTTCTCTCTTGGACTTTTCGCCTCTCTCTTTGCACAGGTGTTGACCCTAACTAGTATACTCCAAATTTCATTTCTCCACACCAAATGACAGTGGGAGGCTTATGTTTCTGTAGGAAATTAAGGTCAAGCATATTTCTTCTTGAGTTTCTATTGACTTCCTATAAACCCAGGCATGAAGGTACACAAGATACTTCCTGCTAAATTTTATTGCCCTCTTTGTGATATGTATTAAAATGAGAGCAGGGAGTGGAGTTCTCTCTTTCTTTTGAGACAGATATGTGATCATTAGGTCAAAGAAGGCTCCATATTCAAGGTTTAAGAGGAAGGCATTTGCTGCTACGCAAACAGCCCAAACCTCTGGTCTTAACACATCAAGTCATTCAAACTGTTTGGCTGGGAAAAAAGCAAAACAAATCAATAACAAATAATTGCTGTTAAAGAGCATAGAAATGATTGGAACCTACTGCTCTTTCCCTGTTTGATGTGTGTCAGTCAGTGATTAGCAATCTGTATGAAGACATGAAAGTACAATGTGTGAAATCTTCTTTACACTTGAAATTTTATATCAAGGTTGAACAAGATGCTTTGTTAGAAGATACATCTTCAATATGAAAGGCTAGTCAGTGGGCCTGTGGCTATACTAGCTTTTTATTCCCCCTGAGCCTGAAATCTAATATGCGGGTGGATCCAAGTTATTGTCTGGGAAAATGATGTCATGGCTGGAAAAAGGACCAGAAAGCTGCATCAGAGAAGAGAGTAGCTCCCAAATATGGGAAAGAGGTATATATATATATTTTTTTTTTTACCAGAGCACTGCTCAGCTCTGGTTTATGGTGATGCAGGGGATTGAACCTGCGACTTTGGAGCCTCAGGCATGAGAGTCTCTTTGCATAACCATTATGCTATGTACCCCTGCCTGAGGTATAAATATTGTTGACTGTAAACCCCATTGATTTGATTTGGTCTGGGGCCCATATTCAACTTAGGAGCCTATGTGACCTCTGCATCCCTGTAGATCTGAGCTCACATTCTGTGGTTATGAGTGGTAGTATAGCCACAGGCCCTTTGGAATATAACTAAAATATGCCTACCTAGCTATCTACAAAATGGAGACCCCCCCACCTCTTCATCTGCACTATTCCAGCCTTTAGGTTCATAATTAGTCAACAATGTGTTTGGCTTTATATGTCAGATCTTCTTTCAGCCACCAGCTTCCAGATGCTACCATGATGCCAACTGGACTTTTCCTGGGCAGCCAACCCCACCATGTGTCCTGGAGCTCTGCTTCCCAAGAGCCCCACCCCATTATGGAAAGAGAGAGGCAGGCTGGGAGTATGGATCGACCTGTTCAGTGGGCAAGCAATTACAGAAGCCAGACCTTTCACTTTCTGCATCCCATAATCGTCGGGCTAGCAGAGAGATGACTCAGGGACTAAGCTCGTGGTAGCAAAGCAATATAAATCTTTATTCATGCGAACACCCCACAGTTGGGTGCTAGCACACCTGGTTAAGCCACGTGGTACCAACCGCAATGGCCGGTGTCAGCCTTTAGGTCTGCATGCCCACCCTCTTCCAGCTCGGGACACAGAAGCAACAAAGGACAGACACGGAAGTGGCTTGACAATACCATACATGGTTAGGGAAGGGGAGGAGAAAGGGGCCAGGAATGGTATGAGTCTCCCCAGCAACTGTTGCTAGGGGTTCAACTCCTAGCATTAGCAGTACCCTGTGGGACTTAGGAAGGAGACTTTTGTCATTTGTAAGACAAAGCAGAAGATTGATATGTAGAAAATAAAGGGACAGGCCATAGTAGCACAGAATGTTGAGTGGAATAGGCTTAACAAGACTGTCAGCCTGGCGGGAAGATGCATTTTGTGGGGGAGGGAAGACTTTCATGGCCGCTAACCTTTTGAGGTTTATATGTTGTCCCCCTTTTTGCTCAACCCCTCCGTAGAGAGAGACTTACCAGGTGAACTCATTCTCAGGTTAAGCTTTGCCAGGCTCCACTACCTCCCCACAACCTCTCTGCACATAATGACTTTGGGTCCATACTCCCAGAGGGTTAAAGAATAGGAAAGCTATCAAGGGAGGGGATGGGATATGAAGTTCTTGTGGTGGGAACTGTGTAGAGTTGTACCCCTATTATCCTATGGTTTTGTCAGTGTTTCCTTTTTATAAATAAAAAAATTTAAAAATTAAACACCTACACCAAAAAAAAAAAAAAAGAAAGAAAGAAAGAAAGGCTAGTCAACTATGTATGTGATATATTTCTCAAGTTTAGTGTGTGTCTAATTGCTTGGGGATTTCATTCGCCTTCCCCTAAAATATTTTCCTGTGGTGAAAGCTGGTCAGATGGAGAGGAACTGTGGGACTGTCAATCATGAGTGGGATGGTTTTTCCTGCTGATTTTGTTTTGTGTAGGTGTGGGATGACATAATTACATATTTTAGGTGTCAGAGAAGCTCAAATGGTACAAAATATAGGATATCACTTTTTCTCTAAGTTTGTCATTTCTTATTACATGTATTTTCCTTATAAACCTTGAATATGTCTATTGACTTTAGGTTTAAAATGTTTTTATTAATACTCCTCAATAGATAAATGTTTTGACTGTTTGTGAGATTTTTTGTTTTGTTAAGTTTTTGATTAATTCTTGCCAGGCTAGTGTGGGGGAGCCTCTTCCTGGGCGCGTACTCTCTGGGTTGGAGAGAACTCAACTGGAGCCAGCCTGGGCTGCTACTCACTCAGCGACGAGAGGGAGATGACTCAGGAACCAAACATGTGACAGCGAGGAAATGCAATTATTTATTGATCACAGAGCCAAGGCTTTTAAAGGGCAGACCCGGAAGTGGCAAGTCGGAGACGGAAATGGCTAGGAAAGGGGCGGAGAAAGGCAAAAGGGGCTGGAAAGGTAGAAACTTCCTTAGCAACTGTTGTGAGGGTTTTAACTGGTAGGATTAATACTACCCTGCAGGCAGGGAGGGTCTTGAGGGTAGAAAGAAGATAGATCAAAGGAATGGAATGGGTGGGGATCTTTCAGGCAAAACTGATTATGTAGATAGGCCATAGTATCAGAAATGCAGGGTGGAGCAGGGGGAGCTGGCTTAATGTTTTAAGGAATGCCAGGCTCCTGGAGGCAGAAAAATGCAGGGTGCTTTGTGAGGCTCCTCACAGTTTCCCAACAAATTCTACCTGAGCAGGTGCTGCTTGTATCAAAGTGTTGTGACTCACAATTTGCCTAGTGTGGGGTGCAACTGCAGCATTTTCCCCGGTAGAGCTTTATGCTTAACTGTCTCAAAACTGACCAGCTGAACTATGTGTTCTAGGATTGGCTACTCTCTCCTAGTTTAAAAATAATCTATTATGACCATGGGCCCATGCTCCCAGAGGGATAGAAAGTGAAAGCTATCAGGGGAGGGGGTGGGATATGGAGATTGGCTGGTGGGAATTGTGTGGAGTTGTACCCCTCCTACCCTATGGTTTTGTTAATTTATCCTTTCTTAAATAAAAAATAAATAATAATCTATTACTCCTAGATTCACTCACTTGCCTTGTGTGTAGAAACTCAGTCCAAAATATTGGGAAACAACAAATCTAGGGTCGCATTTGGAGAAGTACATACTAAACTTCTGAATGCAGTATTAGTAACCAGTCTGATATATTATCTGTGACCTTATGGTCAGTTATCCTATATGCAACTTAAACATTCTTTGTGATTGGCTGAAAACTTTATGAAATGATATGCAATTTCATGAGCCTTGCTAATTGGTGGTGAGAATCACAGAGCCAATTTTTGCAACTTAAACTATTTTATTTTTAGGATGAAGATAGGTGTTTTTTTTTTTTTTTACTTTATTGGGGGATAATGGATTATAGTACAGATGTCACATCAGTACAATTTCTCATCTTTCTGTGATAGATGTCTGCAAAACACTCTCACCCCCAACTTAAGTCTCTTTACACTAGCATAGGGTGAAGATCTATACCAACATCATTATTTGATATAGACTTTCTTCCTCTTTGTCACCCACTAAAATTGAACTGTAAAGGGACACTTAACTATTATGACTATTTACTTGTTAATAACTAATGACTGGGTGCATGGGCTATTTTTATAATTTCAAAACATGTGCATATCTAGGGGAGTAAAATAAATATAATCAAGGAATTATTAAATCCAACCCAAGACTTCCTTGATTGGTCCTAGCATTCGGTAGTTCTGTTTGAAGCTTCTAAGATTAAATGTGAATACACTATGAAGAGTGCATAGTTGAATTAAGTGTTCATAGACAGTAGAAATAGAACTTAATGTGTCTTTACCAAGTTAGTAATGAGGAATTATGGGTTGAGAACTCAAATAAATTGTAGTGTTCCTTTTACTTTATTCACAAAACTCCAATTCAGGCTACATCTATCTAACTTATAAAGATTAATAATCAGGGGCTAGGTGGTGGCTCACTCAGTAGAGCACACATCTTAGTATGTTCAGAGACCTGGGTTCAAGTCCTCAGTCTCCACCTTCAGGGAGGACTTCACAAGTGGTGGTGCTGTGCTGCAGATGTCTCCCCTTCTTTCTCTCTATTGCTTTTTGTCTCTCATTCTCTATCAAAAAAATGATCACCATGTCTTGCAGGCACTGAGCCCTAGCAATAACCCTGGTGACAAAAAAAAACCCAGTTCATTTATTCTTAGCTTATATTTTCAGTCATTCCTCACAAATTTGACTGATTTCAGCTTCCCAATAAGTACTTGATTCCACATTCTGTCTAAATTTTAGGAGCTGCTTTCATGCTTTTCTCTCCAACTTGACTTAATTTTTTTGTCCCAAGGTGTGTGTGTGGGGGGGGGGGGGGGAGTGGAGACAGGGAGAGATGGTTCTAAGTTTCTGTTCTTGGATAGTTCTTTCCTTTACTTAAGTGATTTTTTTCCCGAACTACTGTTTTTTGTCCCCAGCTTTCCATGAATGGGACTTTTTTTCTTTGAGGTAGATGAAAGGGACTAGTTTTCCTCTCAGACTAATACTAGGGATAAGCAGAAAATGTCCACTTCTTAAGATTAGGAGTTGGTAAGAGTAGTTGGCAAGAGTGACCACCCCATATGTCCTTCTTTCCTTTCCACTGCTTTTCTCCTTGTTTGGTTTACAAGGCAAAAATTATATATATATATATATATATATATATATATATATATATATATATATATATATATGTCTCAATTTCAGACCTTAGAACTCTGTGGTTTGGAGTCCCTGCTATTCTCATCTGTGACTTGGGAAATTCCCTCAAATGCAGTTTCTCACTGTAATACTATTACCAGTTTATAAATTCCAATAACTCTTTACTTTTCCATGTTTCCTTTATTTAAATTGTATTATTTGGCTATGCTCATACATAGGAAGTATATATAGAAAGGGGAGATAATGTCTTTTTTCTGGTTCTGTGAAGATAGTTGAAGTCTTTGGCCAGTTAAACTCCACAAAACCTTGGGGATAGGCATTTAATTTAATTTATTTTAAGGCATTTAATGTGCCTAAGATGCATAAGATATGTTATAAAAAGCATTGTGCATGTGTTATATAAGTACATGTTTACATACTTACATATACATATTATAGGTATACTACCTACTTCCATATCATATGCGTATTTGTGTATGGCAAAGTTAATGGTTCACTAACGTTTTTGACCAGTTAGTCATCCTAGCTCCTGGGAGGCATCATAATGACTGCCTTGGTGATTCACAATAAGTGGACAAAGGCAATTTTGGCAGGATGTTAATTGATTTATTTTTATTCTTTTTAACATTTTATTTATTTTGGATAGAGACAGAGAAAAATTGAGAAGGGAAGGGGAAAAATATATATAGAGAGAGACACTTGCATCATTGCTTCACCACCTATGAAGCTCCCGCCACCAGGTGGGGACCTGGGTCTTGAACCTGGTTTCTTGTGCATGGTAACATGTCCACTCTACCAGATGTGTTATGGCCTCAGCAGGTTATGAATTTAAATTTTAAGATAATAAATATCTTAAAATTTGAGCCAAATATGTTGATGGGTCACCTTGAAAATTAGGTGTGTTGTTTTTCCAAAGAGAATCATGTGGGTTTCCCAAGGATAAGCATGAAATGGGTAATGGAAATGAACTGAGCCTTTGCTATTTGTAGAAATTTCAAAAATATTTGTAAATCTCAATGAACAGAGCCCTCAGACTTCAGATTGCATGATACAAAGTGGGACTTATATTCCTCCATCTTAACAGAAGGTTTCCCTTGTCTTGACTGGGCAGAGGGTTATGTGAAGAATATCGATCAGCTGCCAGCATCTCATTTGTGCTTCAGGGAAGATCAAGTATTGATTCCTTTAGCCTTGCTCTTAGGACATTCCAGGTGAATTCTGTTGTGCCTCAGATTGTTCCAGAATTAGCCTATGTAGTGGAACAGGTTACTCTTAGTGGAATAGATCATTCGAATTATACTCTGATTTTCTTAGTCAATGAGCACTATATCTTGCTGATTGCTAGGAATCTGGAGAACTGAGCTGCTATCTGTGTATCTGTTCAAGACACACTTGTCCTTAAAAGGAATCATATATCTGTGGACATAATTTCCTGTTTGTCCATTACAGTATCATCAAAATGAATGAGACACATTCTGTTTGTGGGAGAATCACTACTTGGAAGTGTGTGCATGAATGTGTTATTTTAAAAAATTCAGGACAGGATGGGGAAGATAGCATCATGTTATATAAAGAGACTCATGTGTGAGACTCCAAAGTCCCTGGTTCAATCCCCTGCACCACCATAAAACAGAGCTGAGCAATGCTCTGGTAAAATTATATCAGCATAGGGCTCACCATGAAGCAGTTCTCACAGAATGTGGCAAGCTGATACCATGCAGTATGTACCCGCATAGCCTGGAAATAACTTCTGCTTCTGGTTCCTTAATATGGCCAGCTCCCATAAGTAAGTTTTGCTGACTGTTTCTTTTTTGTATGTGGTAATGACTACTGTAGCCTTGAAGACAGGCATATTTTGTTGCAACAGTGAGTGATAATATGGGCGCAAACTTGCAAGAAGCCAAGACCATAGTGCTGTGGAGGTCCTCTGTCCTGGAAAGCATGTTTAGCTGGTGTTGAAACACAAACTGGACATTGAAAACATGTGTGAATAATATGAGTGAGTGAGTGAATGAATGAAATTAATGAATGAAAGTGGGCACTCGACTAGGCATGAAGAGACCAATGTTTGGAAACAATTTTGGCTTGTTGGAGAAAATAGATTTTTGACTGCCAATTAGCCAAAATGAAGACACCAGGATCACACTCCTAGTGAGGTATTTATTAATTTAGGACAATGGTTCTTCACTCTTTGGGACACTGACTTCATTTGGAATCTGATGACAACTATGGACTCTCTTTTGGGAAATATACATAATGGACATATACACACTTCATGCATGTAACTAATTTTAGAAGTTATATGCAAAGTTGAGAGCCCCACACTCCTACCAACTCATTCATGGCTCCCAGGTTAAGTGCTCTTAATTCAGATACATGGCATTTGTCAGTAAAGTGACAGAATGGAGACAGGACTGAGACTAGGAACTAAGAGACTGCAGTTATTCCTCTATCTCCTCCTAAGCAGCTCTGTGCATGTAACGTCGTTTCTCCTGCTTTCTCTTTTCCTCTGTGGAAAACTGAGAGGATAAGCTTAATTTTATCCCAAGGTGCATCTGCGTGAGTGTTCTGGAGAGCTGGTACATTCCACAGGAGAAGCTGGTACATTCCACAGGAGAAGCACTCCTTCTACCAGGTTCCTCTGTGGGTTGCATTCTCACTGCCAACACTGCTTTTTCAGAAGCCTTCTGTCCATACCAGCCAGGCTCCTCCAAACCCTTGGAGTGCTATTTTTAAAAGCTGCACAGAAGTCATAGCTCTCTGTTTGTCTCACTTCCTCTTCTTTGCATGGTGCCCTCATGGACATCAAAAAGGATTTCAAACAGATCATCTGGGTATAAGGAGGGCAGGTGAGAGGTGGACTAGGGAGGACATCCTAACACTGCCTGTTCAACTGAATGGATTCCAACTCGTTTACTTTCCTTTTTTGATTTCTTCTGGACTATCATGAAACAGAAACAAACAGTTGTAACCATCACAGGGAGGAACTCTGCAATGTGCTAGCAGCCATTGTCAGTTCTCTGCCAGAGAATCCAGTAGTACTAATTTAATCCTTTATGCCATGTTGTAACTTTACCTTGCTTTAAAGAAAATGGGAATTAGGTCTTCAGATACCGGTACTTTTAATGCGGCACAAAGTTTAAAGCAAATTGCCCAGATGAAATGTTCAAATGTCTTCAAATAAACCAGGCATATTAATTACTTAGTAAGTGACTTACCCTTCCTGCCCCCCACCCCCAGAGCGCCTGTATCCCCTTTGTCCAGGGATCACAGTCCAATTTCAACACACAGGGCTGTGTCCCCTTTATGATCTCTCCATTAAAGTGTGAGTCAACTGAATTTTGAATATCCAGAACAACTCATAACATCATTATGTACACCCAACCCTAGGCCCACATCTGCAAAGCTCTAGTTCTCTGTAGAGAAATACATCCTGAACCCTAGTGCTACTATGTGGGATAGATAAATTACAATGTCTTGAGTTCCTTCTCTAGAAAGGCACTTCTCTACACCAGGCCTTGTCGTGAGTGCTTTCAGAACATCTCACTTAATCCTCACCGTAAATCTGCAGCATCATTCAAATGTAGGTTATTTGAGGGCAGATTTCTTTTTTTTTCCTCCAGGGTTATCTACTCCTGGAGGATATTTTTGTTCTTATTATTGTTTTGTTATTGTTGTCATTGTTGTTGGGTAGGACAGAGAGACATGGAGAGAGAAGGGGAAAACAGAGAGGAGGAGAGAAAGATACCTGTAGACCTGCTTCACCGCCCGTGAAGTGACTCTCCTGCACGTGGGGAGCCGGTGGCTCGAACCGGGATCCTTACACCGGTCTTTGCGCTTCATGCCATGTACACTTAACTCAGCTACCGCCCAGCTTCCAAGCGTAATTTTTTTTTAACGTGATTTGTTCACTGCTTTCTTCCTAGTCTCTAGAATCACATCTGGATGATGTTCGCCATTCAGTATTTTCTGAACTTAAAGATAGTTACCATTATTATCCTCTCCTTCCCCCATTTTACAAATGAGAAAACAGATTCACAGAGGTCAAACACCACACAAGCTGCAGGGCTATTTTAATAGGATCCGAAGGAATAAAGACATTATGCGGAGGATACCATTGTGTCCAAGAGGCTCTGCCTCATGCCACACCCCAAGGTGGCTCCCAGCCCACTTTATCTTAGAAGAGAACACAGCAATCTCCACTTCTGGGGCTGGAGGAAAGTGGTGTCATGGTCCCAGAATGCCACTGAAAACACCTGGGTAGTGGTTAGTGAAAGTGAGAGGATTACCAAGGGCTTTGTTTGGAGCAGTAGACTGCACAAATAACTGTAGCTGTGGATGGCAAATTATTATCTCCATTCTCACTGAAAATTGGGGGGGTAAGTGACAGGTAGGAAAAACAGGAGCAAAACAAGCAGGCACAAACACCACAAGCCAAAGAAAAACAAAGCCCAACCTCCTCCAAACCAAACCAACTCAAAACGTATGATATGTAATAGTAGAGAGGGAGTTTCATGAAGGTTAGTCATATTTTATGTAGAACAAATGTCCTCTTTTTGCCGAGGAGCCCTCTTGCTACTTGTGGGATGATTGCTGTAGGATTAAACAATCACAGATACTATTTCAAGTATCATTTACTTTCTTGAAACCCACAAGTTTCTTGTGAATTTTTATCTTCCGTTGTGTTTCTCTTAATGAGAATATGTCCCCCTTGTCCTGACACTTCTAGTTTTTCTCTTATAAATGGTCAAGAAAGGCTAAGCATCAGTTTTTTTTTTTTTTAAAGTTAACCAGGAGAATTATTTTGATGAGAATATTTTCTTTGGTAAACAAACAACAATCACCAATTTGAAACCAACCAGATAAGTTTCTTTGGTAAAGTGAACATTAATGTCTTGGTTGGAATTAACTGGAAAACAAAACTTTCACAAGTGTTTGCTAGGATCACTCCTTCCCTCTTTATCGTGATTGAAAAAGTGAAACTCCACGAAGTCAAGTCTTGAATTTTACAGGAATGTGATTCTGAAATACTTCTAAAATGTCTTCTCCTTGGTGGTAGGGTTAACGAGGGCTGTCAGAGCAATAATCAATATTGATAAATAATGATCTAACAATAAATAATAAATCTTGGCATGCAGAGTCCCCCAGTAAAAAATTCATTCCAGAGTCAGAATTCTGAAAGTCTTGATTTCAAGTGCTGAAAAGAGAAGTTGACAAGGTTGAAAATGCCCTTCATTTAAAAATACAATATCCCAAGGTACACAGAGACTCAGTCAAGATGGAAAACTACTGTCTGTCATAAAACAAAGTTCCACAGTGATGTCATTCCGGCTGATGAAACTGAATGATTAAATTCTCAACAAAATCCATTTAATTGGTGTATTTGTATTGGTTTTTGTGGAGTTGCTGTAAGCCCAGGTATTCCACGTGGCTGATGCTAAATCAGTGGCTGATTGAGAACAGACTGTTCAAAGAATGATTTTGTAACATATGACTTAAGAATAAAACTAATCCCCTCTTCAACTGTGCATTATCTATAATAGCCTAGTTGCCGGCCCCTTGGAGAGAGACTGGATCACAGGTCTATTATATAAACTTTCCCTTTCTTGAGGACTACACTTATTCTCAGATTAAAGCTCACTTTCTTCTAGATGAGTATGCAACACATTGTTATGATCAGTTAGTGTGTCTGCAGGAGAGATTGGACAAGTGTGTGAAAACTAGCTCTGATTGCCTATACATGTATTTAGAACTGTGTGGACAGTGAGTGATACATGAAATAGAAGCACAGATTTGTACTTGGTGTACTTGGTGATTTGTACATCTGGATGATCTGGATATGTTTGATGTTTGGAAAGTCAAAACCCAAACCCCAAATGTAAAAAAAAATGTTTTGTGGCCAATAAAGTCCTATGTTACTTCCTTGGAAATGTATTTTGAAGGGAGTAATAGCCCTCTTATGAGAAAATCTAAAATTGGCCTGCCCTGTTTTAGGCATGCTACAATAATGGGAACCCTCTAGTGGTGTGACTCTTAATGGATTGTTTTATTCTCCTAGGTCTCAGCTTCCTCCTTTGCAGAGGATGGGGAAAGTTGCACAGTATTTCTGCGAAGGTCCAGAAAGGTAAGATGCTTTTGGGGAAATGCTTATCACTATAGATATCTAAGTAAGCTACATCTCTAAAAGGGAAAGATACTGTAGACATTTGCCTCAACCAGGTTTTAGCTTCATTTTTACAGACTTAAAGTAATGCAGGTATCTGTGGCAGTACACATAGCCTCCTCAAATCAAACTGTTTATGCTTAGATCCTATAAGTCAAACGGTATAAACATCTGGGCTCATTAATGTACAAATGTACAAAAGGACTGTGCAGTGAAGTACAGAATCACCCAAAAGGTGGGGGAATAGAAGATGGAAGTACAGCCAATGTAGCAGGAAAATTTGACTATCATTATTGACTTTGAATTGGCAATTATATTTTCTAGTTCTTTCCATCTATCTCCCTGTCTGCCCTTTATCTCCCTGCTTGGTTTATCAGTTTCAGGACTTAAGTTCACCATGGAACTATCTTTCCTTCTTTATGCTTCTGAGCAGGCAAATCTCCTTTGACAGGCAGACTGGTAGTACAGGTTGAAAGCTATAGTAAAGAACCATTTCAGTGTTCATTTCTCCTTCCTCAGCTATGTGTGGACAGATTTTTTTTCTGGGCTTCTATGCAAGAAATGCATGTATGGCCAAACCACAAACAGCTGTACCAGCTGGCCATTTTTGTTAATATTGGTGGTGTTAAAATGCAGACACTGTCTCTGGGATCAAATAGACCCTTGCTTTTTCTCCATCATTGGGTTTGGCTTTGTGGTTTGTGATGCTCACAGTCTCCTGCCAAGAACAATGACTAATACAGCAAATCTATTTGGTGACAAGAAACAAGATATTTCAAAACAAAACTACCCCAACTCTGCAGTGCCAAAGCTATCATTGGTGTAGATTTGTATTAAGCAGACCACACAAATGTTAACAGTATATTGACAAGGGATATGACAGATTTATACTAGATAACAAAACTGCCTCACTTGGGTGAATTTAGGGTTGATTCAGTTTTCAGTCCACAGGGGATGGCCATACTACCATGTCTGTTTCCCAGATTCTAGCTTGCTTTTGCTGCCTAGCAGTTTCATAGGCATCTCTTTGGAGTGTTAGGGAGCTAGATGAGAAAGCTAAGACCTCAAGTCACAGACCTGCCTGGAACTACTGCTCTGCAGAAGTTCTGGAAGTCTTACTGTTTGAACAATGCTTAAAGCTATTTCTGCCTTGACAGCTGACCTTTCAATCAGTAGGTTTTTGTCACAGTACAAGCAACATCTGCAGTGTGAATAAAATAGATTCTGCCTGCTTTCTTCTATTTGATCATCTTAGTTTAAGAGACTATAAATCTTCAAGGGTCAGTGTGTGTGTGTGTGTGTGTGTGTGTGTGTGTGTGTGAGAGAGAGAGAGAGAGAGAGAGAGAGAGAGAGAGAGAGAAAGAGAGAGATGTGTATGCACGTGCTTGTGTAGTTATTTTCAGACTGCAACCCTTTTGTTTTATAGATTGAATATACATATGCCCATTTCCCTTGTGTTCCTTTTTTTTTTTTTTTTTGGCAATGCTCACTTCTTATCCTTAATAAGAAAAGAATAACTTTAACAACTTTGAGTTTGCATCACCAACGTAATCTCTCCACTCTTGATATGACCTAGGGTGGAATATAACAAGCAGACACTATCACACTGTTGTGATTTGGTCAACCACTCGGGTACTATCCATATCAACCATTTCTACACACTCGATTTCCTCCCGGTTTTCAGGATTTTTCTTCTCTTTCCTTTTTTTCTTAGAAGGTGGCAGGAAAGTCAGTATCACAGGTAAAATGGCAAAGCAGTGAAAGAAGGTGACAAATGCTATTAAAAACAAGCACCTGAACAGTGTACAGGTCAGATTTGAAGGCACAGCTGCGAGAGGAATCAAACCAACAATATAGCAGAGGTAACTCTGTAAAATAGCTACCCCATGCACTTCAAGGGCATTTTTTACCCATTTAGTTCTTGTGAAATCCTTCCCCAGGACAAATGTAGATAAGAGTGGAGCACAATTGTCAATTGTGTAGTTAATCCCATAAATTAAGCATAGTACAGAAATGCAGTCTAGTTCTACTTTCCATAATGTCATGAAACCTATAACTCCAAACTCCACGGACACAACCGTTACAGTGAGCCAGACATTAATCAGAGAATCCGCCACCAGGAATGCTGAGAAGAAGAGCAGGAACAAAACACTGATGCAGGAGTTGTGCAGGGGGGCTCCCAGAGAGGAGGCATATCTATCCATGTACACAAAGGATGGGTTGAAGACAATAAACTTCACCTTGGAGGTGACAGAAAGTCTCCGCAGGGTTTCCAGGAGATCATAGAGCTCTTCTCTGTTTGTTTCCATGGTCTTGGCTACTAAAAACATTCTGGAGGCCACTACATCGAACTCATCATTGTACTTTTTAGAGAAGATTATGTCCTCTTGAAAATGTGAAAATTGGGGGGTTTTCAGGAAGGAATGCCTTAACATGTCTGTAAAGTTTTTCTTAGGCAAGCCAGTGGACACATTGAGTTTCCGAAGGTAATTTAAGTAGCTCTCAAACCAGGATATCCGCACAAACCCCTTGGTGTATTCTAGCACATCTTCTTGAACACTAGTGTTCCAGTACTCTATGGACTCATAAATGTAAAACCCAATCACCGGACTGTAGTTGCTGAAGTACTTTTGCTGGGCAGTAGTGTACTCAATGGTTTGTGTTGCAGTTGCTACTATATTACTAAGGTCTGACCCTTCACTGACCTGTAGATAGCCCATTAAGGCAAAGGAAATATAAATAAGGTAAAAGAGAACTACAAAAGGCTTGACATAGGTGTTGGTTATCCAGTCACAGTAATAGCGTTTGAGGAAACATACCAATAAGTGACTCTCATAAGTGCTTGCTTCCTCGCCTTCAGCAGTCTCCTCACTGAATCTGGCTGTCAGGAGAAACCTGTACCATGCCGGCTTCTGTTGCAATACCTCAGGCTTTGGGACTTTTCTACAGAAGATACTATGCTGGTAATTGTTTTCTATGTAGCCAGTGAATACCAGGCTGGAACCATAAAACGAGAGTACATAGAGGTAGTTGAAGAAGATTGCAATACAGGAATTACAGCAGAAAATCCTGGCTGCCTCAATGTTCGTGAAAGGACTGGCCCCGATGCCAAAGGTGACCAGGTACATGGCAGTGGTGAGAGAAAAGGAGAGCATGGAGTCTGCATAGACTGCTGCAGTTCTCTCTTTAACATGTTGGTCTTCTCTAGTTTTCCTCCAGGAGGATAACATTTCAAAAGTCCCATATAATCCATGACCTGAGGGAGTAAAGAAAAAAAAGAAAAAAAAAAGACAAGACAGACAAGACCAGATCAAACGTTTAAAAGACTCATCTTTTTAAAAAGGGAAAGCAACTTGGATACGGGATCCACAGGGTCAAAGGCCTTAATGGCAACAGGCTATGATGATTCCTCCTATAGAGAAACTCGTGTTTGGGTGGCCAACAAGTATTAATGAATAGGGAAAAGATAGAGGGAGGAGGACTTTTCCCTGTAGGAAGGTGAGAAGACTGTTGTTTGTGTCTCTCGGGGATTACATCCATTCATAGTTTAGGCTTATTGGTGCAGTTTACAGAGTTATTGTGGCTCTTGTTTAGTGGAACAATTCTGAGAATATGCTCGGCCACCCATCATTTAGCTTTTCATCCCCACAGGTCTGGCTGGAGGCCAGAGGAAAGCAGTGGGCAGAGGTGTCCGAGTTAATGTCACATCACCTCACTTCAGTTTGGCCATGTGCATAACCTTAGAGGGAAAGAAGTGTTGTATTTAATTTGAATCTTGATTGAAAACTAAATCACAGCCTTTTTTTCACTCTTTTCCTCAAATATAAATGGAGAAAGTGACAATTATGAGAAATAGGAAAGAAAAATAAGTAGGAACAAGTTTGAGTACAGGTTAGATGGACTAAGGAACAAGACTCATATTAACTCTCCCTGAATTGATAAAATTGAAATTCAGATGGTAGGTTTATGTCTTGCATTTTGTCTTCAGGTATCCGTTGGCCTAGTTTTGGTTGTTCATAGGTGATATATCAAGCAGATGGTGACTGCTGGTTTCTTTGTACTATTTGGCAGTGGCCTCTGAGGGAGAGTCAAGTCAGTAACCTCCCTCCTTAACTGTCTAGTAGCTTTGCCTCCTAGGTTGTTATTCTAACAATAGTGAAAAGGCAGAAGTATTGCAAGTGCCCAGGTTTTGATTCCATGCAACTGCCTGAGACCTGCTCTGGTGTGATTTCTCTCAACCTCTGTGTGTTGGAGCCAGACACTCCCCTGATGAGCTTCCCTGGATTTCCACACCACTTCAACATGAGTGGAAAAACCCTTCAAAGTGATCCATTGTGACTTTTGGTAGCTGTTTCTTGGCATTAGGATCAGCAGATCTAATTTTCTGATTCTGGGCCTTGGCATAGTCAATCCCATTATTGATCTATTATAATAGATATTATTTACTTTTTTATTTTAATGAGCAAGAGATTGAGCACAACACTGCTCAGTTCTGCCTAATGGTGGTACCAGGCAATAAACCTGGGACCTCTGAGTCTCAGGCACCAAAGTCTGGTGTTACTATTGTACTATATCTCCCTGGCCTTGGATAACAAAAACTTTACCCTCAGCATGATAGTTTTAAAAGAGGAATTGAAAATCCCCAGCCAAGTAGAATGCAGAATGAAGTAAGTTACTGTTACACTGTGTGTACAGTAACTGAACACATCTTCCCCAGGGCCCAGGTTGGTACCCTGATTTATACCCTGATTGTGAAGGCTTGGCCTCACACCCAGATGCCCATTTCATAGTCAGGATATAGGCCTATTTCCTCAGAGGGATTTGGCATTTATCTTAATTTACTCAGCACTGTTTTACAGTCACTTGTTGAGGTCAGGTCAAGACAGTCAATTTGATAACTATCACTGGGGCCCACTATCAAATTGGAAGCACCTAAACTCTCCCAGACATGAAGTAGAAAGTGGTTTCATTGACTGGCATCCTGTTGTTAATTATGTTTTAGATAGTTAGCATCTAATCTCAACAGGGAAAGATATTTAAGTCCTTTTCTAGTGTGTTCTCAGGAAGGATCAACTAGCCTGTGATTAAAACTAACTGATCCCTTGACAGTGAGGGTACAAAAAGGCCTAGTATCTCTAAGGCATCTGCACACTGGGAACCAATATTGACCATTTTATTCAGGGTCATGTGGAATAATTTCTGGTGGGAAAAATACACATTAAAGTTCCACTGAAAAAATGGCTAATGGAGTTTTTAAAATAGTATTTACATGCTGGAAACAAGAAAAATGTTTTAAAACAGGACTTTAGCGCTTAATCACTAACTATGGTGAGAAATAAGGTTGTATATAGCAAGATTAGAATGACTTATACAGTAGAGTTTAAATTGGATCTGTTGTTCTGCAGTCCTCTTTTTAAAATTGGTGGAATGTTTTATTATGGCATTATCTGACCCTGACTCTAATTGTAAAGTACAGTAAGAATTCATTTTTTACTTTGCTGCTAACAGTAGAAGCTAATTGAGGGGGAAAAAACTGAATTAACAGAGCTATTAGGTGAAAAGAGTGAGTCCAGAATGAAAATCATCAAATTCCAAGAAAGAGAGAGTAGGTCATTAGTTTGTCTGTGGAGTTATATTGTTGGATTTGAAATGCTTCACCTGAGGCCAGAAGATGGTGCACTTGGTAGAGAGCACACACTATCATGTCTGAGGACCTGGGTTCAAGCCTCTGGTCCCCACTTGCAGGGAAAAAGTTTTACCAATGGTGGACCAGTGCCGTGGGCCTGTCTCTGTCTCTCCTTTTCCCTCTCCCTCTCTCTTTCCCTGTCTCTATCAGAAAAGAAAGTCATCATGCAGGCACCAAAATGCAGCGATAACTCTGGTGGCAAAAAGGAAAAGAAAGGAATGTCTCGTCCTTCTATAGTTTCCTAATTTTTATTGAGTTTGTACTCTTTTTTGCGTATGTTTTTGGTTCTAAGGCCAGTTCCAGTAATAATTATTATTTAATCCTGGGAGGGGGGTTTGAAAGAGTCCTTTTCTTTCATTCTTCTATAATAGTGTGTGTGCAGACAAAAACTGTTAGAGGTAGTGCTGAGGAAGAATCTGTTTTAGTGGTGGTTGGGGCTGGAGTAGGACACATGCTTTGCATATCGGGCAACACAGGTCTCATCTCCAGCACTGCATGTGACCTAGTAGTGCTTTGGTATCTTTCTCTCATAAAATAAATAATTTTTAAAAGGCAGAATCTATTTAATCTTTTCATTGGACATTAATTGCTGTTCATCATTGATTGGTCTGATCTCCAGATTATCCTCAATAGTCCAGATCCTTATTTCTTGAACATCACCCCTTTAGTAGATGCCTACACTCTGAACCTCAAGTTGGAGTTACACAGTGTCTTCAAAGAGCTCTTTAAATTTCAGAGACACCATAACAGGGTCTTCTTCTGCTGTCAAAATGCTTTACCCCTGGGCTATACCCTCAACAGGGTCTTCTTTTTGAAATTCAGTCAGTCATGGGAGGGAAGAGTGCTAGCAGAGCTGTGGGGACCTTCCAGATATTCACAGCCTGGAGTGCAGAGCTGACACTAGACCTGACTCACAGCTGGGTATATTGAAGAGGTTGGTCTGTTACCCTAAAGAAAAGCTGAGCTGTAGCGCTCGCTCCTCTTTCCTGGACTGGACTCAAGGGGAGGTACATTCTGAGAACTTTGCGAATAAGAGAAATGCCTCGCTCCCTGGGGATGCCTTCTTTGCTGTAATTATGCCAAATTCCTCTGTTTTGACCTTTCAGGGTATTATTTTAACTAGGAATTTCCCTGGGACATCTGTCTAGTGAAGCAACTTACTTTTGATCTGGGGAGTGGGACAAAAAAATGGAAATCTGGAGGAACTGAAGAGGAAATCATAGGTAGAAAGATTTCATACAGACTTACTTTTTCATAGTTTGTCTCCCTGCCAGCACTGACCTTATCTTTTATAGCCACTGCAAAACCTGGGCCAATGGAAATCAAAGAAAGGCAGTTAGGAAACAGTTGGGTAGCTATATTCTTCTCCACTTTTCCTCTCTCAGCAGGTCTTCCTTAGCATCACCATCACCTGTCAGTCTCCTAACTTTGGGGCTAGGGTCCAGCAAGCAGGACGTTGTATGTGGGCTAAAGTTCCTTCTCAGAGGTTTGGTATAGCCCACTTTTTCAGATGGAGACATAAAATCAGAGATATATGAAGGGAGAGACACCACAGCACCAGAGCTTCCCCCAATGCTTAGTGGTCTCAGGGGTTAAAACATGGGTAGAATTTATGGCAAAGCAGGTACTCTGAGATGAACTGTCTTGCCAGTCTGTCTCCCCATTTTTAAAAGTTGCTTTAAAGGTACAACTATTGCTGTCTGCTTTATACTCTTTTGAAAATATTTTAATTAATTTATTATTGGATAGAAACAGAGAGAAATTGAGGGGAGCTGGGCAGTGGCACACTGGGTCAAGCGCACATAGTATGAAGCATAAGGACCTGCCAAGGATCCCAGTTCGAGCCCCTTGCTCCCTACTTGCAGAGGGGAGTCGCTTCACAAGCGGTGAAGCAGGCCTGCAGGTCTTTCTCTCTCCTTTCTACCTTCCCCTCCTCTCTCAATTTATCTCTGTCCTATCCAAAAAATCGAAAAAATGGCCTCAAAGCAGTGGAACCGAGCCCCAGCTATAATCCTGGAGGCAGAGAGAGAGGGACAGGGAGAAGGAAAGGAGACAGAGGAAAGGAGAGGGAGAGGGAGAGGGAGAGAGGGAGAGGGAGAGGGAGAGGGAGAGGGAGAGGGAGAGAGGGAGAGAGACAGAGAGAGAAAGAGAGAGAGAGAATTAATTGAGAGAGGAGGAGAGATAGAGGAAGAAAGGGAGAGAGACACCTGAAGACCTGCTTCACACCTGGTGAAGTTTTTCCCCTGCAGGTGGGGACCAGTGGCTTAAACCCAGGTCCTTGTGCATTGTGATGTGTGTTTATCCAAGTACATCACTGCCTGGGCTCTGCTTTATACTCTAAAGTTTTCTTTATGAATTGGAGTGTTATAAGCTTCTCTGGAACAAAACAATAGAGCTCTTCATTAGTGTTCAGGCACAACTTGTATCAGCAGTGTTGCTTGAACTTTATTAGCATTTGGCCTTGGGGTTGTCATCTAGTAAAATCAAAATAAAGAGTTTGGGCTAACGATCTTTTTATCCAAAGAATTTTATATCTTTATGTGCATTTAATTTTAAGACTTTTTAGTCAATAAAGAGAAAAGACACAGATGATAAATAGCATTGCAGGTGGAAAAACCTCAACTGGTTAATCCTTTAGCATTTAGGACAAGTTTTAGAAACCCACAGATTTCATCTCATTCTCACACAAGCCCTTGTCTGGGATCTGACTAAAGCCTTCAGCGTTGTTTATAATCCACTAAGCCAGAAATCCACTACTGAATAGTTGAGCATTAATATGAATTTACCCAGTAGGTATGCTTCTGGAAATTTGGGTGATTTTTTTTTTTGGTCAATGAATATTCACAAGCAAATTGATTTACTTTGTACATGTGACTTTTGTAAGGCATTTATTGTTTTCTTTGGACCTGAATTTTCCTCCCTTCTCTAGCATACACAGTCACAATATGGAGGCTGATGCTCATGGATACTCCTCACATGCATAAGCCAAATTGGCTTAAAACCTATTTTATTCTTAGAAGGGCTTCACTAAGCAGCTTGTGTTTATAAAATGCTTTTTTCCCCAATGATATCCACATAAATTAGTGGTTTTTGTGATATGTATATCTGGCTTATGGTGGTGCTCAGGGTTGAACCTGGGACCTTTGGTGCCTCATGTATGAAAGTCTTTTTGCATAACCAGTATGCTGTCTCCCCAGTTCTTGTGGTTATTTTAAAGAATAAATTTAAGGTGTATATATATCTGGGTTGAGTAATACCCATTTTCAGAGAGAAGTTCATTAATTGGGCCACATTTACACTTTACCAGTTATAAACATTTACTTTCTATGCTGAATTGTTTGGTTTATCACAGCCTGCTCTATCTCACAATTAAGAGTGAGAGCTAGTTAAGACAGATGCTCACATCAGGGCAAATACACACATCTTCTTTCCACTAAAGACTTGTTACCTTCTGGTAATTCTAATCATAGCACTGAGAAATGAGTTTCCTTCATTACGGGGCTGTAAATAAAAGGCCAAGAAATGAATTTTCTAATAGCTCCTCCTTGCTTAACAATAAGGCACATGTGGTCTGGGGGGTGGCACGCTGGCTAAGGCACTGGACTCTCAAGCATGAGGTCCTGAGTTCAATCCTCAGCAGCACATGTACCAGAGTGATGTCTGTTTCCTTCTCTCCTCCTATCTTTCTCATTAATAAATAAATAAAATCTTTAAAAGAATAAGGCACATATACTATGTATATGTGTACTATATTGTGTAATAAGTTTTATATGGAAGACACATGTAATATGTAAATGTCATATATAAACATATATTAATATATGGCATATTTTATTCAAACATATAAAATGTGTGAATACTTGTTACATAATGTATGTATTTATATTCAAGCATTCAATCTATATGACATTATGAACAAAATATATACATACACATAAACTTAATATATCATATTATGTGTAATATATAATATAGCTGGTATAATATATAATATACACATAGATAACACACATAGACACTTAAATGAATCATATGTTGGTATGAAATTTATTGATGAGGAAGAGAACTGTAAGCACTACTACACTAGTCAATGCTAAAATCTCCCTATTAGGTTCTGTCTACATTTTGGTTCTTGGCTGGTAAAGTTGCCAAGGTGAAATGCAGAATCTCTATGACATGACTATGAACTCACTTGTGTTTGGACACCAGTAGATCCATCTGGTTAAGACTACCTGGCCTCAGTGGTGACTGTCTGAGATGCCAATCCGGATGCGACACCAGAGTAGGTGTTTCTCCTCTTGGCTTATTTGTACTAGTGCAGTGGTCTTACATTGCCTCTTTTTGTCCTACTTTTGTAGACTTTGCACTGTCCCCATTCCCACCAGGTAAGTAAACACCCAGAGGATGAAGAAGCCCCCTGCATCCCTTTACCGAAATGGGTTCTACCTTCCTAGACCTACACACCATCCTCTTGTCTTCTTTACAGTTAAGAACTGAACCATGAATCTTGTGTTCTACTCCTCAGACACATTTCTCTCCATTAACATTTTTCTATAAATATGTTATAATATAATTGGTGGATGGTGAACCTTTTTTAAAAATTTTATTATTGGAGAGAGACAGAAATGAGTAGGAATGAGTAGGTAGAGAGGGAAAGAGAGAGAGGTACCTGCAGCCCTGCTTCACCACTTATGAAGCTTTCCCCCTTTAGGGGACCAGGGGCTTGAATCTGGGTGCTTGAGCTCTGTAATGTGTATACTTAACCAGGTGTACCACCAACTGCTCCATCCTCTTTCTTCTCTCTCCCCCCTCCCTCCCTCCCCTCTCTCTCTTTCCCTTTTGATGGTGAACCTTAAGAGTAGAAGTGTGAGGGGGTTGGTGGGGTGGCACACCTGGTTGAGTGCACATTACAATGCTCAAGGACCCAGGTTTGAGCTCTCAGTCCCCACCTACAGGGGAAAAGCTTTGTAAGTGGCGAAGCAGTGTTGCAGGTGTCTTTCTGTCTCTCTCCTTCACTATCTCCCCTACTCTGTCAATTTCTGACGGTTTCTATCCAATAAATAAATAATTTAAAAAAGAGTAGAAGTGTGAGAACTATTCACAAAACTAGATTATACAATTTCTTTGTGAATTAGTCTGTGAATAACCTTAAGCCATCAAAAAGGAAAAATAGATTTATGGTAAACTTTAAACATATTATATGAGACTATTTTAAATCAGATGGTTTCTTTCTTCAGTGCTCTGATATCTTTCCCATGTTTCTCATAGCTCTGGCAACACGCCAGAATACTCAGCAAGAAGGCAAAAATCTTTCAGGTCTGCTTAAGTTTAGAACAAAAGTTAAGTTTTAATTTCAGTTATAGCTAAATTTCTTGCCTAACAATCTTTACTCCTTTATAAGCATGATCATTATATACTTCATCATATTCCAGATGGCATCAAATGAGAACAAATTCTTAGAGAGCTAAACCTGATCTTATGGTTTCTGCTAAATACAGAGAATCCTAGAATCTAAACTTGAAAGAAGCCAAGCATTCACCTTATTATTCCTCCCAGCACTTAGTCAAATCTTTTCTTCCATTTCAATCCTTGAATCTAAGTAACCTGGTCGGATAATTTAGAAGGTAAAGGTACTATGGATTTGACATTTGACCTTATCAGAATCTCAAACATTTTTAAAGGGTTTGAAGAATATTTTTCATCTCAGTTGTTCTCTGCAGCTCTTGTGTCTTGAAAAACACAAATCAGCCTTATAAATTAAATTATAACTTCAATTCTCTCCACTTTGCTGTACATGAAACAGCAGTACAACTTTGTGACTGTAGAAGGAAGAAGCCTTCCATTACCTTTCATATTCTTGAACATCCTATTCTTTCTTTATTTGTATCTGGCCAGCAAAACTAGGGAAAATATAGGCTGTGCAGAGACTTTGCACACACAGAAATTATGCCAATTTCTTAAATTATAATCAACTTTAGGACAACAGTATAAATCTTCATCTTTCAAAGGAGATTACCTATCAAGCTAAAGATGGTGTGCATTATATGTTTACAAATGGCAGTTCAAGTAGCTCCCTACCTGATACCAATATAGTTTGAAAAGAAAAGCTATTATTTTACATATGATGGATATGGATAAAATAAACTCTTCTCCAAATTATAACTATAAAAATGTCAACGAACATTTATAATACTGTAAGCTTTTAAGGATTTCAGCTCTAAATAAAATGATCTGACTCATGTGGACAGGGATTTTGGCAGAACTGGGATTGTCTAATATGATGACACTGATTAAAAACATTCTAAATCATGATGTATCTATGCTTACATCATTGCCAAAATGAGTCATCTGTGTAGGATATATTCTTTTTTGCCAGAGATGTTACACACTGTCTTGGCTAGAAAGAAACACACAATCACATCCCATTATGGTGAACTCTGAGTTTATTCAAATTCTTTCCTGTTCTGGAATATTGTCAGGTTAATACTGCTTGACTCAACATGATCTTAAAATTTTCCATCCTAAATGAACTGCCATTTTGGCATTTGGCTGGATCTGGTATAGTCTGCCTGGTATCACACTGAGAATGCTCAGTATGCTAAAAATCCATAATGCTAACCACGTTATAGACCTACTGTTGTCATTCTTAGATGGCTTCCTTTAGAAATGAGACTAAATACTATAAAATCTTACTTAATACTGTATTTAAATGTTGAATTAAAGAAGTCTTACTTGAATCTACTTAGTTTAAACATGGCCATTATATGTTATAGAGGCAAATTTTAAAAGTGGACAGTTTATTGACTCACAGCGAAAAACCCCTTAGCATTGCAGTTCTTAGGCATCTGAAATATTTATTGGCATTTTAGTATGGGTCATCCAAAACCCAGAAGTAAACATTGGTCCTGAATGCAATATTTACAGATGTGCTCTTACTGATATTTCACCAACAATCAAACTCTAAGAATGAAGGGTTTATCTGAGAAACACCAAAGAAAACCATCCTAAATCCAAGCACGGTTGACTTTATGAACACTGTAAACACTACTACATGGTGCAAAGTATTTATTGCAAGGGGACCTTAGATGCTGAAATATGTAGCTTCCTTTCATGTTGTGACTAGGTAATTTGAGATCTCTTTGAGCTGAAAATGTACAGAAAGGTTGCACACTGATTGTCAGCAGGGTAAACTGTCATCAGATCAATGCATGTAACATTCCTCACAAATTACAAACAAGGGTGTACTGAGCACCTGCAGTGCTTGATCTTTTTCACTACAAATACCAGTTTTTTCTGAATTGAACTCCAATGTAAAGGTCAGTGATATTTGGTCCCTGAGGAATTGTGGCACTATTATTTCTGGATTTTTTTTAAAGACACTCCCTTGTCTAAGGGCATCTTTCCCTGCACCAGTACCATCTGTTATATTTCTATTTGTGTTAACTTTCAAGTGAAACTATGAAGATAATTTTTAAGAATTTTAAAATAATGTGACATTTGACTTAATATAACATTAGGAAGCACTGGATATTTGGAGGCCAAGAGATAGTTCATTGGGTGGAATGTACACTTCATTGTGTATGAGGACTGGGCCACCACATGGAGACATCATGAAATGGAGAAACTTCGTAAGCAGTGGAGTAGTGCTATGGTACCTTTCCTCTCTTTCCCTCTCTCTCACCTTCTCTCTGGAGAAGAGAAAAAGAAAGCCCACCAGAATTGAATCTGACAGACAGGAAGCCCTGGTGACAGTAATCAAACAGGCATATTGAATATTTAATTTCAGTTTACCTAGTGAAAGTGATTATTAGTGAAATTAATTTAGGAAGTTTTGAATATCATCTTATCCTACTTAAAATTAAGATGCTCTAAATAATGGAATTTATTTTGTTTACTGCAATTATTTTTAGGAAGTTTTAAACATCTCAATATGCTTTGAATTTTCTGATAATCTGGAGTATTAAAAAAATACTGATGGTCCTTTTCCTAGCTCTGACATCCTTTTTCCTCACCTTAATGGCCTTACTGTCTTTCCTCAGTTCTCCACTCTTTCTTTAGTCTTGTTTATCTTTCTCCCACAAAACAATCACAACAAAAACCTCTGTAATCTTAAAATGAGAAAAAAGCAAATGTGTGACTAATCATGAGCAAAACATCTTAATTTAAATCTTGACTCAGGCCTCCCCGGAAGCTACTAATACCCAGTCCTACTCACTCTTCAGGGAACCGCCCTGTATTCCACAGTCGACCCACAACATCTTGGGGTTATTTTCGAGAGGCAGGTTATGCTGTCTTCTTTCTTAACAGATTGAATTCAGCAGGAAGTACAGCAGTTGCCTTCTCTGTTGTGTTCCACAGCGATGAGTAAATCGATCTGGTAAATTCTCGGTTTGCTCAGTCTCCACACAGTGCTCCACTTTTTCATAAAATCTCCTAGTACATGTTTATTACTAGGTCTAAATTCCCTCAGGCCACAGAGCATTGAGAGTAGCATGTAATTGTCGTTTTGCAGCCTCACCAAACCTGTTTATCATTGAATCCTATGCAGTTGAGATTTCCTGAGTTAATTCTTTTTCTTTCCTACTATCCCCAAATAGGGCACAAGGCATACTAATGAACTCAACTATAGTTATTTCTCAGTCAACGAAAAATGCCACTTCATTTGTCACATCAGTATCTTATTCCAAATAACATTTTAATTTTGCTAAATGAATTGATGAGGATTTGTCACAGAAAAAGGAGAAAACTAATTGCTGAGATCTTTGGCCTGAAAGCACCCTGCCATCAGACTTGCTGGGCATGCCATTTTCAATTCCAGCTGGACAGAGCTGCTGATGTTAGCTGGTGGCCACTATGGTTTTCTTTTGACCATTATCTGTATCAGGAAATACCTGCCTGAGAGAATATATGGAGTTCTCACACTTTCATTTTAAAACATTCTACTAAGTTCATAGCAAGGTCAGGGGAAAAGTTACTTTTCTACTTATAGCTCACTTCTTGCTTTCAAAGTTCTTGTACATTCATCATGTTCTTTTGTGTGAGGTTCATGTCCACTTTATCATAGTTTGGGGAAACTGAGGGTAGCAGACAATGTCAGTGCCCCACCCCCTGAGCCCTCCTTCCTATTTAAAATTATTGAGTTTACTAAAGGCTTCTTGCCACAAATACTGGGGGCTTGTACTAGCTGCAAGAGTGCACTTGGTCTTTCCTGGAAAGTGATAGAGAGTTAATGACCTGACTCTGAAGAGAGTCCTCAGTGCCTCTTACACAGAGTACAAAGGCCAGATGCTCTCTCCGTCACCCTTGAGCTATGTTCTGTGAGATCTCACTAACCTCTCCACTGACTTTGAGCCACAAGTGCCTAAAGCAGTAACTTGACTGTCACCATACAGTGAGTTGTCCTCCTTGCCTGTCTCATGCTCTTGTTTCTATACTGGGGCTTCTGGGGGCCATGTTGTGAATACATTACTTGTATTTTAATCCTTGCCTCGGGGTCTGCTTCTGGGGAAGCCCAACCTAAGATACTGGAGCACAAGGGTTACTGCTTGCTAAATGTCACAGAATCACTTAATGGAGATCATGGGCTGGAACCTAGGATTTTGGACCTCTGGCATCAGACAAGGGTGCTTCTTGCCCATGAACAGCACTTTTTAGAACTGATCCCAGGCCTTCTGGTCAAAAGGAAGACACTATAAACAAAACAAAGTCGTTAGAGTTACTCCTTGCCTAGTAGGAACCCAGTCACCACCCCCATTAGGAGGAAACAAAAAACCAAGGGCAATAGTTACCTAGCATGACGAAGGGAACTCCTAGGAAGGTGGAATTGTATTTCCCACCAGTGAGATTGATGATCCCGGCTGCTGTGAGGGTGGCCAGGGTTATGCTCACCAACCCAAGCAGGCCTAGCCAGGGTTTGCTGCGGACGCAGTCCTGCATAGAGCAGCAGAGGATGGCCATGGTGACCACCAGGATCAGGCTGGTGACCAGGTAGCGCTCTGACACACGGCTGGTCTTCTGGAAATCTTCCCTCAGTGAGGAGGACGTATAAGGGTATATTTTGACTTTGCTGTTGGATTTCTGGAATAGTCGGACAGTGTCACAGAAGCTAGATTCCCACCTCTCGGCCACCATGTCATTAAGACTGTTGATTGACTGCAAGTAGTAGGTAAGCTGGACAGCTTCTGCAGACTTCACTCGGTCCTTGCTGTGCACAGTGACACCTCCAAGCTGGTGCCCGTTGTACACTGCCCTCCCATCCTTTAAGTGAGTGATCGGGTACGTAATAGCAAAATTGGTCCGGTTGGTGGCCCGAGCATTCTTTAGCTCCTCCAGAACATGCACTATGTCATCCACAATGCAAGTCTTATCATTATTCAGGACACATATGTGAGCGAATGTGTAATTAAAACCAGGCCTTGGAACCTGGATCTTGGTCACAGCAGCATGCAACTAGGGGGAAAAATGAAAGTAAGACATTAACAAGCAGTAACATTAGTTTTGTGGGATCAAATATTTCTAAGGGTGGGGCTGGAGAGAGTCACACATTTTCTGAACTAAAAGGTTCAAAGTGAATGTTATATAACCTTACAACAGAAATATGGTAATAAAAATGTAATGCAACATTTGACTAGTGGTCCTCACAGTATGGTCCCTGAGAACTTGTCAGAATCCTCAGGCCCCACTTCAGAATCTCTGGGGTGTGGCCTAGGAATCTGGGTTTTCACAAGCCCCTCCCCTCCTGCACCCCAGGATTCAGCTATAGCTACAGTTGGAAGAATGCTGGGTTAAAGCAACAGCCTTACTTCTACATGACCTGATCTTTATTTGTGACTCAACTTGTCTATGAATGTTTAAAAATCATATATAGGGTTGTTGTTCAGCCTTCTTCTTGGAAAGATAATGTGAAAAGTGAACTAAGGTGTAAACCCAAATGCAGAGGGCTCTGCAGGCTCACCCTTCGTTGCCGATTTGTAGGGTAGTCAGGTGAGTTTCCTATCCAATTCAATTGCTCTGTGTTGTAAAATAGCAAGAGGTTCACCTTGAGAGCCCTCTGATTGATTAACTTTCCTTGTCTGCTTATATGGGAAGGGAGCTATACTTGTAAGAGCCTGACTGAGATGACCAGGGAATCATGCTAAAGAAGTCCAGTGGAGTTTATTCCACACACTTTGATCCAGACTCTAGGTTCTGTACATCTGTGATCAAAGTAGACATGGGCATATAAAACTCATATGACAACCCTTTCTACTTGTCAGGCACAGTTCTAGGGCCTTCATATAGATAAATTTATTTAATTCTTACAGCCAGCTATGGTCTCATTTTACAGATGAAGAAACTAAGATACAAGAGTCCAAGTCACTTGCCCAAGGTTGTGCACACAGTGAAAGAGAGCTGTGCTAGCTATATCAATTTGTCTGGTTCTAGAATTCATGTTCTTAGCCCCCTCTCTGTACACCTCTAGCTTGGAAATACCATCAGCTGAATGAAAACCCCTGCTGACAACCAATCCTGATTTTGTGCTATCACTGTTGACCCCCCCCCCCCAACCCATCACAACTGTTCAGGAAATACCTCTGTTGATAGGGCACCTCCCTTTCACACATGAGAGAGTTTAACCCTGGCATCACACGAGAGCACCAAAACGGAGATAAATGGAACATCATGGGGGTTGAGGGGGTAGGAAGGTGCTTTGGTCTGCCCCCTCCCCCAACTATAAAGCAAAACTGGACCAGGGACATGACTTAGCAGTATGGTGCATGTACAAGGTCCTGGGTTTGATCCTCTGTGCTACATTAAAAAAGAAATCACAACTGACGAATTCATTTATGTAGGAGTATGTAAAATCTGTAGTCTAAGGTGAGAAAATAAGGCCTTTTCTCTGTAAAATGTGACCAATCTGCAAAATGAGGTCAGTGGTAGACATGTTGAATGTTGAGTATAGAGAACATCTAGGATCCTGAAAGCAGGTCATTATTACTACATACCTGATGAATAGAGAACATGCCATACATGAAGGGAGCAAAATTTAACATTCAGAGATCCTTTACTTTGATTGTGTCATGATGACTTAAAACTTTCTGAATGTTTCCATGACCTCACAGTTTCTTTTAAAATTACTGTAGTTATTGCAATAAAAATATGTTGTTATGTTCTTTGAGACAAAATGGATGGAACTTAGCAAAATAAGTAAAGAGATGAAAGACAAAGACAAAGAGAAATAGAACCGAGACTTGCAAAACAGAAGCAAACAATCTCTTTTGGCCCTTCCTTTCCTTTCCTTTCCTTTCCTTTCCTTTCCTTTCCTTTCCTTTCCTTTCCTTTCCTTTCCTTTCCTTTCCTTTCCTTTCCTTTCCTTTCCTTTCCTTTCCTTTCCTTTCCTTTCCTTTCCTTTCCTTTCCTTTCCCTTCCCTTCCCTTCCCTTCCCTTCCCTTCCCTTCCCTTCCCTTCCCTTCCCTTCCCTTCCCTTCCCTTCCCTTCCCTTCCCTTCCCTTCCCTTCCCTTCCCTTCCCTTCCCTTCCCTTCCCTTCCCTTCCCTTCCCTTCCCTTCCCTTCCCTTCCCTTCCCTTCCCTTCCCTTCCCTTCCCTTCCCTTCCCTTCCCTTCCCTTCCCTTCCCTTCCCTTTTCCTTCCTTCCTTCCTTCCTTCCTTCCTCCCTCCCTCCCTCCCTCCCTTCCTTCCTTCCTTCCTTCCTTCCTTCCTTCCTTCCTTCCTTCCTTCCTTCCTTTTCTCTGTCTCTCTCTCTCTCTCTCACTGGAGCACTATTTAGCTCTGGTTTATGGTGGTGCAAAGATTAAACCTGAGACCTCAAAGCCTCAGACATGAGTCTGTTTGCATAATCATTGTGCTGTATCTCCCAACCTTAAAAAAAAAAAAAACAGTTTCTAAGATTTTTTTTGAGGACTATGGTGGTTGTCTTTGGGAGGTGGGGGGTGGGGTGGGGGGGACACAGAACTTTGGTGGTAGGTGGTGTGGTGTGGAACTATATTCTGCAAGCTTACAATCTTGTAACCCACTATTATCACAAATAATAAAGAAGACACATTTGCTATAGACTATTTTCTAAGACTTTTGTTGTGCATGTGCCAAGGAGAAAAAATATTGATTATAGTATTGAAAATATCTGAAGGACCCCAACTGTCAATGTCCAGAATATGAGTTACTATTACTAATTCTCAGTGCCTCTCCTTCATCTCCTCAGGAGTGCCAGCCCTCAGGTTGAGTAAACACTTCATAGTATTAGAACTGACTGGAAAATTTTGATATCTTACATATACACGTCTCCCAGATCCACCTAGGAGATTATTTTCACAAAATGCTAAATTTTTGTTTTGATGGTAAGCAAACGGTCTTTAGTGTTTTCTTTTAAACTGTGAGTGTGTTTGCATTCTTTCTTTTCTAAGCATGGTCCAATGAATTTTGACTAAAAGGATTCTTTTTTTATTTTTATATTTTATTTTATTTTTAAAAAATTTTTAAATTAATTTTACTTTTGAGAGAGATGTAGAGAGAGACACACACAGAGAAACACCAGAGCACTGCTCAGCTCTGGCTTATGGTAGAGCAGGGGATTGAACCTGGGACTTAAGAGCCTCAGGCATGAGAGTCTGTTTGCATAACCATTATGCTGTCTCCCCTGCCCTAAAAGGATTCTTAACTCCAAAAAGTTCCAAAATGTAATAGATTATTTTTCAAGAGAGAAGAACCAAGAGGAGTTTAAAGAGGTGAGAGAGTTTGGATAAGCGTTAAATGAAAAACTTTAAGGGAGAAATTCAGAATACTCTGGAAAAGGAGAGGTATTAAAAGCATGCATTTGTGTAATGTTTAGCACATTGTTTGTTCCCATGAACAGTCTCATAAATCTCCCTTAGAATGATTACTAAACATGTCAAGAAAAAAAGATTGCCAAATAAGATGGTGTTAAGTCACAGGCTGAACCCACTTACAGCAAGGACATATTTTCCATCTGTCCTCTAAGATGACCATGTCTTCCTGGATGGAAGCTGTAAACTATTTAGTCATCTGCCAACTGTAGATCTACTGCTCTGACCCCTGTGACCATAGACCCAAGAAATTGACACTTTTGCTAACTCCTGTGCTACCAGACATAGATAGGAAAAGTAAGAACTTCACTAAAGTATGAGAGGGAAGATTTCTGAACTCAATGCCAGAGTTGCAGTGAAATGCAGCTGCTTTGAATTTCTGATGGAGAGGTAGGTAGAGTATGTGTCACTCTTGTTTCTCAGTGGCAAAGAGATTCTGAGTGATGAGGCAACCAAAGAGGGGTGCTGGTTGAGGACACCCACCTGGTAGGGGGAATCTGAGATTTTGCAGTGGGAAAGAGGCAGAATAATGAGAGGCATGGGGTCAGGGGAAGGGATGGGATATGGAGTTCTGGTGGTGGGAATTGTGTGGAGTTGTACCCCTCTTATTCTATGGTATATATATATATATATATATATATATATATATATATCTTACTCTATGGTATATATATATAGAGAGAGAGAGAGAGGGGGGGGCATAGGGAAAAAGAATTGAGGCTCCCTTCTGTAACTGTTGAAACTACTTAGGTCTGATGTTTGTTTCTTATGACTACATATCAATACACATATACCCTGCCCATAGGCAGACATACTGCATCTGGTACCTGCACACCTGTGTATATAGGGTTTGAGAATGCCCTGATTTACCTTCCTAAAGGAGTACCACTCAGATCAGTAGAGACATTAGTAGATCTTCTTAGATTAGTAGATGTCCTTTACTCATATGTTCACAGGAGTAAAAAGTCAGAGAGTAAAGCTGTGTTTCCAAGAACCAATAAGATGGCAACCTTAATTCATACAAATTTATTATTGAGCTAAGTAATAAACTCTAGCTCAGAAAAGGAGAAAATTATAGATTCATATTCCTGGCCTTTAACCTAATCTGAATCTGTCATGTTAGTCAACATATAATCCATGTTTCTATAATTATGTATAGATTCTAGATTATTCACTCAACACATAATCAATAAGGATCATCAGTTCTACTTTTTTATCAATAATTGGATGACTTCCCTGAATTTTAGCATGCTTACACTTGCACTTGGAATTTTTCCTGAGAGACAAAGTCCGAAACAATGGGAAGACCCTAGCAGAAGACAACACTAATCTCTTTATACTAATAAAGCACAACCCAATGTCAGTCTTGATTACAACATTTTTAATTATTATATTTTATACCAAAGAGGTAAGAACTGAATATTACATTGAATATTATCCTACAGCCTTGAACATGCCATTTACATTGTTTGCCCCTTTGCTCTCCACACTTCAGGCTAAGAATGGCAGTAGTCTAGTAACTAGTCTGCTAAAGACAAGTACTTTACAGTTTTAAAATTTTATTCAGTACAAGACTGTGGAAATGGTTACATTATTATTCTCATTTTAAAGCTGGAGCAACTGAAGCTTAGAGAATGTCTTTCTTCTTTCCCACCCCACTTTGGTATTGCCAGGACCACCTCATTTCACCACTTTGAAGCAATCTCTCTCTCTCTCTCTCTCTCTCACACACACACACACACACAAAAAAAAAAAAACAAAACATTAGGGAGTTGGGCGGTAGCGCAGTGGGTTAAGAATGCATGGTGTGAAGCGCAAGGACCAGTGTAAGGATCCCGGTTCAAGCCCCTGGCTCCCCACTTGCAGGGAAGTCGCTTCACAGGCAGTGAAGCAGGTCTACAGGTGTCTATCTTTCTCTCCCCCTCTCTGTTTCCCCCTCCTCTCTCCATTTCTCTCTGTCCTATCTAACAACGACAACATCAATAACAACAATGAATAACTACAACAACAATAAAAAAACAAGGGCAACAAAAGGGAAAATAAATAAATATAAAATAGTAAAAAAACACTACCACCAGAGCTTCCCCCAGTGCTGTCATAGTGCTCCCCAAGTGGTGCTGGGGCTCTAATCTAGGCCACACACATGGCAAGGTAGTTGCGCTATTTCTCCAGCCTGAAAAACCGATCCAGGAGAAAACTGGTGATGCAGGTTTCTATATCAGGTCTAATACCACAGCAGGACCCTGAGCCCTAGATCAACATAACTTTAATAAGGAACATGAATAGGACTTGGGGAAGAATGAAAATTTGTCATCCTGATTAAAATGAACAGCCACAGGCATGAATGAGCTGTCAAACAGTCATATGTGGGGATTTGGGACCCAATAAGAGAGGTCAGAAATAACCGAAACAGTCAGATGAACTCTGGGGAAAGAGGATAGAGAGAGGGGTTGGGTTGGGGGCTTTCAGGTCCTGGTACATGACAATGGACCTAATTTGAGAGGTGAGAGTGTTTTACAGATACCTGTCATGATGAGAAATTGTACCCATGTGCCAACAACTGTACTGCAAACCACTGGCTTCCAACAAAAAATTTAAGAAAATGAACCAAATTAAAAATGTTATCTTCTGAAGGCAACAGTACATAACAATAGCAGTGATGAATGTACTGACTTTGAGTTTACTTACTTGCCTAGTCATCCATATAGACGCTGTAGTTGCCAAATAAAATTTCTCAAAGAAAGGCATACTAAGAGAAAGAATTATTGGGGTACAATGGTGCCCAGTAATTAAATGTTTCAGCTTCAAGTTTGGTTTCTGATGCTATAAAGGAACGTGAAAGGCTAGGAATATTAGGATGATGACAAGTTGGTGGAAGGTGAGGTGTACTACACCTGTCATGGAGATATATATATATATATAAAGTATGTCTTCAACAACAACAGTCTTATAAATCACCATTTCCCCAATACTGTGATCTTAAAAATAAAAAGCAATTAAAAATTTAAACAGACTAGGGCTATCATGCTGCTCCTTCAGGTTTAAGATTTTTCAGTTAAAAGGGAGTCTGGCCTAGTTAATCTTTATGGACAGAGCCACTTCCCTTTTCTGTTCTTTCTTTATTTTATTCCCTTTTGTTGCCTTGTTGTTTTATTGTTGTAGTTACTGTTGTCGTCGTTGTTGGATAGGACAGAGAGAAATGGAGAGAGGAGGGGAAGACAGAGAGGGGGAGAGACAGACACCTGCAGACCTGCTTCACTGCCTGTGAAGCGACTCCCCTGCAGGTGGGAAGCTGGGGGCTCGAACTAGGATCCTTACGCCTGTCCTTGCGCTTTGTACCACCTGTGCTTAACCCGCTGCTTTACTGCCTTTTCTGTTCTAATAGGACAAAATTATAAGATGAGTGACAACCACAAACTATATAGTCAGATCCTGGGTGAAAGGAAGTGAAATTAATAAATGTCAAATTGAGACTTATTACAGAAACTTCAAGAATGCTTTTCCAACACTCTGAAATTCTTTTTTAGGTCAATGACAGATCTAATAGAGGATGAAACCCAGAAAGAAAACGACAGGGTAGAGAAAAAAGATTCCCTTCTTAGAGTGATTTCCCATTCTGGGGAGGCACTGACTCTCATAATCCCCTTCTGCTAGAGCCTGGGACAAAGCTAGTGTGGGCTGCTGGTCATGACAGGACAGAGTCTAATTTCCTCTCTACCTCTCCTTGGTACACTCACATCTTCCTCAGAAGATAGCAGGGTACCTTGTAGAGGAGAGTGCAGAAGGGACCTGGGAGGAAAGAAGTATCTTCCTTGAGCACTGATCAACATAATAAAAAAGCCCGTGGGTTCAGAGGATCTATGACAATACTCTCAGCTCTGAAATGCCCACCCCCCCTCAGGGATGGATGGAGCTCAGGCCTGCCAGGTGGGACTGAGTCTGGTGATGTCATCTTTATCAGCTGCTTTCCCTTCCTTGTCTCACCTCATCACCACCTCCTTCTGCCATCCCCAAATAAACCATATATATTAAAACAACTCTAAAATGGAAGTTGTGGGTTTGCCCTTTGAACCTATTACATTCACCCCCAAATATTACTTTCAAAATTATACAACTCAACTGCTGAAAAATACTTTCAAAGTATTTTTTGAGAGATAGCATAGTGGCTAGAGCACCAGACTTGCGGGCATGAGGTCCCAAGTTCAGTCTCCGGTAGGCAGGCATGTGCCAGAGTGATGCTCTGCTTCCATTCTCCCTCTCTCTCTCTCTCTTTCTCTCTCTCTCTCATAGATAAACAAATAATTTAAGCATTTGAAATGCTTTCAAGGAATATCTGGTTTTCACCCCCCCCATGACATGGCTTCTTAACTAAACCCTTCCAAAATCCAAGTCTTGGTCTGGGTCTGCATTCTCCAACAGTAAGCAAGCAGGAACTGACCAAAAGATCTCCAGAGCCAGGTCACAAGAAAGCACCTTGAAGTGGATGGGTCTGGTCTCTTCACTTCATCAAATCCGCAAACTCTCTGGGTGTTATGTTCTGTCTTTGCATGATCTCACTCTCACCCACTCTCTTTCCTCTTCTTTTAATAGAAATGCATTACATCAGAACACCAGAAGTCTCAAGTTGGGGATTATTGCCATGATTCATTTGTAGTGCAGCCAAAAGCAAGTTAGTCAGCCCTTAATAAGTGAACAGAAATATCATTCTGTCTTTGAAACAGTACATGTTCAGAGGACACCAAATTTAAGCTGTGGATGTAGCCAGACAAGTGACTATCTATCCACATGCTTTGTCTGCACATTTGTGCACATGTGGTATTATGCTGACTTGCTCCAGTGACAAAAGATAAATGGTTGCCTCTGTCAATATTGTAGTACCAGTGCTGGTCTGGGATTGTGAAATGCTTCTGTTTCACTCTTTCCTTTACTAGGGGATAAACACTCTAATGCTCTGGCAGGTGTGGACATTAAAAAATAGGCAGGATAACTCTGCATTGTTCCCCCAAACAGGCTATTTTCCTTTCCACCTTGACTGAAAAAGAATAATAACAACAATGCAGCTCTAGATTTGAAGCAAATGGATCTAATGTTTTAGAAAAAAATAATAATGATGACGGAAAAGGCAACTACTATATCTCACTGAAACTTTTGTGTGATTCCACTGTGGTCTGGATGGGAAAGATGATGTAATATAACCCTCAAACTCAGCAATTTCTTTTTATTCAGAGTCAGAGAATTTCTTTGTCTTGGAGAAGTTTTTACTTGGTCTTGATTTAAAAATAAGAAAGGACTCTGGGGGAGGAGGGAGAGGGAGGGGTGGAAGACAGTTGTGGGGTCCTGGTGCATAGTGAAAATACACTCATATATCAGTGACTGTACTATTAAGCATTAACCCTTCAAAAACCACAACCATTTCTTTAAGGAAGGTATTTGGAAGTCTGTAAATCTAACTTTCTGATTATAATTGTTATTTTTTTAGTTCCATTGTCCTCACTTAATATTCTTGCTCAAGCTTAAACTCTAGTTGAACAAGTTTGTGGGTCATGACTTTTACTCTGAAGATAGGATAGGATTTCTGTCAAACGAGGAGAATGTTAAGGCTGATCAGCAAAAAGAAAAAGTTAAGTTTCAAAGAGCAAGATGCCTGGAGACTAGATTATAGTCACTGTAAGATTTGATCAGGAAATTACAAATATATGTGCAAAGGACAAGAAAAATGGGATCCAAGGACAGCCAAATCTGGATGACCACGGTCCTGAGTGGGAAGCACACCAGATCAGGAGTCATGCAAGACCTGGTTTGGGGTCTTGTTGATCATGTGACTTAGAGATTAACCAAAAAAAAAAAAGAGCCTATGAAAATATGTATCAAGCTACTTCCTTGCTGTAAACCTTCTGGTAGTTCCCCATCATGCCAAGAGCAGAAACCCAGGTCCTGACTAGTTAATAAGATAGTATATTGTATTGCCCTGAATGATCTCTCTTGAACAATGTTCTAGTCACACTGCCCATCTTTCCCTTGATTCTGCATGGAACGTCCTTTCTTCAGGTCTCTTCACTTTACTTTCCTGATTAAATATAATCATCTTCCCTGACCCTACTTCCAGTTAAACATAAGAGTGTACCTAGTCATCACCATGTTTTCTTTTTGTTTGTTTGTTTGTCTGTTTTTGTTTTCCCATGGCATTACTCATTACAAGGATTTTCTGGAGCCAGGTGGTGGTGCACCCAGTTGAGCGCACATGTTACCGTGTACAAGGATCCAAGTTTAAGCCTGTGTGTGGGGGGGAAGGGAGCCTCACAAGTGGTGAAGCAGATCTGCATGAGTCTCTCTGTGACTCTTATCTCCCCCTTTATCTCAATTTCTATTTCTAATAAATAAATAGTAATAATAAAATTAAAAAACAAGGACATTACATTACATGCCCCTTCTTCTATTTTTTTAAATTTCATTATTTTTTAATTTGACAGCACAGAAAAACAATGGGAGAGGGAGAGGGAGAGAGAGAGAGAGACCTGTAGATCTGTTTGAGAAGCTTTCCACTTGCAGCTGGGGACCAGGGGATTGATCCTGACTACTTGCACATGGTAATGTGTGTGCTTAAGCCATCCCACTATTGTCTGGCCACCATGCCTTTGTTTCTTTGGTTTAATGTTTTATTTATTTTCCTCCTATTTATTTATTTATTTATTATTGGATAGAGACAGAAAAATTGAGAAGGGAAGGGGAGATAGAGGGAAAAGATACAGAGAGACACCTGCAGCTCTGCTTCATCACTCATGAAGTTTCCCCCTGCAAATGGGGACTAGGGACTTGTACCTGGGTCCTTGTGCACTGTAATGTGAGCACTTACCCAGGTGCACCACCTTCAGGCCCCGTCCTCTTGTTCCTTTAGTCTGCTTTTCCCATGACAATATAAGGTTTTCCACACCAAATTGTTTGGTCTCCTTTTACATCTCTATTGCCTAGAATGGTTCCTAGACCATATATTCAATAGTTATGGAGTAAACAGAGGAATATAATTGTCTCGTGAGTGAATGGATTAGAGTTTGTCTCAGGCATGTTGAAAGTCAAATGATGTGATAGAAGTTCTTGCATTTTGTAAATTCTAGAGGGTTTCACACATGGAATTGCAGTCACTGTATAGCAGGGAAGCATGGAAAGGTTTCTCTTGTGGCTAGTGTCTTGAGGCTATCCAGATATAACCCTAGAATTCCTAATTCTACAGGGGCCCCTTATCTTAATCAGGATCTGACAACATCCTGTGTTTTAGTGGAAATGACAAGGGGTTTGAGGTCAGAATGCCCCAAGTTTATATCCTGCCTCTGTGGTTGTAGCTGTGGGGCTGTAATAGACACAGCTAGGCCTACTCCTGACTCCTCACCACTGTAGTCAGTGCACAGCAATCTTAATTCCAGCCCTATGGAGAAATACTGGAGCACTAACTGCATCTCACTCCCAAGCATCCTGAACCTATGTATAAATAGCTCAGCTCCTTCATACCCAGGACAGGATTGCTCTGCAATATGTATCCCTCATTGTTCTCCCGAGTTCCCAACCAGGACTAGGCTCCAATTGACCTTATAATTTACCATTTAGCCTCTCATGTCTCATGTTTCCATTCCCTTTCCATTGCTTTCTGGGAGTGTCTTCCTACGACACTTTGAATCATCAATGCCTTGACTCTGGGTTAATTTGTAGGGGGGTCCCCAAACTAAAACAATAACACTAGGCATTTAATTCAGTTTCATTACCTGTAAAATGTGGAAAACTTTTTACTTCCTACAGTCATTATGAAGATCAAGTATGATTAGTATAGAAAAAGTGTTTAGCTTGGTATTTACTTTTGGGCTAAATCAGATGCCATTTCTATAGGTAAGAACATGGTTCAGTATTGGCAATTTTATGAGGCTCACCTAACTGACCTTCAGTGAGAATCTATTCTTTCTCCCTCCTTTCCCACGGTCCTATCAGAACCTGAACTCCTCTATCAGAATACCAGACAATCTTTTCTTAGTGTCCAAGGGCCAGTTTGGTGGTACCAGATCAGGCTTTTTCTTAAAAAGACAATTCTGGGCATGAAAAGATCGCATATATCCACTCATTCCCTTTTCTCTAACAACTAAAAACAAGACACCATAAACTGTGGGCATGAGCCCCTTTGTTCAACTGGAAGTCACAACGTTAGCAGTTTTCATTTATGAAATAAAGCTATATAACCCACATCCTAGTGATTTTTGAAGCTGCAGAAAGTTAGTAATAATGCTAACTCTACAAAAATGAACATATGTCCATCAGATGAGTTCTCTGGTAGTTTTTTTCTTCTTCTTCTAAGGATTAATTAAGTTTCTAATGGTCATTGAGCTTAAGAACAATAAAATGATGGTTGATGAGAGAATAAGCAAGAAAAAATACTACCCTTGATTACATGGTAATGACACTCCTGAGTGATGAACCACAAACTTTACGGGAGTGAGTACTTAATGTGATCTGTAACAGAGCGTGCTGCTTACAGTTCATTTTTCCCCCTTGGAAATATTGTTTCAGTTCTCAAATAAAGCTACTGCCTTTAAAAATCACAGGATGATCTCAGTCACACCCCCTTTTCCAGATCTGAAAAGAGATCACATAGAGGTCCCATGGTTGTAATTTCTAGCATCTTGATCCTTCTGGGAGGTGCTAATGTTGGGGCCATGGCTCAGTATGTTGGAGACAGACTGCCTGGGCTCAAACGTTGGCTTTGGCATTTAAAAGATGTTGATCCTGTGCACTTATTTCAAACTGTTACTTAACAGCTCTGTGCGTCAGGTTCAACTGCAAAAGGGTAACATTAGCAAATAGTACCTTTCTCATCCATTTTCTAACGGACTGTGCCACTGAACTGTCAGAGAAATTGAATGTAAATTGGTCTACAAAGTCTCTCTCGTACATATAAAGGTTTGTTGGCAAAATCAAAACAAAAGTTTCCATTTTATCTTCTGTTTTGTCTTGTTTCCCTTCACTTATTTTTCTTTAACTGAAAGATTATATCATTTGTTTAATTGCTTATTTATTTAATATTAGGGAATGAGGAGAAGAGGGAGAGAAACAGAAGACAGGTGGTAGCGCACCTGGTTAAGCTCACACGTTATAGTGTGCTAAGACCCAGATTCAAGCCGCTGGTCCCCACCTACAGGGGGAAAGCTTTACGAGTGGTGAAGCAGGATTGCAGGTGTCTCTCTGTCTCTTTCCCTCTCTATCTCCCCCTCCCCTCTCAATTTCTCTGTCTCTATGAGAGAGAGAGAGAGAGAGAGAGAGAGAGAGAGAGAGAGAGAAACAGAAACAGAGACCAGAGCACTGCTCCACTCTCTTGTGGCATATACAGTTCCAGGGATGGAAAACAGGTTTCACAAATGTAAGATCTGCAGTCTGTCTCAGAGCCACCTCCCTGGTCACCTCAGTTATTCTTTAAAAGTATATTAAGTGAAATGTAAAGGTGATAACTTTTTGTTCACATCTTCATGAAGAGACTACCAAGTAAAGGAAGATAGTAGCACATGCCAATACAAATATTTGAAGAGAGTAGTTTGGATGGTATGTGTTGAAAAGTTGGCACTCCCTAATTCCAGCATAAGCTCCCTGCCTGAAACCACCCCACCTTCTCCAACTTAGCTACCCAGTTAGATCACTGTGCACATGGGATCAGACAGGGACTCATTGTAGGGGTGTAAGTAGGAAACTAGAAGGTATTAAGTGTGGCATGTTGTACTGCACCTGCCATTCTATTTAATCTTCACAGCAACTCAGGAAGGTGGATGTACCACATTTACAGATGAAGAAACTAAGCTTCAGGGAGCTGGATAGCTTGTCCATGTTTACAAATTACTTAAGTGGATCAGCTGAAATTCTGGGCCTAGAGATTTGTCACCTAATGAAAGTTTGTTTTTCAAGAAAATGTTTACTTCCTAATCTCTCTATTTTGGACATTTAGATATTGATTGACTTGTTTGGGGGTACTAGGCTTAAGTATGAATGGTTAAGTCACAACATGAGATACTTAGCAATAATCATTAATTAAAAGTGTCGATTGTATAGCACAATCAAGGACTCTAACATGATAGAGAAACTCAGGAAAAGAAATAAGACTGACTTGTACTGGGCAGTGAGGTCTACCAAATGCTATATATTGACAACAGAAGTTTTAAAGAGAAGTTACAGCCCCATTATCAATGCTAGAGGCATGCACAACCAGCTGAAGATGAAAAGAAAGATTTATGACAAGACAAAACTTTCATCTGTCCAAGGAGCATTCTAAATGCCCCTCAACACAGAGGGAAAGAGAAAATATTTTACTGAATGTATTAGTGAAAAGGGCAAGCAATTTGTGGATTTATTGTGAAACACCAGATTGAAGTTTAGAGTAATATTACAGGATTCAGCATCCCCAAAGGCATCTTAACACTAACTCTAGTCTTATATATACTCCACGAGGGCAGGGAACTCTGGTTCACTTTATCCTATATCCCTGACATCTAGAGTAAGTCCAGCAAAGATGTGCTGACTGGTACTCCAGTGTTTTTTTTTCCTTCTTGCTGACTTACTTTTTTCTCTGATGACATTGAATGATTCTTTACTTGTTCCCAAAGACTACTGTGCTATATGCATATCATTTCCATCTTAATCAACAGATGATATTGAAGTCAGTCTTGTCATTTACACAGAGACAAATGGCTGATCTCATTAGACAAATGGATACGGTTGGACTATAATCTAAAAAATGTAAAAGCAGAGAAATAATTTAGGTAGGAGGTTGGGTACTGAAATAATTTTTTGTTGTGTTTAATTATAGAGTAGTCTGATTTTTTTTGGTGTACTTGTTTGTTGCATTTCTTTTTTTTGGCGGGGAAATATTTTTAAAGTTAGAAACTAGTATTAAAAATTCCCATGTACCTCCCATCTAACAACATGTCTGTTTGAATATTTCATCTCTGCTGTCAATACTGTTGCTAGGTTTGATGAACATATTTATAATTCAACTGGAACTCTTTTGATAGTATTAGAGGGCACTGTGAATTTCATAGGAACACTGGACATCAGATGGGACCATCAGAAGATAGGCGGGACTCTCCCTGTAAGTGTCCTTATAAGTGACTTTCCTTTTATGCCTCACCGCCGACCCGAAAATGACCATCCTTTGGCTTGCAGACCCATCCTTGCCTTGGCACCTATACTATGGCAGGTGATACTAACTAGTCAGCAAAAGGAATCTGGAAGAACTCTTTCCATCCTTAACTACTTCCATGCACATCCACCCTACCCCACCCCCTACAATTGCAGCATCCTTCCCTGTCAAGGATCTTATGTTTTGCAGGACTGCAGGATTCAGTTGTCATGTCACTATGATCTTTTTAAGCTGTAGAGGTGGAGTACAGTTAGAGCACTCTCAGAACATTCCATGCCTGGAGCACACCTCCTCTGCTGGAATTGACAGGTGGTTTTTGCTTAGCCGTCTCAATAATATGTGGCTTTACCCAGCCAGGAGCAAAGATTATGTTCATGTCCAAAGATGTGACCCTAGGTAGTACCTTGCTTTAATGCTAACAGTGGCTCATAGACCTGGCTAGTGAAGTTTTTGAGACTGACAGATATGAAGTCTATGATGGACCTCAGACAGGTGGCAGACAGGAGGTCACACAGACAAAATATTTTGCAGTTCTTTACCAAATACAGCAATAAAACATTTACCTAACATGTACTAAGTATTTATACTACATTTTGCATCAGTATAAGCCATGGTGAGATAAAGACTGTTATGATAAAATTCTACCCTCAAGGAAATTACTGTCTAGTAGAAAGATTCTAGGCAGATTCTCAGTATCAGTTAGTGCAGGTGAGCCACAAAGTGAAGCAACACACTGCAGTGCAATGATAGGAGTAGCTAAAGAGTGTAGTGTGGATAGACAAGAAATGAGGCAATTTAAAAATGAGTGGGGTTCTCAGATGGAAGAAGTGCTAGATATTGGGTAGGGGTAGACAGTGTAATGGTTATGCAAAGAGACTCACGCCTGAGGGTCCAAAGTCCCAGATTCAATCCCCCACACCACCATAAGCCAGAGCTGAGCAGTGCTCTGGTAAAAAAAAAAAAAGAAGATATTTACAAAAATTAAAAAAGAAGTGCTAGATATTAAGAGTAGGCTACCTAGAGCACTCAGGAAAGACTGAAAGAAGTGACTTCTTTTAAAATATATTTTATTTATTTATTTATTTGGTAGAGACAGAAATTGAGTGGAAAGAGGGAGCTAGAGACGGAGGGAGGGAGGGAGGGACAGAGAGACCTGCATCACTGTTTCACCACATACGAGGCTCTCCCCTTGGAGTTGGGGACCTGGGGTTTGAACCTGCGTCTTTGCACATGGTAACATGTATGCTCAACCATTTGTGCAACTGCCCAGCTCTGGAAATGACTTCTAAATTAGGACCTAAAGAGAGGAGTTGTTAGCTACTGACAGACGCTTGGCATGGGGTTATGGAACTGGTGGAAAGAGTATACCAAGTGATAGATGTCAGGGGAATGGAAGTGATCCTGTTTGGCAGAAGTGAGAGGGAAGCTAAAGAGACATGCAGGGTCTACCCCAGTCGGAAGTTAGAGTCTGTCCTGTGTGCAACTGGAAGTCATTGCTTTAACCAGATTATGAGATGATCAGAACTGTGTCTTGAGAAGATCATTCTGCAATATGGTGACTGGACTTGAAGGACTGGAGTGAAAAGGTGGATTCTAACACTAAAGCAATAACTAGGTCATTGGTGAACTGAAAGTTGAACTATAGTGGTCATATTAGACTTGAAGAAGGTAGTAGGTTGATGTTCTGTCTTTCCAGAGATTTGAACAGCTTAGCCCAGGGAGTAAGCTGGGTAGGACAATCTAATGATAATTTTCACATCTGTGGTATGGATTAAACATTAGAGTTGCATTTCTTAGGTTTGGGCCTTAATGTGCCCCCTATAAAGGACAGACTGATCTACCTATTGCATGGTCTTCCACTTTTTCTATGTAAAAGTACAGTTGCAGGCCATACAAAAATAGAGATTTGGGGGCCAGTTGCTTTTTTTTTTAACACCCTGCTCATGTCCTCTAGCCCTTTCCTCTGGAGAACATACCCGTCACCTCCCTGGCTTCAAATGCCAGCGCTCATGCTTCTCTGTCAGGGATTCCACTCTGCCATCTGCTTGGCAGGCCAGAAGTTCTGGGGTGAATTAACACTCCTTGGGAGCAAACTTCAACCCATGGCAGTCTGGAGTAGGCATATAAATACCCAGTTCCCTTTCCACGGGTGGGTTTGCTCTCCAGTGACTGTCTGCTCCCCAGAGCTACCCCATTGGGGCTGTGCTCCAGCTGCCCACAGCCATGGCCTGCTTGATCTTATGCCCTGATAGGCTCCTCCTCTACTCTGCCTCACTGCCCTGATCCCCTTCTGGTGGCCCTTCACCTACTAAATAAACCAGCTATACTTGATTTCTGCCCCAAGGTCTGCTTCTAACTATGTAATGTCTGCCATTAAAAATTCCTTCAACTTCCCAGCATTCTTCAAACTTTCTAGAACAAACTCCCTGTTTGCTTGTGTATTCAAATATGGCTTTGTCAAAATCAAATAAAATCCAACTCTTAGGGTGTACAATTAGTATCTTTGAGCTTCTCTTTGTACCCAATCTTTCTTTTATTTTTTTAAATATTTTATTGGGAGGCTAACGGTTTATAGTAAATATAGTTGTTGGGACATGTATAAAATTTCTCAGTTTTCTACAAAATACTCTTATCTAGGTCCCCCTCCTACCATGCACCAGGACCCCGGGCTCCTAGAGTTCATTAATTCAGTGTTTCCCCTTTCTGTTGTTATTTTTTAACTTCTGTCCATGAGTGAATCATCCCGTATTCATCCTTCATTTTCTGGCTTAACTCACTTAACATGATTCCCTCAAGCTCTATCCAAGATGAGCATACCCAATCTTTTGACAGTGCACACTTTTTTTGACAGTGCTAACTTTCAAACATTAGATATGCAATAAATATTTCTCAAGCAGCTGATAACTACATCAATGTAGATAGATTATCAGAAACTGTTAACTGCCCTTCATGTTTGTTTGGGGTACAATCTAGTCTTCTCATTGAGGTTTCAAGTTAATTACATATTGGGACTAGGATATACTGATGACAAGAATGTATCTGAACACCTCAAGAAGACCTTAGACCTGCAGCTTGCCAGGAGTGGATAGATATAAGAAACCATATTCTCTCACCTTCTTGCTAATGGGAAAGGGAGCAGGCATTTTAAAGCCCTTGTGTGTATGTGTGTGTGTGTGTGTGGGGGGGGCGTTCAGACACAATTAGCAGCCTCATTGCATACTTGTAGATGTCAGCAGGGGGGTCGGGTGGTGGCGCAGTGGGTTAAGCACATGTGGAGCAAAGCGCAGGGACCGGCGTAAGGATCCCGGTTCGAGCCCCCTGCTCCCCACCTGCAGGGGAGTCGCTTCACAGGCGGTGAAGCAGGTCTGCAGGTGTCTATCTTTCTCTCCCCTTCTCTGTCTTCCCCTCCTCTCTCCATTTCTCTCTGTCCTATCCAACAACGAATTGCGTCAACAAGGGCAATAATAATAACTACAGCGAAGCTACAACAAGGGCAACAAAAGGGGGGAAAAATGGCCTCCAGGAGCGGTGGATTCATGGTGCAGGCACCGAGCCCAGCAATAACCCTGGAGGAGGAAAGAAAAAAAAAAAGGAGATGACAGCAGGTAAGGTCTCAGGCTTCAGTGTTCTCTGTTGACAGCAAATGTTGGAATATTGCCCAAGTTGGATGAAAATCCTATCTTTACATTTCGGGATTTCTGCTGTTATGGTGGTAGGTGTATGGGAGAGACAGCCGATGTGTTCGCTGGATTCTTTCCCAGGCAGTGATGTGCCTGGGGAGAATGTGCTGGTGGAGGAAGATTCTTCATGTCTTGGCAGTGCTGCCAGGACAGGTGTTGAATGTCTCCGTGATGGTGGTGTGGTGGATGTCAGTAAAAGCAAGCTGGTTGGTCTGCCAAGTCTAAGGCTGCCTTTCTTTTGGTTGGTTTTCATCATTGTGGAAGGCTCTGCATGGCTGAGATGATAGGCTGGCTCTTCCAACTTATTGACAGGGTCACTGAAGTGTGTGTGTGTGTGTGTGTGTGTGTGTGTGTGTGTGTGTGTGTGTGTGCACACTCTTCATTAATGAGGTGTAACATATACAGTAAAGTACGCAAGGTTTACACAACATATAAACAGTGCTCAGATTAAGATATAAAACATCTATAGTATCCAGATGGCCCCTTATTGTCTCTTCCCACTCAATACTCCAAAACCTTTGGAGGGAAGCTATTCTGACTTCCATCAACATTGATTACTTTTACTTGTCTTGAGATTCTGATCAATGTAATTGTGATGTATGCTCTCTTGTGCTTGCCTTCTTTTGTTTTTATTGTTGTTGTTGCTATTGATGTCATTGTTGTTGGATAGGATGAAGAGAAATGGAGAGAGGAGGGGAAGACAGAGAGGGAAAGAAAGACACCTGCAGACCTACTTCACCATTTGTGAAGTGACTCCCCTGCACATGGGGAGCTGGGGACTTGAACCAGGATCCTTATGCTGGTCCTTGCGCTTTGCGCCACCTGCACTTAACCTGCTGCACTACTGCCCAACTCCCTGTGCTTGCCTTCTTGTACTCAACCCATGGCCAGTGAGATCTGTTCCTGTTGTGTTTCCCATTAGTTTATTGTTTTGTATTCTATTGTATGAAGAGATCACAATTTTTCCTCCATTATCTTATTAGTGAATCTTTTGTTTTTTGCACTTTGGGGTTTCTATAAATATTATGCAATGCCTTATTTGGCATGATGTAGGAAAGATCTGCAGGGCACTTTTTAAAGCCTTGCCTTTCAGAGGAGATAGTGTGTTCAGGGTGGCATAGCTATAGACTAGAGCCCCGCCTTTCATTGGGGGGAGGGGGAAGAAGCTGTCTCAGATTAGCTGTAATGAGAAACTGGGGCTGTTCAGAAAGGGGTGTATTAAGTCAAGTCACAGTTTCTAGCCCTCGATTCTAGATTCTAGGAGTTTGGACTTGTCATGTGTCATGAGCCCAATTTCATTACTCAGGAGGAAGTACCTTTTCCAGGAAGCCTGCCCTGGAAATTCAGACAAGGCCTTTCAATCTCCTGTGTTATGTCTTGTCACCAGCAATAAGAAGAATATCTTTCACTAACTTGAGTTTTATTCTTTTTTACAATTATTTATTATGTTATATTATATTTATTTTATTTACTTATTCCCTTTTGTTGCCCTTGTTGTTTTATTGTTGTAGTTACTATTGTTGTTGTCATTGTTGGATAGGACAGAGAGAAATGGAGAGAGGAGGGGAAGACAGAGAGGAGGAGAGAAATATAGACACCTGCAGACCTGCTTCACCGCCTGTGAAGCGACTCCCCTGCAGGTGGGGAGCCAGGGTTCGAACCGGGATCCTTATGTTGGTCCTTGTGCTTTGTGCCAATTTTTTATATTTTTATATTTATTTATTTATTTATTTACTTATTCCCTTTTGTTGCTGTTGTTGTTTTATTGTTGTAGTTATTATTGTTGTTGTTATTGATGTTGTTGCTGTTGGATAGGACAGAGAGAAATGGAGAGAGGAGGGGAAGACAGAGAAGGGGAGAGAAAGACAGACACCTGCAGATTTGCTTCACTGCTTGTGAAATGACTCCTCTGCAGGTGGGGAGCCAGGTACTCAAACCGGGATCCTTATGCTGGTCCTTGTGCTTCGCGCCACCAGCGCTGAACCCTGACTCCCTTGAGTTTTATTCTTTTTCTTACACTGCTCATGGGACAATCCAGAAATACAGTACCCAAGACTACAGCATTCTGGTCAAGCCAACACATGTATTATCTCTCTTGTTGGCTTCACTAGCAATGTATTAAACAGATCCCCCATTGTGCCCTGAAACCTAGTTAAATAGTTAAGAGAATTTTGGCAAAAGTACTAGGTAGTTCTCACAGCTCAGGGGAAAATTAGCAAACAAGAAAAAACAAACAAGAGGAAGCAGAATATATGGGGAAAGGTAATTCTTAGACTAGATGTACCTTGCCCTGGAGAGACAGCATAATGATTTCTGCTAAAGACTTCATGCCTGAGGCTCTGAGGACTCAAGTTCAATCACCAGCATAAAATAGAGGTGAGCAATGCATTGGCCTTTCTCTGTCTGTATTTCTTTCTTTTTAAAAAGATTTTATTTATTTATTAATGAGAAAGATAGGAGAGAGAGAAAGAACTAGATATCACTCTGGTACATGTGCTGATGGGGACTGAACTTGGGACCTCATGCCTGAGAATCCAGTGCTTTATCCATTATGCCACCTCCCAGACCACCTCTGTCTGTATTTCTTGCTTTCTCTCTTCCTTTCTTTTCTCTCTCATCAATAGAATTTGAAAGACAGCAGATGTACCTTTATTATTTTTTTTTCTTTTCCTCCTCCAGGGTTATTGCCTGCACCATGAATCCACCGCTCCTGGAGGCCATTTTTCCCCCCTTTTGTTGCCCTTGTTGTAGCTTCGTTGTGGTTATTATTATTGCCCTTGTTGACGCAATTCGTTGTTGGATAGGACAGAGAGAAATGGAGAGAGGAGGGGAAGACAGAGAAGGGGAGAGAAAGATAGACACCTGCAGACCTGCTTCACCGCCTGTGAAGCGACTCCCCTGCAGGTGGGGAGCCGGGGGCTCGAACCGGGATCCTTACGCCGGTCCCTGCGCTTTGCGCCACATGCGCTTAACCCACTGCGCCACCGCCCGACCCCCAGATGTACCTTTATGTCTACAAGATACTGTGAAATTTAAACACACACACACACACACACACACACACACACACACACACACACACCAGTATAGTGATGCTTTTCCAGGGAAGCTCAAGGGAATGCATAGGTAGATGTTATGTCAGTTCCTGAAAGACTGGGACTTTGGAATTAGAAATAAAAAGATTTAAAAAAATCTCTATCACTTCTTCCTTATTCAAATTTTAGTAGTTTATCAGAACCAACATAAACTAGCCTACAGATCTCAAACTAAGCTTGGGTTAATTCAAAAGCTGTAACTTTGGTTGTAGGTACAGTATGGAACCATCTCTCTGTAAAATGCTACCTCCAAATATTATTATCTTGAAAACCATGATTAAATCACTAATAAAAATTATACTGAGTTTTTAAAAAGAACTAGAAGAGCTTAGATATTACTGTTATGTAAATAACATGGTTACTAGGAAGTTGAGACCCAATGTAATAGGTGAACCTGAAGCACAGAATTACCTCTATAAATCCTGTTTCATATTAACCATTTAAGTAAATGTTTAACTTGGGGGCCAGAAGATAGTCAGCTGGTATAGCACGCATTTTACCATGTGCAAGGACCCAGTTTTGATCCTCTGGCCACTCTGGCAGCACTATGCAAAGGGGAAGCTTCACAATCAGTGGGATGGTGCTGTTTCTCTCTCTCTTGGTCTTTTATCCTCTATTTTAAAAAAAAAGTAATCCACTGGAAATAGTGGAAATTGTACAACATGAAATCCCAGCAAAAACCCTGGCAGAAAAAAAAAAAACTCTGCAGTGTGCTTATTATATGAGGTGCATATGCATTGTAACAGATACAAGTGGGCTTGTAACTTAAATCAGAACAGGCCAAAAGGGGAAACTAAAAATGCTAAAGAGCAGAAAATCATTTTGGCATAGAAACCTTTTCACCATGCCTTGTACACAGCCTTAGAGATCCCAACAGACATCAAGTGGGAAAACTCTGGCTTGTTGGTAGAGGCAGAGACTGGTGGCTCTGGCAGTTTACACTGTAGAAGACTGGCTCCTTCCCATGTGTGGCTTTCTGGGCACAAAAGCACACTCACAGAACATCTTCCTGGACCCTAGGGTTTATTAATCAGTGCTGACTATGGAGGCTGTGTCCCCTGATCCTGGAGAGGGGGCAACAGCCACCACATTCTGCACCTGTGGCAGCCTCTGGAGGGATTCCAGAAAGTAGCCTCAAGGGAGTACAAAACCACCCAACCCTGGGGGTGGCTGGTGCGGCATCTGGTTAAGTGTATGTATTACTGTGCAAAGGAGCCAGGTTCAAGCCCCTGGTCCCTACCTGCAGGGGGAAAGCTTCACAAGTGGTAAAGCTGTGCTGTAGGTGTCTCTCTCTCTCTCTCCCCCTCTCAATTTCTTTCTGTTCTACCAAATAAAATAAGTAAAGTATATAGAATAAATAAAATAAAAATTATATTTTAAAATATCTCAAAGAAAGCTGTGTAAGGAGAAAGATGGGACTAGCACCTGAGTGTATTCAGGAGAAAGGCTGAGAGGGGTTTTCTGGAACTACTGTAATAAACTCAAGAATTACATTTTGTTCCCAAAGCACAAGCCACCTGCTGAAGATTCCTTTGTGTAAATTCTTTAAAGTGTGTGATTAATAGAAAGTTTTTTTTTTAATTTTTTTTATGTTATTTATTCCCTTTTGTTGCTCTTGTTTTATTGTTGTAGTTATTATTGTTGTCATCGTTGTTGGATAGGACAGAGAGAAATGGAGACAGGAGGGGAAGACAGAGAGGAGGAGAGAAAGATAGACACCTGCAGACGTGCTTCACCGCCTGTGAAGTGACTCCCCTGCAGGTGGGGAGCCGGGGCTCGAACCGGGATCCTTATGCCGGTCCTTGTGCTTTGCGCCACCTGCGCTTAACCCGCTGCACTACAGCCCGACTCCCAGAAAGTTTTTTTTTAATAAGCTGAGGTTATTTTTATTTGGTGCAAACAATTCAACTAAAGTTTCATTTTCTTTACAAAATACATGTTTAGCTAGACCATGGGAAGATAGCTTATTTGAAAGGATTATAGATTTACCACTTTATGGTTTTACTCAATATAAAACAAATAGAAAATGATTTTTTAAAACACTGGACAAAGCTCTCTCTGTGTGTGTCTCTGTATCTCTGTCTCTCTTTCTCTCCCCCTTTATATTTCTCCCTTTCCCTCTCAATTTCTCTCTGTCCATCCAAAATAAATGAATTAAAAACAAAACAAAACACTGGGCAAGGAAGGAGTACTTCCCTAAATTATCCTACCATCTCTTTGCTTCCTCCTCCCAGCAGGACAGGACTATTAGTCTATGCGGGTGCCCTGCACTTCCTGTCTCCCTAGCAGGAACCCTTGATTTAGCTATTCTCTACCTGCCTCCTCTAACCACCTGCAGAAATGGAGACTCAGCTATCTGGGCCCACTTCACACCTTAAGTGGGTTTTCTTGGCTAGGGCTCAGGCGTATGTATTTTTACTTTTTAGAGAGAAGAGAAAGAAAGAACCAGAGCATCATTCTGGCACATGTTATGCTAGGGGTTGAACTCAGGATCTTATGAAGTCCAAAGCTTTATCTACTTCCTCACCTCTTGGGTTACAGGAATTTGCATTTTCAAAAGCTTCACATGGCCCCATCCATACTGCCAAGGTTGACAACCCTGGAATTGCTCAGCAAATCCTATTGATTTTACCACCAAATTCTCTCAAAGTCATCTTGCACTCTTCTGGTTTGGTTCTAGTCCCTATAATCTAGCTATACAACTGAAAGAAGCTTCCCAAGTCATCTTTTATCATCTTAGTCAGTTTGCCAAACAGCCACCAGGTTTATTTTTCTAAAACACAAATCCAAACCTGTCTTTCCTGTGCTTTAAATCCTCTAGTGATTCCTCTCTGAAGGAATGATGGAGCCTATTTATTCCTTAGATGATGATGGAGAACAGCTGCTTCCCAGCCTAGATAGGCTCTCTCTTAGCTTCAGTGTTTTCCTCTGAACTTTAAAAAACAATTTAACACTCACAAGAAGTTATAAATATTGTTCAGATTTCTATGTATCCATTATTCTGCTTCCCCTAGTGATAACATCTTACATAACCATGGTATAGGATCAAAACCACAAAATTGATTTTGGTACAAGACTACCAGCACAAATAAAGGCCTTATTTGGATTCCAGCAGCTTTTATGTGCATTTTTAAGTGTGTGCATGCAAAACACTATGCCATTTATCACATTAACTTAATACAGCTCTAAAGTATCTCTTTTTCTATGTACACATTAGAATTCTCTGGTCAAGCTTTAAAAAAGAACCTATGTCTGGTCTATTCTGGACCATGCTTTGGGTGAGTCCTTCTCAAACTTTAATGTGTACCCAGATCAATTGGGGGGTCTTGAGAAAAAGAAGAAATTTCTGTTCTAGTAGGTCTGGGTGGATCTTGGAATCCTGAGGTTCTAAAAATATCCCAGAGGATGTGGATGCTGTTACTGATGCACTGGAGTCACATCTGGAGTAAACTGCCCTGCTTTCTCAGTGGACGGGAGACATAGGCATGGTATATTTGAATTCCTCCAGTGATGCCACTATATAAGACAGAAAATTGAAATATGTGATAGAATTCAAAGGCTGTGCTACCTTTGGAGGTTACTCCACCCCAACTTCTGATACATTCTATGCCTTCTATTACATTTTATTCTCCTGAGACGACCCATTAAAATACCAAACAGCCCTTCAAATCAAGAAAATCTTTCTACTTAAATAATCCATGCTCTCCTGAAATTTAAATATATCCAGTGTGAACTTTCTCGTCTTGCTTCTCCTTTCCACTTCAATTTCTTCTCTATCCTTTCCCCATGTTGAGACAGGTGGGGAAGAGAGATTCACTTCGCCTTCATACCCAAATTCTGTGAGAGCCTGATGCTGATTTACTATCTAATCTCTTTTCATTCCTTTTAAATTGCCACCAAGTACAGAAATACTAGACAAATGCTCTCTTTCTTGAGTGCTGGACAAGACTTGCTTTCAATTACTGACCTTGCTTATTTTCTGTCTAGTAGAGAAAACTGTAATCTATCAGATGGAAATCACTCTCACTATATCCATTAAAAAATACATCTATCAGGGTGTCAGGTGGTGGCGTAGCAGGTTAAATACACATGGCGCAAAGCGCAAAGACCAGCGGAAGGATCTCGGTTCGAGCCCCCGGCTCCCCATCTGCAGGGGAGTCGCTTCACAATCGGTGAAGCAGGTCTGCAGGTTTCTATCTTTCTCTCTCTCTCTCTCTGTCTTTCCCTCCTCTCTCCATTTCTCTCTGTCCTATCCAACAGCAAATGACATCAACAACAACAATAACCACAACAAGGCTACAACAACAAGGGCAACAAAAGGGCGGTGGCCTCCAGGAGCAGTGGATTCATGGTGCAGGCACTGAGCCCCGGCAATAACCCTGGAAGCAAAAAAAAAAAAAAAAAGAAAAGAAAAAAAGAAGGAAAAAAAATACATCTATCCAGAAACAACTAGTTGTGTCACCAAATAAGATACAGCTATATGTAAATAGCATTGAATGACATAAATTTTTTTTTTTATGATACAGCAAATCCTAACCATGGGATTTCAAAGTTAACCAAATTCCCAAATAACTTAATTACAATAATAACTATCTGTTTCCTTCTTAAACTCTAAGACAGCAGGAGCCTTCCCCATTCTCTCTAAAATCCATATTTCTCCCAGTCCTGGAACCTCTGGGGCATGGCTCGTTTTCCTTCATGCTTCTCTCGATCCATACCATTTGATACTGCATCTGCTGATTTCAACCAAATCAATGCAACCAGTACCACCTCGACACATTTCACTTAGGATTGTGTCCAGAGATGCCACGTGTGGGATGTCAACCATTACCCTACCACCAAGTTGCAGATTCTACCATGATGACAAACCTGACTTCCCTGGGCAGACGACCTCACCAGTGTGTCCTGGAGCCCCACATCTCGAGAGCCCTGCCCCACTAGAGAAAGAGAGAGACAGGCAGGGGTTATGGATCGACCTGCAAATGCTTATGCCCAGTGGAGAAGCAATTATAGAAGCCAGACCTCCCACCTTCTGCACCCCATAATGATCTGGGGTCTATACTCCCAGAGGGATAAAGAATAGGAAAGCTTCCAATGCAGGGGATGGGATATGGATCTCTGGTAGTGGGAATTGTACCCTCTATCCTATGGTCTTGTCAATCACTATTAAATCAATAAAAAATAAAAAATAAAAAATAAATATATCTCCAATCTTTCTTTCTGTGAAAATCAAGGTCATGACCTTCCATCTCCCTAAGATCAATTCCTTCATTTTGATTATGGCTCTCCTGTCTTTCTAGTAGAGTTAATCACATCCCAGGTCCTCTCAATTTTTATATTAGTACCTCCAATGAGCTTAGAAATATCCTTATGTCTCTTCCATATTTTCATTTATTTGTGTGTTTTATCATTTTATGGGGGGGGCTAATGGTTAACATTATAGTTGTTGACACCTGGGTACAATTTCTCCTTTCCCCATGATAGTTGTCTGAAGAACACTCTCACCCCCAGTTTAGGTCCTTTTCCACCATCATGCACCAGGAACCCAACATCCTCTCCACCACTCTTCCTTATTTTTAAAAGGCCTCACTGACCCCATTTCTCTTCCAACTTATGCTGCATCTCCCCTTCTTTAAAGAGCTTTTACATTTGCTGTCTCCAACTGCACTTCAAAGAGTGATTCATGCTTGCTAACTTCATTTCCTCACCTCCCACTCACTTCTCAAACCCCTCTGGGTCTAGACTCAATCTCAGGATTCCACCAAAACTCAACAATGACTTTTAAATAGATAAATCCAATGGCTACTTTTCAGTTCTCATTTTCCTAAACTTTCAGTGGACACACACAGTTAAGTCAGTAATGTACCTGAAAAATGTAAAAACATCTGAGATACTGAAGCATGCTGAGATTTTCATATGAATCTAGTAGGCTCCACCAAGTCAATGGGTATGGTTCTTTTACTGCATCTTCTGTGTGCCTGGCAAACAAATGGGTAGCTTGACTGAACCCCTCCTCCTTCTTTACCATGACGAATTACATGATACAGGTTTCTCTTTTCCTCCTAGGTCTTCATCTGACTTTTCCAGTGTCCTCCCTGACTCTTCTACTTTTGTCTACCTTATAAATTAAATATTACTCAAGATTCATTCTCTGGTCATTTGATATTGTCACATCACATGAACTCTTCTTGGACAGTGAAGTCTACCTCTGTGGTTTGGCTTTTCACCTTCATGGTGACCAATCCTCAGATCACTTCAAGTCCTTATCTTTCTTCCCAACTCCAGAACTACAATTTCATCTGCCTTCTGAACATTGCAAATATTATCACATTTCAATGGGTATATATCCAAGAACTGACAGTTTTCCCTCCAAATTTATTATTCCACCTGTTTCTTATTGTGACTATCAGCATTTTCCTCAATCTATTTATCCAGAAGGGAAGCTTCTAAGCCAATACAACATCAAGTTCATAGTGTGATCTGAAGCACTATAGGTCCTTGGAGTATTTATTTATAGCTGCCGCTAAAGAAGTAAAAAGTATCCAGAGTATAATAAATATGAAGTGGTGAAATGGTTAACTTGACTTTTTTAAACAGAGGAATTTTTTTAAGTCTTTGATATGCTAAAAATGCATTTAACATGGGGACACCACACATATTATTTCCCAAAGTTATGGGGTCTGCAGTCCCATAACATTTTTTGCAGCATCAAAGGAAACTTTCCCAAGTCACATGTTAAAAATGGTGACTACTTCTTTCTGCAGCTTTCCCATTCAAAGCCTCTTCATGAGTCTTACAGCAGTTTTTTTTTAGCGAAGACCTCCCTAACTCTAATGCTTTGTTTCTCCTATTTAACCTGTATACTTCTGTAACAGCTGTCCTTATAAAAGTTGGACCATGACTATCTCCAGAATATTAGACATTCTGCCTTTCTTCTGTCCAGCTCATCTAAAGTCTAACCTATTTTCTACCTGCTTGCTCAATTGCTGACAGAAGAAAGTTGAAACCTCCAACTATTACAGTGGCTTTGTCTATTTCTTCTTCTTCTTTTTATTTATTGGATAGAGATAGCCAGAAATTGAGAGGGCAGGGATAGAGAGGAAGAGAGAGAGACACCTGCAGCCCTGCTTCACCACTTGCAAAGCTTTCCCCCTGCAGGTGGGGACCTGGGACTAGAACCTGGGTCCTTGAGCACTGTAACATATGCTCTCAACCAGGTGCCATTAATGATGTGAGATTCCTTTTTCTTCTTGATAATTTTCCTTGTTCTGAAGCCAGTTATATCTGAAATTAATATAGCAACTCCTGATTTTTATTGATTAGTGTTAGCACGGTATGTTTCTCTATCCTTTCATTGTTAACCTAGCTGAATCTTTAAAGTTTTTTTTTTTTTTTTTTTGGTAAACAGAGTTGCATCTTCTTTTTCTTTAATCTACTCTGACAGCCTCCCCTTCCCCCTGTCTTTAATGCCATGCCAGGGAATAAACTCAGGACCTCAAATATGAAACCACTTACCCACCTCCCTGCCTGCCTGGCCCACCCCCCAGTCTATATTTATATACAGAGAAAGAGATATTGTCCCAGACTATCCGTGTGTTCCTGTGTGGTGCCAGGGGTCGAACCCAGGGCCCAGCACATAATAAGGCATAGACTTCACTCACTGTGCCATCATGTCCCAGATCCCTCTTAGAGTCCCTTTTAATTGGTACATATTTACAACATCCTCATTTAATGTAACCACTGAAAGCTGGATTCGTATCTAGTATGGTTGCAATTGTTCTCTATTATTTGTTCTGTATTTGTTCTTTGTCCCCATTTCCCCTTTTTCAATTTTCCCTGGCTTTCAGAATTTCATTCTATTCAATTTCTTCTCTTGGTATATCAATTATGTTTCTTTCAAAAAACGTTGTGCTGTTCTAGTACTTGCAATATCCATTTACATCTAATCTAAGTTTACCTTCAGATAATACTGTTGTGTTTCCTTTGTAGAACAGTTGTTATAAAAAAAAACTATTTCCAGTTCCTCCCTGCTGTCCCTGGTGATATGGCTGCCATTTATCTCACTTACCCATGTATTTTAATCACTCAATACTACTGTTTCAAAGTTATATTTTAAATTAATTTCATTATTAGTACTGTAACAGTGGTTTACAAAATTATAAGATTTTAGGGGTATAGTTTCATACTTAAAGTTTCATAAATAACTCACTACATTCACCACCACAGTACTTGTGTTTCCCCTTCCCTCTGATCACCACCATAGCTGATAAGGTCTAAGTGACAGATTACTAGTTTTGGGTTTTTTTTTTTTTGCAAGTCTTTTAACTTGATTTTAAATTTATCTTTTATATTATTTAAGAATAACATATTTAGGGATTGGGGAGGTAGCTCAGTAGGTAGAGTGCATAACTTTCTTTTTTTCTTTTCTTTTTTATTACCACCAGGGTTGTCACAGGGGTTCAGTGCCAGCATTACAAATCCATTCCTCCTAGCGGCCATTCCCATTCCCCCATTTTCCCTCCACTTTATTTGATAGTACAGAGATAGAGAGGGGGGAGGGGGAGATAGATTTGCTTCACTGCTTATGAAGTGTCTCCTCTGCAGGCGGGAAATGGGGGCACGAACCCAGATTCTTGAGCATGGTAACATGTGCCCCCAAATGCATGACTTTAATGTATGAGGTCCTGGGTTCAGTTCCCAGCACTGCAATAAGCACGCCACCAAATGACTTTCTAATTTTTTTCTCTTATTGGATAGAAATATAGAGAAATTGAGAAGGAAGGGGGAGACAGGAAAAAAGACTGAGAAACATCTGAAGCCCTGCTTCACCACTCATGAAGCATTCCCGCTGCAGGTGGGGACTAGGGGCTTGAACCCAGGGCCTTGCACATTGTAATGTGTGTACTTCATGTGCACCACCCCACTTGGTCCCACCAAATGGGCTTTTTTCTTTTTCAGAGTGAAGCTTGGGGGCCAGGTGGTGGTACACCCGGCTAAACACACATAGTACTACACAAGGATACATGCAAGAACCCAGGTTGGAGCCCACTCTCTCAGCCTGCAGCATGGAAGTTTTGTGAGCAGTGAAGTAGGTCTGCAGGTGTCTATTTTTCTCTCCCTCTATCTTCCCACCCCCTCAATTTCTCTGTCCTATCAAATGAAAAGGGGAAAGAAAAGAAAGAAAAGAAAAAGGCCACTAGAAGTGATGGGTTCTTAGTGCTGGCAATGAGCCCCAGCAACTGGAGGTAAAAAAAAAAAAATTACACTCCATGTATAGCCTGCCCCTCTCTCTCCTTCACCACCTCCCAATACCAAAGAAAAACTGAGCCACGGAGATGGTTCCAAGGGAGAGCACATGTAGGAAGCTCTTGATTCAGTTCCCAGCACAGCATTAAAGAAATAAGAAAATTGGGGGTTAATAAGAAAACAGTGGGTTAAGCTCACGTGGTGCGAAGTGCAAGGACCGGCTTAAGGATCCGGAGCTCCTGGCTCCCCACCTGGAGGGGAGTCGCTTCACAGGCAGTGAAGCAGGTCTGTAGGTGTCTCTTTCTCTCCCTCTCTGTCTTCCCCTCCTCTCTCCATTTCTCTCTGTCCTATCTATCAATGTTGACATCAATAACAACAATAATCACTACAACAATAAAAAAGGACAACAAAAGGGAAAATAAAGAAATAAGAAAACTGGGGGGTTGGGCGGCGTTACACTGGGTTAAGCACACATAGTATGAAGCACAAGGACTCACGCAAGGATCCTGGTTCAAGCCCCCGGCTCCCCACCTGCAGGGTGGGGGTTGCTTCACAGGCAGTGAAGCAGGTCTGCAGGCGTCTTTCTCTCCCTCTCAATCTCTCTGTCATATGAATAACTAAATTAAATAAATAAATGAAGCAAACTACCAGAAGTGGTGGATTCAGAGTCCTAGCATCAAGCCCCAGAAACTGGAGGCAAAACAAACAAAAACTGTTTAAAAAGAAATAGGGAAACTAAAAGCATTTCATTTTACCTTCTTTTATTATTTCTTGTGCTTTCATAATATAAATGAGATTTTGACCTATGTAGGTTTCTTTTTGCATGAACATTTTTTCTAGGGCAATTCATTTTTGTTTTGTTTCTGAGAAAGTGTTTTCTGTTTTTTCTTTTCTTTTTTGTCATTGATGGGTCTTTACTGCTGTGGGCTTTTTGAGAGAAGTACACCATAGCACCAAAAGCTTCCCCCAGTGTGGTGGTGGCTGGGCTTGAATCCGGGTTGCTCCCCTAACAAAGCAGGGACTCTCCCAGCTGAGCTATTTTGCCAGTCTCAAAGTTTTTGTTTCCTTCACCTTGAAGGATACTTTTGCTGGATAGAGAATTTTAGGTTATTTTCTTTTCGACTCATTATGTAGTTCACCCTGTTGAAGACGACTCCCCTCTCAAAAAAAAAAAAAAAGTAGTTCACTCTCTTTCCTTCCTGGTGTGGTTTCTGATGAGAAACCAGATGTAATTCTTATCCATATTGATCTATATGTAAGGTGTCTACCTCACCCATCAGTTTCTTGAATGATTTCCACTGCCTTGGATTTTCGATAGTATGAATATAAGAACTCAATGTTACCAAAGTATAATTTTTGTGGCTGACTTATCTCTCTTGGTATTCTCTGAGCTATCTGAAACTGTAGTTTGGTGACTGCCATTAATTTAGAAAAGTTCTTGGTGATCATTACTTCAAATATTCATTTTGCTTTATTTGCTCGTCTTCTGACATAATCATCTCGATATTTCCCTCCAAATTCTTGGATGTTCTGGGACATTCTCACTCTTTGTGTTTCAGTTTGAAAAGTTTCTATTAGCTTGGATTCAAGGTCCTTGGTTCTTTTCTGGACTGTGCTTTCTCCTGATAGCCCATCAAGGACATTATTCATTTCTGTAGTTTTTATTTCTAGCATTTTCTTTTGATTTTTACTTAGTTTCCATTTCTTATATATCTGTTCTTGATCTACTCTAACACACTATAGATATTTTAATTTCCATCTGACAAATTTTGTATCTATGTATTATGTTTTGTTATCTTTGTTTCCTCAGTCTGTATGTTGACACTCCTTGTAAAATTTTTCCCAAAGTTGTACATATTGTATCAGTTAATAGAAAATGAAGGAAATATGCCTTTACAGTGAGTACTTGTGTCAATTTAGGAATTGGGATATTTGCTTATTATGACTATAGGTATCAGAAACTTCAAATCCTTCTATTTTCATTATTTTTCTCTCTTTTGACTTTGGGTTTCTTTAAGTATTCCTCCCCTGAGTCTGAGACTTGGAACATGTTTGGCTGTAATCCACTATTATACTGTATCCTTGCTGATGTGCTAAAGGGAGGAGTAATGCTATATAAATTCACAATAAAATCCCAGTCTTCAACTAGGCCTGTGCCTTGAGGGCTGTGACTTTAACAATTATCTTGTAGTATAGTTTCTTTCTCTGCTCCATTCTCTTCCCTGGGTGCAAGTATTCCTAATCAATTTTCTTGGAGTCCTGATACCTGTGGGTTCTTCCTATTTTAGGTTGAGAAAAGCAGCCTGAAGGTAGCAGTAGGGAAGAACCTAGGATAAAGTTTCATAATTGGGCTCAGGCAAAGTTTCTTCCCTGGAGAAATTTCTTCTCTGTTGTGAAGATAGTGTAGATTGTATAATTACTCTCCCACCTCTCCTTGCCATCTCTTTACCATGGGAATCTGAGATTTCTGCTGGGGGAAGCACATCTTTACAAATAGTGACTACAGCCTCTATGAGTCTATCACTATCAAGCAACTCTGCTGGAAATCTCCATCAATGTCAAAATTACCACTGAATTGTTTCTTCCAGAGGCCTATGTTCTAGGTAAACCAGTTGTTGTTTTAATGGATGTGACTATCTCCAGATTTTGAGATGAGTTTTCTCTGACCTTGGTTCTTTGATGTGTCTAAGAAAAGCTGTTGATTTTCAGTTTGTGTTGGTATTTCTTGTTGTAAGGATGGTAGTGGCAATGTTCAAGTTCCTTGTATGTTGATACTAAAACTGAAAGTTCTCCCTTACTTTGCTTATAATTGAACTCCTCCTTCAAGGTCACCAGACACCAGAGGCCATACCTCATTTGCCTATTTCTGATGCTCATAAAGAGGCTCTGGCATAGTTATTTTTAAATGTTGCTTAAGAAGCTAGACTGCATTTGACTTTTTATTTCACTGCTTATTAGTTGTTAGATGACGTATCAGTTATTTTAACTTTGAGAAGCAGCATTATGAAAATAGAACTTTCTCTGATGAAGAAATGCTTTTTATCAGTTCCATTTGTTACAGCTACCCATGGCTATTGAACATTTCAAAGTGGCTAAAGAAATTAAGGAAATGACTGTAAATTTAATTCATTTAAATTTAATTCAAATTGCTACCTGTAGCTAGTGCCTTGTAGCTTCTGATGGTGCAGGCCAAGGTTTTTTTTTTTTTTAACATTTGAAACCAAGCTTATTTATTTTTATTTATAAAATTACAAGATAATAGGGGTGCAACTTTGTACCATTCCCACCACCAGAGTTCTGAGCCCCCAAACTCTCCATTGTAAGCGACAGCAGTTCTCCTAAAGTTGTAGATATGGGTTAACTATTACGTCTACAACTATCTGTCTATATGTGTATATACTTGCTCATTTTTTTAATGTCCCATCTTCTCTTCCTTCCCAAGTCATGCATAAACCTATTACTACGCCCAAATGCTCCTCCTTTTTATTTCTTCTCTCTCTGGGTCCTGATGGAGTTGGAGTTCAGAGCCCTCTTGTCATCTTCCTCCTATCACTTCTCCCCCACTAGGAATATGGATCAAAATTCCTTATGGAGTCCAGAAGGTGGGAGTTCTGGCTTCTGTAATTGCTCCTCTGCTGGACATGGGCACTGTAGGGCAAAGGGTTTTAATCTATTATAGGCAATATGCTATTTTCAGATATGCTATTTTTTATTTTGGGTTGTTCTAAGTAAAAAAAAATAGATTGATATAATATTATGATATCTGGGAGTATAAGGCTATTTCGTGCTTCTGTTAAGTAAAAAGGTAGTCATTAGAAAGTAAGTGATGGTGGGGGCCTTAGTAGTGAATAAAAAAGAGCATCAGCTATATTTCACCAAATACAAAAGTAAATTCTAAGCGGATCAAGGACTTGGATGTTAGACCAGAAACTATCAGCTACTTAGAGGAAAATATTGGCAGAACTCTTTTCTGCATAAATTTTAAAGACATCTTCAGTGAAACAAATCCAATTACAAAGAAGACTAAGGCAAGCATAAACCTATGGGACTACATCAAATTAAAAAGCTTCTGCACAGCAAAAGAAACCACTACCCAAGCCAAGAGACCCCTCACAGAATGGGAAAAGATCTTTACATGCCATACATCAGACAAGAGGCTAATAACCAAAATATATAAAGAGCTTGCCCAACTCAATAACAAGAAAACAAATAACCCATCCAAAAATGGGGAGAGGACATGGACAGAATATTCACCACAGAAGAGATCCAAAAGGCTGAGAAACACTTGAAAAAATGCTCCAAGTCTTTGATTGTCAAAGAAATGCAAATAAAGACAACAATGAGATACCACTTCACTCCTGTGAGAATGTCATACATCAGAAAAGGTAACAGCAGCAAATGCTGGAGAGGTTGTGGGGTCAAAGGAACCCTCCAGCACTGCTGGTGGGAGTGTCAATTGGTCCAACTTCTGTGAAGAATTCTCAGAAGGCTAGAAATGGACCTACCCTATGATCCTGCAGTTCCTCTCCTGGGGATATATCCTAAGGAACCCAACACATCCATCCAAAAAGATCTGTGTACACATATGTTCTTTGCAGCACAATTTGTAATAGCCAAAACCCAGAAGCAACCCAGGTGTCCAACAACAGATGAGTGGCTGAGCAAGTTGTGGTATATATACACAATGGGATACTACTCAACTATAAAAAATGGTGACTTCACCGTTTTCAGCCGATCTTGGATGGACCTTGAAAAATTCATGTTAAGTGAAATAAGTCAGAAACAGAAGGATTAATATGGGATGATCTCACTCTCAGGCAGAAGTTGAAAAGCAAGATCAGAAGAGAAAACACAAGTAGAACCTGAACTGGAATTGGCATGTTGCACCAAAGTAAAAGACTCTGGGGTGGGTGGGTGGGGAGAATACAGGTCCAAAAAGGATGACAGAGGACCTAGTGGGGGTTGTATTGTTATATGGAAAACTGGGAAATGTTATGCATGTACAAACTATTGTATCTACTGTTGAATGTAAAACATTAATTCCCCAATAAAAAAAAATGGGCATCAGCTTCAATGTGGGGTCAAAAATCTTTATTCAAATGGACCATATGCTCCTCTTGTCCATGTCTTTTCATTTTTCTGATTCAAAGTTTAAAATATCTGTAAAAAAAAGTACCCTATGAGGAATACTTTAATAAAGCAAGCAGTGGTGGGGGATCTATAAGAATGGAATAAAAACTACTCATTTGAGTCTTATAGATACATTTAAAAAATATTTATTCCCTTTTATTGCCCTTGTTGTTTTATTGTTGTAGTTATTATTGTTGTTGTTATTGATGTCATCATTGTTGGACAGGACAGAGAGAAATGGAGAGAGGAGGGGAAGACAGAGAGGGGGAGAGAAAGAAAGACACCTGCAGACCTGTTTCACTGACTGTGAAGTGACTCTTCTGCAGGTGGGGAGCCGGGGGCTCGAACTGGGATCCTTATGCCAGTCCTTGGCTTTGCACCACCTGCGCTTAACCCACTGAGCTACCACCCGACTCCTGTGAATAAATTTTTAAAAAGGTTATGGGACATATACTCAGCAATCCAAAATGATGATATTGTGTCCCTTGGGACAAAGCGGATGCAACTAGAGGTGAGTATGCTCAGTGAAGTGGGTAAGGAAGTGAAGGATATCTTCACACATATGTGAAATATAGACAATTCAAACACATGAACTTGAAAATAAGAGTAGGCAACTCATAATCTAAATCTTGGGAGAACCATGGTGGTTATAGTTGGGGGAGGGCATAGAACTTTGATGGTGAGAGTGGTGTAGAACTACACCATTACTTTTAAATCACTAATAAAAAAGATATCTAAACTGTAAAAAAAAAAAGTTACTGACTCTGTAAGCATACTATCAACAAGGAGATGGTGGCTAGTCTTCTCCCCTGGAAATCCCTTAGCTTTTTTCTCTTGCCCCAGACACTGAGATTTATGTAATTTCGGGCTGGATGCACTTTATAAAGTTTACTCACATATATCTCCTTTTATCTTTCAGCCTTTGATGTTAATATTGCTGATACTGATATGATTTTATAGGAGAGGAAATTAGACCCTAAAGAGGTCACATGATTTGATCAAGGACACATTAGTGGCTTACAGTCTTAAACACTGAACTCTGGATCTCTGAAATAATGCTTAGTCCACACAACACAAGCCAGTACTTACCGAAGTCCACTCTAGTCCTTCAGCTCTGATGGCACTAACATCAGACAGTAGCTGCAACTGAACACTAGCTGCCAGATCCTCCCTATGGACTCCTTGCCTCTGGCAAACAGAGTGGGGCCTTGTCTCAGAAACCCAAAGATAGCTCTTATTTGTACCTGCTGTGCCAGCTGGCTTGATGTTGCTGCTGCAGGTGATCTGTGTGGGAAATCTCTGGAAGAAAGCAAGCTTTGGCAATCACCAGAGGATATTAGCAACAGTTCCACTGTGTATGGTTATGCGAGTGCAGCTCCCCTCTCCCCCATCTCAGTGTCCTTTCTTCTACTCAGAACCTTTCTGCTGAACTTCAAACCTGTGTGTGCCCCTCTGACCAATCAGTTTGCTTTAAACTGCAAACTTAAAAGGTTTAGACTTACGCAGTACCCTTTGCACAACTCTCATTACAATATTTTTCAGAATTAGCTACTCAACAAATAACTTTTGTGCCCTGCTTGTATCTGTTGGCCATGCTCTATAGAGAGATACTGCATATCTGAAATTAGTCCTGAAAACTTAACTATAATTACTTAGGATGTTTTGTAGCAGTGTCTGTCTGTGATATTGTGATTTATAAGAAACACATATTTTGGTCATTTAGATGACTGAAAATATATATTTCCCATACATATTTGATATTCATCCACAGTTCTTCACTCACAACTCCCTAAATCCTCAGGATGTCCCAAGTTAACAGATGCAACACTGACAAAATACCTGAGAATGGGGGTTGATTGCCAGGGAATGTGTTACATGATTAAAAGGTTGGAACTTCCAGCCCCACTTCACCCCCCAGGGAGGGAAGAGGAGCTGGAGGTTGAGTTTAGTGGCCAATGAGCTCATCAGTCATGTTTGTGTTAGGAAGCCTCTATGCAAGTCCCAAAGGAGGGGCTCTGTAGAGCTTCTGGGTTTGTAGTATGGAGATTTGGGGAGAAATGGCACCCTTGGAGAGGGCCTGGAAGCTTTTTTTTTCCAAGAATTTGCCCTAAGTATTTCTTTCATCTGGCCATTTGTGGCCAAATTTCAATCTAGTGTATAAATAGGTTTCATGAGTTCTGTGTGCTGTTCTAGCAAATGAATATAAACTGAGGAATGAATCCAGGGAACCTCTGATTAGCAGGCTATTAGTCAGAAGCAGAGATAATATAGCCTGGTCTTGTGATGACCACCTGAAATCTCAGACAGGAAGTCTGAGGAGGGGATCTTGGGAGCCTTTAGTGACCTGTGGCGGGTTGCTCAGAAGTCCAAGTGGCAGGCCTGGGCTTTGGTCTGAGTCCAGGAAGGAAGAGCAGGCAGTCTTGAGAGACAGAGTCCTTCATTGTGGGAGCTGATCCTATGTGTTGAGCTGAACTGGACTGAATTCTCAAACTCCCTGTTGGTGTCTGATAATTACTTAGTGTGGGGAAGACTAGTGTTGTCGACTGAAATCAGGAACCTCATATGTGCGTGTATGTATTTTTCCTGGATCAGCAGACATAGTGTCCCCTTAGAAAGCTAAAAGAGGGAGTTGGGCAGTAGCACAGCGGGGTTAAGCTGTGGCGCAAAGTACAAGGACCGGCGTAAGGATTCTGGTTCAAGTCCCCGGATCCCCACCTGCAGGAGAGTTGCTTCACAAGCAGTGAAGCAGGTCTGCCGGTGTCTGTCTTCTCCTCCTCTCTCCATTTTTCTCTGTCCTATCCAACAACAACATCAACAACAATAACAATAGTAACTACAACAATAAAACAACAAGGGCAACAAAAGGGAATAAAATTAATTATTTAAAAAAAAAGAAAAATATGACATTGCACCTTTTGGGACAGAATGGATAAAAATGGAGGTGAATGTGCTAAATGAATTAAGTAATGAAGTAAAAGACAACTATGGATTGTTTCACTCACTTATGGATTATAAATAACTAGAACAAATGAACTTCCAAATATAATAATAAACAAGCTGGTTCAGACTGTGAAAACTATGGTGGTTATCAGAGGCAACAGGGGAGAAAGTGGGGAGATAGCTGAGGAGGTCTCTTTGGTGTCAAGACATTGGGGTTTTGTGGTGCATGTCTTACACACACACACACACACACACACACACACACACTTGTGTGTGTATATAACAATACTCCTAAAATTTTCCAATATTATAAACCAATTTTAACTCAATTAAAAAGAGAGAAATGCATTAGACCTACACAATCAGAAATTTTTGGGGTGGGGACTGAAATCTGTGTTTGGATGAGCCTTCCAGGGGGCATCTACTTAAGTTGGAGAATATCTGGTTTAGAATGTGGAGGTGACTGGATGAACTGGGTAATTAGGATACACAATGGCTCCTCAGGTTCACTAACCCACTGCTTTGGTCTTCAGAGGGGTAGCAACAGCAGCCCTAGGATCTTGGTAGATGTGCAGACTCCCAGACCTGCATCAGAATATGCATGTGAATTTACATTTGAGAAGAAATGCTAGCTCACTTACACTAAGGTTTGTTTTATTTAAAGGGTTTAGACATAGATGACCAGGTAGGAAGAGGAATTTTCTTTAGTAGATTTGATTTTGATTCTAAATAATTTCTTCTGTAATCCCATAAATAGAAATTCTAGAAAAAGGAAGGTAGGGAAATGTACTGACTTAAATTACTTCACCCGTCCCCTCAGATTTTACATTTCAGTTTCAAGGGGCTTTACAATTATCACTATACTTGGTTCTCCTGATCCCTGGAAATCCTGAGAACACTCTTGGCTTTGAAGTGCTTGCAGATCTACTTATGTAGGCAAGACTTCTCAGGAAAACACAGTAGTCATGTAAATTAAGTGAGAGACGAGAGTTACCAACTCTCACCTAGATTGCTGGAGAATCCCTTTCTGGCATGCCACACAGTGAAGAGTGGTAGAGAGAGAACCTAAAAACAGGAGCCCATAGTCTCCCAGAGCTTTTAATTTCTAAAGACAAATCCCTAGGCAGCAAGTGCAGGCGTCCTTTGTGTGCAAACCCGGCAGGTGTGAAGATGAGATTTTGAGACCCAAGAAATCACTTAGATGAGCTGAAATGCAATCTACCCATTCCCACTGGCAGCTCTGCATGCCTAAGAATTTACAGTAGGATGGATTCAATCCACTGTAGTGACTCAGATGGAGTAATTAACGACCAACCAATTGCTAATCTGAGTATTGAGAATGTAGATTGAATACTCATTATTGCCTGTTGGTTCAAAGGAAAAAAAAGCCTATATGTTTATTTACTTAACAGGCAACAGTGGCTCTGAAAAAATTGGCACCTATGAGGAAGTAGCAGTCATTTTCAAAGCAAATAGCAATAATAATAACACACCCTAGAGAATGATATGGCTATAAGGTGACTTCACACACCTTATCTCATTGCATCCTTACCATAATACGTGGACACAGAAGATTCTATTACCTCCAGTGCAGATGAGAAACCTGCTTCTCAGGGAGGGGAGGTGACTTGTCCAAAGTCACATAATTAAGGAGATCTGGGACTTGAGCTTGACTTTCCCAGCCCCAAATCCAGTGTTCTGTCTGCAGAAGTTAAATTGGAGGCTTGCTGTGCTCCAATAACCGGAGAGTAGCATGAGCATTACTTGAGAGATTGTTGCAAATTCAGAATCCTGGCCCCACCCCAGATCAAATCAGAATCTGCTGCTTTTGTATCAGCATCATATGTTTAAGTCTTTCTGGCATCCCTTAAATCAGAATTATGATCTCTTGAACATGGATTCTACTATTTGGTCTTAGGTTGTTTTTTTTTTTTTTAAACTGAGTTCATACTTACATTTTAGTATGGTTGTGGCCAGTGCTTTTGAGACTCTACCTTCATGCAAATAAGGACAGAATGTTTTTACCCCCCACATGGGACTCAACCACTGGAGACTGAGGTCAAGTTAATGCCTTTCTAAACTTTACTTGAACCAGAAAAGGTGGTTACATGTTTGGTTTTCTCAAAGAATTTCTCTTCATATAAGATAAATGTCAGCAGATCCAGAAGCGAAACAGATGCTTATGGCTTATCAACAAGTCCAAAACCAAGAATTATCAAAGATGAAAAATGAAGACAGATCTAAAGAAATCACATGGTCAGGATACCAGGCAAATCTATATTCTGACCAAAAGAAATCAGTAGGGAAGGGAAGCACATTTCCCACCAAACAATGTATTAAGGTCTTGCCTCATACTCTATGTTATGCTAGTCTCTAGCAGAGATCTGGAAATGTGAGACATTGTTCTTGCCTTTGAAAAGCTTATGATCCTGTTCAAGAGAAGCTGTAACATGACAGTTCAGCAAATTACATAATTGTACAGAGCCTAGCATTAAAGAGAGAGGATACCATTCAAAGCCAGACAGATTTAAGGAAGGAAAGGAGTCACGAATTTCAGGGCTCAGAAAGCAGGAGGCATGCGAGTTTGACCTTAATGTTAGGAGTGGGAGCATTTCTAAGGAGAACAACAAAAGCAGATATGCAAAAATGGGAGCCTGTAGACTTTACTTGTTCACAAAGCAAGAGGAGCTGGAAAGAGGCCACTCAAATGTGGAGGTTTAGGCATATAAAACCACAAGTCCTGGTGACGTAAGGGCCCTGCTTGGAATCATCTTTACCACCATCCAGTGGCAAAACTGGAAATGACAGTTGCTTATCAAACTAAAAAAATAAAAATGGAACAAACCAAAACTAAATACTGCTGTATCAGTCTCATCTATTAACTTCATAAGAGACAGGATTGTGACCATCTTGTTGCATGAATGTATAACTTTCCCCTAGGAAGCTGGATCCTAAACCTCTAGATAGCTCACTCTAGATGGGTGTAAAATCCTTAGTGCAGATGCTCTCAACCTGTTCCCCCTCCAGTTTTCTCAGCTCACACCTCACACGCACCTTTACTTGTCAAGGCACATAAAACAAACACCTATAGTTAAAAAAAAAAATCAATTCTGATTGTAGGGATACATACAGCATATGGAACTGTCAGGGATTTATTTTATGCTCCCAGATATAGCCAGAGCAACTAATGATTCCAAATGCCTTGGACACCGTGCTCCACCATGTCTTCCAGAGTTCTCCAGGAAGACTGAACCTTGGGTGTCTACTGCAAACATTTGCAATGTAACATTGCCTGGAATGGCTTCCTGCTACTCCCTATTTCATGTATCCACTTCCTCCAAGTTGTTTTTAGCTATTGCTTCCTAAGGTAGCAAAGTAACTGCTTTCATTCAGCTGTTTGACAAGGTTAATATGCCATGCCTTCAACTTCAGAATTTATATTTTGAACAAAAAGAAGAGAATCTTGACTATATTTAAACTATAAGTTAAACATGAAGTAGAAGACCTAACAACAGGGGTTTTAAAAATATCAGAAAAAATATTCTCAAGAGGATTTCTTAGAGAGCAAGAAGATAAAAATAGTTTCCCTTTTCCCTCATTGCCTTCTTTTTGTTCAAAATATAAATTCTGAAGTTGAAGGCATGGCATATTATTCAGGGCTTTCCATATGAAATAACAACTGGTGTTGATTTCCTTTATTTTTTTTCTTTCTATCCTTTTTTTTTTTTTTTCCTTTTAAAGGTTAGAGATTACTCACCTCCCCTGCTGGTCATTAAATCAGTCTGGCAGGACTCCTCGGAAGTTCTGTGGCCTTCCGGGCATGTGGTGGGAGCATAAGCAATGCTGCAGACAGGCCTGCTTGCTGTGATGTGCCACCAACCAGGTGACTTCAAAGAGCTGCTTCAAGCCTAGCTCAAGTATCACTTGGGGCTCATACTGAGCCCCAAAGTCAGGTACCAGATGGCACATCCCACAAAGTCAAGGTTGATCAGATCTCAGCACCTTGCATCTCCTTAGTGCCTGTGCCAAGGGCTGGCTGCTGCAGCCTTTCAGGCAAAAAGCAAGTAACTTCTTTTAGCTCACTTCTCCTTTTTTTTTGTATCAAAAGGAGCCACCAGTTAAATGCTCAGCTGTTTGACAAGGTTTATAGGTCTGGCCAATCCAGGCAGGTTCTGTTTTTGTGTTAACTTAAAAAATAAAGCATCCTTCTCTAGCCCTAATAAAGCATCTATCATGATACTATGAGCCATTAGGAAGGTTATCTTCCTCTTACACTATGGATCTGTATTTGTTTCAGTTTAAACTAGCAGTTTACCCAAAGTTTGTCTGAAATACTTATCTGCATGTGAAAATAAAAGATACTTCTTCAAATCTAAACGATATGAATGACCTGAGCATTTGGGGATACCAGTTACATCAATAAATATGCTTGGGAGTCAGACAATCAGAGAATGATGATGTACTTAGATTATTTGTATGCACCTCCTATGACACGGAAGAATGAAAAGTGATCCTGAATTTACTTTAATGCTCCCCTACTGCAAAAGGCAATTGACTGTCCCAGCAGATCCATGAATGCTGCCCTTTTGAACCTGGTCTCAATCTTTTCTAAGAGTGTCTGCCACTCAGATAACTCACTGAAGGGACTGGGCTGCTCAAGGTATTATAGCACCTGCCATCATACAAAGAACCCTGAGATAGTAAGAGCAAATGCCAGCAGGAGTGACTGAGCTGATGACCTTTAAGGTGCCTTCAGAATCTAAGGGTCTTCGATCCCCTGGTGCTTGGATGCAAGCTCTTCTTTTGTCATTTTATGTTCAGTAAAGCAGAGAAGCTGGGCTAGGCAACAAAGTGCTGCCTTCTGCTTCCTCGGCAGGTCACCGCTTACAGTGGGCTCTTACATAGTGTCAGAATTCCAGACTAGTGAGTGACTGCTACAGACTGAGGGCCAGGCCTTCTAAAAATGGCACTCACTGACAAGTCTCCTGGCCAGCTCAATTCAGCAGCCTAGGTCATTCAAACAGACTGTATTCTGTTTCTACAGTTCCTCCATGGTAGGATTTAGACCACAGAGGAGCTATAAGAATAAGATAACTGCATCTTGGGGGAAAGATATACTGGGAAATCAGTGCTGTGCCCAATTACTCAAATAAGCATCTCCTCAGTGGCTCTTAAAGTCCTATAATATTGTGGAGAGTATGAATTGATCTTTGGAATTTTTTTTCATTTTACATCATTAATGCAGATGAAAAAAAAAATACTAACCAAATGAGAATAATGCACAAATGCACCTTCAAGCTTGGGAGCCAGGTTATTCTTGTACACAGAATATTTAACACATCCTGGGCCTCTACCCACTAGATGCTGGTAGTACACACTCTCAGTTGTGATAGACAAAGATGTCTCAGGCTATTGCCAAATGTCCCTTGTGGGGCACACTGACCCCTGGTTGATTGTCTTAGAGGTTATTTAAGTGTATAAACTTCCTGGCATTGCTCCATTAAAGGATCTATGATACAATGTAGGAACTTCTTTAAAGGACCATGGAATAAATATTTTAGGCTTTGAGAGTCACAAGCCATCACTACTTCACCATCTTCCTTTGTTTTGTTCCAATCTTTTTAAAATGTAAAAACTCATTCTAAGCTCAAAAATAGCCTAGAATTGGCTGGTCCTTGGATTGCAGAAGAAGTGATGGCAATTCCCGTAATGATCGAAAGTGCTGAGACAATATTTGGAAAAGCTGGGATCTTGATCTAGCTGCAAAGGTCTTCATAAACCCAGGCTGGCAGATATGCTGCCCTTCTGTGAAGTCCTGCATTAAATGATTTCAAGTTGAATTCTAGTCATAACATTTTGCAACTTACTCTAACTTAGTGCATTTAAACATATAAAATTTAAATACAATAGAAACTTGATCTTTGAACAAAGTAAGATTCTCCAGTAAGTGTAAGAATGTTTGCATAGTGAGGCTATGGCCTTTCCTTGGTTTGGAATATATATCCTAGAAAGTTCCTTTGAATAAGGGGCATGAACAACAGATTTGGGAACTCAGAAGGGGAGAGGGGCATCACTAAGTGGAGGTTGTGGACCTAAGTCTCTATGGTGGAATAAAATGATGGTTTAGTTGAGAGTGAAATATACTGATACCTGTCTTGGGGAAATGTGGAAATATACCCTTGTGACAGTAAAAATTCCTGTACATCAGCATTCCTCAATAAAGTGATACTGGTGGGGGGGGGGGAAAGATGTGCACAAAGAAATTATCCCCACCCAAGTCCAAACTTGAAGTGTGCTTTGATATGACTGTAGAGCTTATCACGGGAAGAAAAATGGTATCTTGAAAAACAAAAAGCCTAGAAACGGTTTAAAAAGTTATAAACTTAAAATGCCATTTTGAAACTATATTTCAAAGTAGTCCGAGGACATTTGACAAGTATTTATTTAAGGTCTATTATGTGCCAGGGATCTTGTGAGGTATTGGAGTTGAATTCCTCAAGTGATAAAGGCTTACGTTCAATCATCTAGAAACTTTCCCAGTAAAACAGCCTTTCCTTGTATATTGTTAATTATACATATTCTGTGTTTTAATTTGAGTGCTTTAGGGCATTTAGAAATTCTATATGTAGATTTTGTTACTGATATCAGGCAGAATCAGTCAAGAAAATATTCTTATGATCCAATCACCACTGTTTGAGCAGTGATACGGTATTGAAACTTTGGTCAAATTTACTTCATATGATTAGCAAAAATGCACTTTGAAAATCATTCAAGTAGGGGGCTGGGTGGTGGCACATTTTGTTGAGTGCACACAATACCATGTGCAAGGATTCGGGTTCCATCCCTCAGTCCCCACCTACAGGAGGATGAAGCTTCATGAGTGCTAAAGCAGTGCTGCATGTATTTTTCTCCCACTCCATTTCCCTCCCCCACCCTCAGTCTCTCTGTTCTTTCAAATAAAAAAGGAAGGAAGGGGGCCAGGTGGTGGTGGTGCACCTGGTTAAACGTACACATTATAGTGCACAAGGACCCAGGTTCAAGCCCCCCACCTGCAGGGGAAAAGCTTCACAAGTGGTGAAGCAGGGCTGTAGGTGTTTCTCTATTTTTTTCCTTCTCTATGGCCCCCTTCCCTCTCAATTTCTCTATCCAATAATAAAATAAAATATGAAGATTAAAAATAATAATAAATAATAAAAAAGGAGGGAGGGAAGGAAAGAAGGAAGGAAGGAAGGAAAGAATAAAGGAAGGAACAAAGGAAGGAAGGAAAACATGGCCACCGGGAGCAGTGGATTTATTGTGTAGGCACAGAACCTAGCGATAACCCTTGTAACAATTTTTTAAAAAAGAAATAAATTCATTCAAGTAGTCTATTAAAAACGAGAAGTGGTCAATTACAGTGAAAAAAAGCACCAAGTCTGGAGTAAAAAAAAGCCTGGGTCCCACCTGTCCTGGTTTTTGCCCTTATCTCTGTTCTATGGACAAGTCAGTTAACATCTAAGGAGCAATCTTCTAATCTGTAAAATGAGCTAGCAGCACTCAGCATGTGGGTATTTACTGTAGCATACTGGGTATAGTTTATGAAGTACTAAAGGTGGTACTGCTATTATAAGGGTTGGGTGAAACTGGCTCTTCACTTTACATGGATGATTCTGGAATAAATCAAGTATCTTATTGGTCACAGCCCAGATCAATCATCAGTAAGAGCTTATACTTCATTTTAGGTGAAGAAATGTTACCTATACCAGAAAACTTGAAAGGTTGTTAAGTCCTACACTGAAATTTGCTTGAGACAAATACCATGGATTTTGTTAAAATATAATAATGAGTTAAGTCTAGTGAAATGGAGACGTTTGAAGATTAAGATTCATTTAAATACATTCAGAAAGTAATAGCGGATTTTTTACCAGCACCATTAGGCCCCACCTACTCTTGTCCATTGCCAGGGAAAATCAGTCTTCCCTCTCAGAGTCAATCCTGTCTCTTACACACTGATCTAAGTCAGATCAAGCTGGTTTTTCAAATAAAATTTTTCTGTGATACTGTCAATTCTAAAAAAATCAACCCAGGTTTTCATGGTTTATCATATTTCAGTCTATTTTTTATTTTTAAAAAAGTCACTGGATTTATATCCCAAGAAGAATTCTCAACGGCTAGGTCCACCTACAGATCACTATGGGGAGTAAAATAAAAGGTCTACCTACTCTTCATGCTACGTTACACCCTACACAGCTCTGCATGTTTCTTCCTCCAGGTTTTTTTTTGTGGAGCCTGAGAGAGCCAAACCCTCTGCTTATTCTTTGCCCCTTCATTTGGTGTGATATCATATAACAGGCCAGGGTTGGGTGGTGTTCTGTATAAAATTAACTGTCAGTGTTGGCCTTGGTGCCAGCAAGAGAGCAGAATAACATTAGCCATTAGGGAGAACAGAGGCAGTGACTCTTTCACTCCTAACACCCTTTGTAAAGGACAGTCTTCATCAGATAAAGGGGGAGGGGAGTTCTAACTGCTTTTCATGACTACTTCAGGTCCATTTCCCTGTACTCCTCTTCTCCATACTGACCATATGTGAGGAGCAGATATAGAAAGAAAAATGAACATATAAAATCAAAGGCAATTCCCTCAGTTCCATAAGTCTGGGTTTTATAAGTTGTATGAATTCATTTGATCAGTGAGCTAGAAATAAGTGATGACCACTATTTGACTTGGTTTTGATTTCACTCAGGCACCTACAATATGAAAAGCCATCCCATTTCTTAAAACAAGTGACTAGCAAGACTCGGTTCTCCTTTAATGTAGCCCTTTAGATACGGAGACATAGCCAGCTCCCCTCTCTCTTCAATACCAACTTTCTCTTATACTGTGGGTTTCTGTCCTGAACAGATTGGAATCAAATAGGAGGGAAACATTTCAGTTGAAGAGAGATCTTATGTGCTTGTTGATGTCTCATTAACCTTGAGAGTGAGTGTAACTGGTGACTACCCGTCACAGTGGCGTGATGGTTTGTGGGGTGGGTGTGTGTGTGTGTGTGTGTGTGTGTGTGTGTGTGTATGTGTGTGTGGTGGGGGAGGATGGAAATACCTTGGAAAAAATACAAAGGGAAATATCACTCAGTGGCTCATCTGTCAAAAGAGAGGGCAGCTTTCCAACTGTCAGAACTGGCTTTATGATGGTTTCCTTAAGACTGATGAAACTACTACACGTTTTCCTGGGGAAACCTTTGGAAAAATATTCATCTGTGTTGCAATATGTTCAGTGAAGTGTTGGGGGAGGGACCCATTTTGATGCTGGAAGTATAGTCACGAGAAAAGCAAACAACCTGGGATATTACTATGGTTCTGTGATGAATGTGCATGTGCTATGATCCGTGTATCATTAAAAATATCACAAGCTACTCAAGGTGGGAAGGGCCTAATTCCACTGAGCCTCTAGTCAGATTTCCCTCATTACTAACCTCTATCTGATAATATGTCAATAAAACACACAATAACATGGGGAATTAGCTAGGTTCCAGGGAGAATGAGTTATCTGTGTTAGAAAGGAAACAAGAGCTCCCAGTTCACTGGGTGACTGACTCCCCTTGGAAAGAGCAGACTAAAAAGCCAGCAGATTTCCACTTCCAGACTTGGACCAGAGTCCCACAGACAACCAGCACCTTGCAGCCCTTGCTTGGCTCTTGAGTTCCCTTGGGGTTCCCGCTGAGACTGGTTCCTGTCGGCCCTCCCCTGAGAAGAGCCATAAGTAAACACGCTCCACAATCCCCACCAAGGTCCAGGAGAGAACAGTTCTCACCCATTTCTGTTGTTCTCTCCCAAGGTCTTTACTCTTCCACCTCTAGCCCTAACTCCTCCGCTTTTCTTAGGAACTTCCTGAAAGTTATCACCATTAACCTCACTTTCATATCAGATTCCCACCTCGGGAGGCTGGAGGCACAACCTGTTCCTACCAGCACAGCCCTCTGAGCCTTCTGCTTGTTTTCCTAGGCTCTCAGGGCCACACAGTCTGGCTTCTGCCCTCACCCCACGTCCCAAATTCACCCACAGAAAAGTGAATCCGCCGAATCCTTCTTTCCCCAGAAGTTTGTGCATATCTCAGGCGAGGAGCTACTGTGAGAGATGAAAAAACTGCGAATTAGAAACACCACCTCTGAGGAGTGTGTGGCGGAGATGGCTACCTCACTGCGGGGATCAGGGCAGGCGGGCAGCCGCGTCTGCGCTGGGGGTCGCTCTTCTTTCTGGGTGACTGGGAGGCAGTTCCCTTGCCATCCTGCCGCACACTCCTCTGCTCCCCGACAGCCCCTCCAAGGAGTCTCCCCCAAACACTCCGCGGTCAGTAGAAGGGAGAAAGAAAATGGGGGAGCAACCGAGAAGGATTCCTCCCTCCAGCGCAGTATTTTACTTTCAAGTAGCAAGACTTTCCAGAACGTCTTCTCCAGTTCCTGGCCCAGTTATCCCAAAGCCTCCCCGCCCCCAAGACCACTGCAGCCAAAACAAGCGCACTGACCTCAACACTGTGGCCGCCGCCTCCCCAACTGTTGCAAAGCTACCCGGGTGGCGGGGATCGCAGCAAGGGCCCGGCCCAAGCCGGGCCAGGACGCTCCTGGCCCTGGAGGCTGGAGGGCTCCGGGCGGCCCCTGAGGGGCGCGCAGTACTGCGAAGTCCCTGCGGCAGCGGCCCCGGATAGGAAAAGGCGGCGCTCTCCGCCCGGACCCCGGCGCGGCGCAGCGCCAGCCCAGCCCAACCCCGGCAGCCCCGTCCCCTCTCACCTTTAAGATCAGGTCGGTGTGGTGCTGGTCTAGCATGTTGGCTTTCTGGAAGGAGGTGACGATGACCCGGCCGTAGCGCCCCGGGGTCTGCAGATCCGAGTAGAGCCGGTGTTTGGAGCGGTTGACCGGGAAGAGGCTGTTGACGAGGTTGCGCTCGATCTTGGCGAGGCTGTGCTGGGGCGCCAGCAGGTGCTCCACACTCTCCTCCACCTGGTAGCGGCTGAAGCTGGCGCCCAGCAGGATGGAGATGAGCACCGGCGCCGAGGCGAAGAAGACCGGGTGACTGGCAATGAAGTGGCCGAGCCGGGAGAAACACGTCCTCAAGCCCCTGTGCAGAACCTGCCGCAGCATCCTAGAGCAGAGCGGGCGCGGGAGGAGGGCGAGGCGCACGCTCGGCGCGGGCTCGGGCGGCGGCGGCGGCGCCCGCGGCGGCGGCGGCGACGGTGGCGGTGGCGGCGGCGAGACCCCGAGCTCTCCCGGAGCCGCGGCGCCACCATCGGGGAGTCCCGCGCCGCGCCTCCGGAGGGCCCCCCGGGGCCGGTGACACGCCCTCCTGCCCGCGGCAGCGCCCGCTCCGTGCGCCCCCCAGCCCGGCGGCCTCCGCGCCGCCCCCACCCCGCCCTACCCCGCGCGCCCCCTCCACCCCCCGCCGCCTCGCCGCCCGGGGGGCTCCGTGCCGAGGGGCCGCGTCCCGGCGCAGCGTTCGGGGGGCCCGGAGGAGCCCCGCGGCGAGTCAGGACCCCACTCACCCGACCCCCAAGGCCAACGATGGGGTGGCGCGGGGAGCGGCGGCGGCGCTATCGCGGGCAGACTCTGCGCGCCAGCCTAGGAACACGAGGACAGAGAATCCAGGCTACACCCCGCCCTCCCCGGTCCGCACTCCCCTCCCCTCCCCCGGCCCGGCCCGCCCTCCCGGCCGCCCCCGGGGAGCCCCAGGGAGGAAGCAAGAAACCGCCCCGATTTTACAAACAAAAAAGTAAAGAGTTTTCCCGGGGGGCGTCGGAAGGACCCGCTCGGACCCGAATCCCCCCGGAGGCGGAGAGGAGGAGGCTGGAGCCTGCGTGCGCCCCGGCGCCCGCCCGGCTCAGGTGGCGGCGCGCACTGGCTGGTGCGGAGAGGGGGTGGGGAGCGAAGACGTTCGGACGTGGGAATCACGCCTCCTCTCAAGTCAAACCCTGGAAACCCCGGCAGGCACTGCAGCTTCCGCGGGCTCGGGTCCGGCTGTACACCTGGGGCGCTGCCGCCGGGAAGGCGGCCGGGATCCCTCCCTCCGCCTCCTTCAGGGTCGCTCCGGACTGCAAGGGGCTCGGGCAGTTGTGCTGCGCGCCCCGCAGTCACCCCCCTCCTTCCCCCGTAATAAAAGTGCTGATAATAACTGTCAGGCGGAGGATCCGCGGGTCGCCGGGGCTCCGGTGCTCCCTAACTCCCGGCTTTTCTCACTGCGTCCTCCTCCTTGTCCTCCTTTTCTTCCTCCTCCTCCTCCTCCTCTGTCGTCACTGGCGGGTCTGGGGGACCTTGCGCGGCGGGGCTGGAGCGGGCGCCCCTGCGGGAGGGCGGAGAGTGGCTGTGAACAGCTGGCCAGGGTGTCAGTAGCACCGCCACCCCGCCCTCTCTTCTAACGAGCGGGTGTAGGAGTGGGGAACCCCCAGTCTCAGAGCCGGAGAGACACAGGTTTCAGCGGGGGGCGCCGGCCGCTTAGCAAAGTTGGGCGTGTTGCGTGTGCGCGCCAGCCGCGAGCTAGGCAGACAGCCGCGTGGCTCCCCTCCACTCCCCCCTCCCGAGAAATCCCCGACAAGGCGGGCGCCGGCTCCCGGCCGGGATAGACCTGCGGCGGCGGCGGGAATGGCCACGCACAGGTACAATTCAGCGCGTTTGCTGGCGCGCTGCGAGCCCCGGGGGCTGTCCATCGTTGAGCAGACCCAGACGGACTCGGACCCCGGGTCCGGGCCGCCTAGGCGATCAGTCCGGCGGGGTGGCGGGGTGCAGGCGCGGGGTTGGGGGTCGCCAAGCTTCGCGCTCCGAATGCTCAGCCTTCCCTGCCCACGCTGCTGCCTTCAGCTCGGCCTCCCAATGCCAAGGGTCAGGCGAAAGGCAGCGGCAGCGGCGGGAGGCGCGGTCCCTGGAGTGTGGCACGCACTACAGAGCGTGGACTTGCATATTAATCAGAGCTGAAGGAAGAGGGAATTGGGAGAGGAGGAGGAGGTGGAGGAGAAGGAAGGGGAGAGGGAAACTGGTGGGAGAAGGCAACTCCGGGACACATTATTTCCTTTAGGATTCCACCCCAGACTCCCTAATGCCAAGCGGCCCTCCACTTCTCCAACTGAACTTGGGAACTTACACGTAGGAAACAGGAAGTCCTGGGCTGGGAATTCCCCCCCCCCCCTTCCCTTCCCTTCCCCTCCCTACACATCAGACTCTCATTTCCTAGATTCCCTCTGTGACACCTGCAGCAGCCCGCCGCCCACTCCGGGGGCACCAGCTCTGCCCTGCCCCGCTCCCTAGGTCCTTCCACCCATTTCTACCCTCGTCCACTTTCTCTGCTCGCCCGCACTGCTTCCCACGCAGCTCTGCTTGCACAGACTCTTACTGGACGCCTAGTCCTACCAGCAGCTTCCAGCCGACGCCCTCCACCCCCGCATTGCTACCCCAGGAGGGACACCTTGGAAGGGGCTAGAAGCCCCCAAGGCGCCACTCCTCTTGTGCCCTTCTCCCATGCATCTTAATTTCTGCTCGCCCAGATGCCGCTGCTCTGCAGCGCTTTGCTGATTCACGCTGATCGCGGAGGGAAAAGCCTCATGGACTCGTGTTCCTGTCAGAGGCGACCAGGGGAGTGCGACTGGCCGCGAGGGCACGCGCCTTGGGAAACCACCCAGGTGCTAAATGGCTGAGTGGATGCCCCGCACGACTTTCAGCCAGGACAGACTGAAAGACTGGAGGGGCGGGGGTGGGGGTTTACGGTAACAGTGGGAAACACTGCCAGCCCAGTCTTCGGCGGCCAAGAGGCGGCAGCTGGTGGGTGGGCACCTTACAGGAGGCCTCCAGTCGGTCGGTCTTCCCGCGGGGAGCAAACAGAGATGTTGCAGGTCCCAGTGCCAGTGCAGTGACTCAAGCCAGAGAAGGGAAGCCAGCTGCCTAGGCGCCTTTCACATTTCAGAGAAGCTCTTTTCATTCTGACTTTGTTCTCCCTCTAAGTGGTTCCCGCCTAACCTGAGTTCATTTCCTTTCATGCAATTTTCAGCCTTTTCTTGTGAACCTTCTCGCAGACCATGGGGCTGGGCAGAATCTTCCAGCAGGAGAAAGCCAGAGTAGCCCAGCTGGCCTGGGTGGGAGTGTCATCCTCCCACACGGAAAAGAAGCATTTGCTTCTAGTCTTTCCAACTCTATATTTAATTGTCCTTATATATTTGGGGAGGGGACTTCCACATTGTCTGTTTTAATTCGTAGGCACAGAACAGCCACAGAGTGACTCTTCCTATTGCCATTTTTATTGTGGGCACTCCAGTTAGTGTGGTCTACATTGACTGAGAGGGAGGGAAGAGAAGGAGTTGACTCCTCCAGATTTCTTTCCATTTGGGTTTAGTCATTCAGGAGAGCATTGCCACCACCAAAGACTTGCATTTGCATTTCGATAATGACCCAGGGAAGAGATCTTCTGTTCATCACTACATTGGTAAACCTTTTTTTCTGATTAGAATTAAAATATGTGTATACACACAGACACATATGTACTATAAAGAACTTTTGAAAGTAGAAATAGGAAAAGGACAACTGTATCCCTGTACTTTGGCTTCTTGATAGTTTATTAGAGCATTGTGTAGACTGTTGTTAATGTTCGGAGGCTCCAGCCGGCTGGGCTAGCGTCGCGGTGGTAGACAGAGACAGACTCAGGGACACAGGGCTGGGCTGGGAAGCTGTGTATCTTTATTCACCAACGGGCAAATCACCACACCATGTGCTTCCCCATGTTTCTTTCTCAGCTGCTGCTGGGACTCTGCCCATCCTTAGCATACGGGGCAGGGAGAAAGAGGGGCACGAAACTAGCAAGGACCAAACCATTTCTCTCAGAGGTAGGGGGAAGGGGACCAAACCAACACGAAGAATACCAACAGTAGACAATACATTAATGATATGGAAGAAGTTAAGGCTATTTGGTCCCATAGTCCCTATGTTGAATCCTTGTTCCTACTTATTAACCATGATACAAAGGGTGAGTGAACTAACCTTTTTATGTCACACTTTTGCCTTCTGGAATATGGGAATGATTATATTAGTACCTATTCTCTTAGAGATGCTGTGACCATTAAGTAGGTTATAAAAATGGAAGGCATTTGAAACAGTGTCCAGAATAATAATAATAATAAAATACCCAGTGATATCTGTTTTTCTTTTAGTGGTATCTGTCTCTCTCTGCCCCCCCCCCCGTGTGTGTGTGTGTGTGTGTGTGTGTGTGTGTGTGTGTGTGTGTGTAAAAGGAAATCACTCCTTGCCCTCCACAACCTGACATGACATTATCAGCTGGGACTTTGTTGTGAGTAGTGAGCTACCTGGTGCTTACAACAACAAAATATTTAAAAGCTTTGGTGTTCTGTTGAATAAAAACCATGTCTCAAAACACTAATGCCAAATCAAGTCATTCTGTAGCTATGATGGATCCAGATGAAACTAGGACAAGTCCATAGCCATGTTTCAACACAGACAAAACATGAACTTGTCTAAACTACGAAAGTGACCCAGCGTGTCTGTGTTCCTGTCCTGGCTAGTATGAGTGACTGTTGTAATTTACAGCTTTAGCCTTGGTCTAGCCTTTTTTCCCAATAGACAAAGATTTATTAAGACATCCTATCATAAAACTACTCCTGCTTTCTGACAGCACCCATCCAGATCAAGCCCAGTTGCCTTGAGTCTTCTCCCAAATTACTTAGCACAGGCCCTGGCCCTACGATAACTCCTTTCTAAGACTTTTTTTATTGAAGTATCCCTCAGTTTTCCATGGTGCATATTCTCACTACATCAAAAACTTGGCATGTTCAACTACTGCTGGAGGCTAGTGGCCTTTGACAGGAAGCTGTTGGTATTATATACAAAATATTTGTATACTTTATTTTCATAATGAAAAGTTTGTTGGGCAATCCTTTTTTCTATTAAATAGATCATGAGCATTTTCTCATGTCAACTAATATTGCTGTAAAATATTTTCCAGCTTAAAATTCTATCATATGAGTGAAATTTCTGTAACTTTATCATTTTGTTGGTTATTTAATTTTTATATGATTTTTTACTACCACTACAGATGACAGTGAGATAAACATCATGTCTGTAAATCTTTGAATTTCCATTTTTTAGGGCCAAACATTCATCACTAAATTTAAAGTCAATTTCTCCTAACAGATGCCTTTCTAATTGTTGTTAGATTGATAGGAACATAGGCTTTCTCCCATAGGGATTAAATTTGATGATAAAATAAGTGAAGTATTCCCTCTTAGGAGGTTTTATCATCTGTTACATTTAGAAATAATCTCTTGGCTCAGTCTTACTCAGGGACCCTAGAGAGACTGATTGTGGCATGGGGAAGTAGGAGCTAAAAGAAAAGTTTATTTGCTTTGACAAGGTTAGAAACAAGGGTCTACTCTTGTCTAGAAAGTGTGTCAAACATTAGCCTTCAATAAGCATGTCACCACTTTCTGTCTGAGAAACAACAAAATATTTTCATGGAATGTACCTTAAATTTCAACAACTCTTTGCCAGCAATGAAATCACTATGCATTGCAGGTCATGCAAAGGATATTTGGACAATTGTAATTAAGGATGGCACTTGGTATTGTGTGCTTCTCAGTGCTTCATGCTATCTAGACCTCAGTAACACTGACTGATTTCTAAGAGGTGGGCTTTCTGTCATCCAGAAAGAGCTGGATAAGTTTTCTTGGGAAATGGAGATCCTTGCAGGAAAGGCCACAATACAGCAAGAATGTTGGGAAACTCCCCTGGCAAGCATCAGTATTACCTTGAGTGGGGATGTGTCCACGAACTATCGACTGGGGCTCAACCTTGGTTTGACCAAGGTAGAACAATATTTTAATACCTGAAATTGGCCTTGAAGAGAGACTTCTGGAGAGAGTTTAAACTTCTACTTGAAGAGAGAATACATGTGTAGCAAACCCTAATGGATTGTTTAAGGAAAAGAAACATTGCTATGTGTAGGTGATCCCTGCACAAAAGCACAATGACTGGATAGCTGAGTCTCTCAGGGACTTCTGCTACTCTAGTAAGCTCTCCATAACAGCTTGAGCCTGTTTGAAGTGTTCTCTGTCAGGATGGAAGGAGAAAAGTCATGCAAAATCATCCCTCAGGGCTAAGACATCTATGCACCAGTTCAAGGAGAAATATTTTTTTATATTTACAAATGTGTCTGAAGTCTCTTCCCCCTAATTTTCATAGATTAGTGATTTTAATTGGTTTTACAGTACTATACAACTTCAGTGATATTCCTTTTTTTTTCTATATGAGTGTGAGTCTCACCATACCCACCACCAAAGTTCCAGTGTCCTTTCAGTATCACAAATACCCACCAACCTTGTCCTCTCCCTCCAATAACCACCATGTTGTTCACTGAAACTAAATGTTAGTTTTATTGTTTTTCCAGTCATTTCTGTAGTTATTTATATTCCATATATGAGTGAAACTATCTGGCGATTGCCTTGCACGTATTTTGCTAAATATAATAACCTAGAGTGAGTTTCATCCATTTTATCGCCCAAAGCATGATTTCATCATTTTAAACCACAGAATAGTATTCTGTTGGTGATATGTTTCACATCTTTATACAGTCATATGTTGATGGGGATTTAAGTTATTTCCATGTTTGGGCTCCTGTGAATAGTGCAGCTATGAGTGTAGGGATGCAGCTATCCTTATAAACATAATTTTGAAGAAGTGTTTTCCTATCCACAAGATAAATGGCCAAGAATAGTATTGGAGAATTGTCAAGTACTTCTAATTTTATTTATTTCCTTTTTTAAATTGTTGTTGTAGTTATTATTGTCGTTGTTATTGATGTCGCTGTTGGATAGGACAGAGAGAAATGGAGAGAGGAGGGGAAGACAGAGAGGGGGAGAGAAAGATAGACAGCTGCAGACCTGCTTCACTGCCTGTGAAGTGACTCCCCTGCAGGTGGGGAGCGAGGGCTCAAACCGGGATCCTCACCCAATTTTATTTCTTAAAGCAGTTTCCATGACATTTTCCATAGAGACGGAATCAATTCACATTCTCACCAATAATGTATAAAGAGTTCCTTATAATGAATGTGATGAAGGAAGGTGAAATGTTTTTCTTTCTTTTTTTTTTTTCTTTATAAAAAGGAAACATTGACAAAACCATATAATAAGAGTGGTACTACTTCACACAATCCCCACCACCAGAACTCTGTATCCCACCCCCTCCCCTAATAGCCTTCCTATTCGTTAACTCTCTGGGAGTATGGACCCAAGGTCATTGTGGGATGCAGAAGGTTGAAGGTCTGGCTTCTGTAATTGCTTCCCTACTGAACATGGGCATTGATAGGTCGATCCATACTCCCAGTCTGCCTCTCTCTTTCCCTAGTGGGGTGGGGCTCTGAGGAAGCAGAGTTCCAGGACACATTGGTGGGGTTGTCTGTCCAGGGAAGTCTGGCCACATCCTATTAGCATCTGGAACCTGGTGGCTGAAAAGAGAGTCAACATACAAAGTCAAACAAATTGTTGACCAGTCATGAACCTAAAGGCTGGAATACTGCAGATGAAGAGTTGGGGGATACTCCAGGAAGGTGAAATGTTTTAACACCTGTCTTGGGGAAATATGGAAATGTATCCTCATGACAACAATCCTGCAAACAAACATTCTTTCAATAAAGTGATACTGAAGGCAGAAAAGAGTACTTTTAGGGGGTTGGGAGATAGTTCACTCAGTAGAGCCCATGTCTTATCCAGTGTGAGACCCTAAGCTTGAGGTTAGAACCACTTGGGATTACTGTGGCACATAGGGAAGTTCCACAGATAGTAGGGCAGTGCTGAGGTACTCCGTCTCCCTCTCTCTTTCATTCTCCCTCTCCTATTTTCTGTTTCTGAAAAAAAAAAAATAGAACGAAAGCTGTTGACCTGGGAGCTGTGGAATTTGCATGCACAAAATATACTTATATCCAGCCCTTTATATTGATACATGCATATATGTGTGTGTGTGTGTGTGTGTGTGTGTGTGTGTGTGTGTGTATGTGTGTATGTGTGTATGTATGTATGTATGTATGTATGGAGAGTTCCTTTGAGAGAACTCCTTTGGAACAAACTATTTGGATATCTGTGCTCACTATGCCACCAGTAGGTTCAGGCAGCCAAGTCCAAATGTTTGTTTTGGTTTTTGTTCCTGACAGAAAACTTGACCTTCCTCATCTTTTCTCCATCTTTCAAAATCTTCTTCTTCCAGATCCTCTTAAAATTCTAACTCATTGGAGTAGGGCACCAAAGAAAAAACCCTGGGTGGAGGGTGAGGGTGAATGTTCAGCTTCACGGGATGGTGGTGGGGGGGTGGGGGGAGGGGATGGGACACAGTTTTTTGGTGGTGGGAATGGTGTTTATATATACTCCTATCAATTTGCAGTTATATAAATCACTATTAATATGAGAGGGGAAAATTGATTGAATATCTCAAACTTTTTAAAGCACAGACTGAGTCTTTTTAATATATAGGCTGAGTCTTTGATATGTTGACTCTCTTAGAAGCTTAGTCCAGGGAGAACAAAAGCAACTGGTAGTACAGCTATAGGCAAACAATGTCAAAGGACATGAAATATGGTGAGGGTGTGTATGATACAGCAAATCCTAACAAAGGGATTCTTCAAAGTTAACCCAATTGCCAAACAATGTAATTATTGCAATAACTATCTATTATCTTCTTAAACCCTAAGACAACAGGAATCTCCTGCCTCCTCTATAGAGCCTATGTTTCTCCCAATCCTGGAACCTCTGGGGTGGGGCTCACTTCCCTGCATGCTTCTCTCAAGTCAGGCCAAATGATATTGTATCCACTGATTCCAACCTAATCAATGCAACAAGTACCATCTCAGCATGCTTCACCTCAGGCTGTGTAACAGAGACATTAGGCATGGATTGCCAACCCTTCTCCCTCATCACTCTCTGGTGAGACCTTTCCTTTCATAGGATTCTCTGATTCCACTCCAGGAGGTTCACTTCCTAACAAAGTCCCAAAACCTAGATATAGACCAGGTCCCGTAAGATAGAGCATATGTTCACATGTATCTATAAATTAGGGCAAAATATATACCTGAAAGCAAAAATACACAATAGTCTGTAGTGAGTCAGTATCAAGTTCATAATGAAATAGTGTCCACTTAGACTTAGATACCCTCCTCACCTACTTCCTATTACAGTTCTCTCACTCACTCCAAAGCTAACCTTATCAAAGCAAGGACTGCAAAAGCTGAATAAGGGCAAGAGACTGGCATACTTTAACGATGACTCTGAAGTCACTATCAGTCCACCTCATTAGCTGGGGCCCTAATCGGGGAGTCCTGAGAGTCTGTAACAGACATGATGGACCTAGACCTCAAATAAATTCCTCTCTCCATTGTTTCTAGTCATCTCTATCAGGAACAACAAAAGAGACCCCTTTGTGGTCCCCCATAGAACCTTGCCCTCAACCTGGATCAACAATGGTAGAGAATGTTCCATCCACTGAAGTAAGATGGGTCAATACTAGGGCAACATGGAATGTTCCTACTCATGACCACAGAATGTGAGCTCAGATCTAGAGGGATGTAGAGGTCACACAGGCTCCTAAGTTAATTATGGGCTCCAGATCACATCAATTGATGGACTTTACAGTAATATTTATACCCCTTTCCCATATTAGGGAGATACTCTCTTCCCTGATCCAGCTTTCTGGTCTTTTTCCCAGCCATGACATCATCTCCCCAGACAATAATTAGAATTCACCTGCATATCAGATTTCAGGCTCAGGCAAAAACAAAACAAAACAAACAACAACAACAACACTAGTATAGCTACAGGCCCTTTGAAATATAACTAAAATATGCCTACTAGCTATCTATAAAATGGCGGACCCCCCCCCCAACGCTTCACCTGCACTATTCCAGCCTTTAGGTTCATAATTGTCCAACAGTTTGGTTGTATATTAACTCTCTTTTCAGCCACCAGGTTCCAGATGCTAACAGGATGCGATCCATGGACAGGCTACCCCACCAATGTGCTTTGGAGCTCCGCTTCCTCAGAGCCCTTCCTCACTAGGGAAAGAGAGTGACAGCTTGGGAATATGGATCGACCTGTCAACGCCCATGTTCAGTGTGGAAGCAATTATAGAAGCCAGACCTTCAACCCTCTGCATCCCACAATGATCTTGGGTCCATACTCCCAGAGGGTTAAAGAGTAGGAAAGCTATCAGGGGAGAGGTTGGTATATGGAGGTCTGGTGGTGGGAATTGTGCAAAGCTGTACCCCTCTTATCCTATGGTTTTGTCAATGTTTCCTTTTTATAAATAAAAAATTTTTAAAAATCCTAACTCATATATCTAACAGACTTTCTCTGACTGCCTTATCAGCATTGATAAACTTAATTGGTTCAGTTTTTTATTTTTATATTCATTTATTTATTTATCTTTTGTTGAAATTATTTTAGTGATTTATTTATTTTATTATTTAAGAAAGAAGACATTAAAAAATCATAGGATGAGGGGTTACAACTCCACACAATTCCCGCCACCAAATCTCTATATCCCATCCCCTCCCCAATAGCTTTCCCATTCTCTATCCCTCTGGGAGCATTGTTGTGGGTTGCAGAAGGTAGAAGGTCTGGCTTCTGTAATTGCTTCCCCGCTGAACATGGGCGTTGATTGGTCGATCTATACTCCCAGTCTGCCTCTCTCTTTCCCTAGTAAGGTGAGTCTCTGGGGAAGCGGAGCTCCAGGACGCATTGGTGGGGTCTTCAGTCCAGGGAAGCGTGGCTGGCATCCTGATGGCATCTGGAACCTGGTGGCTGAAAAGAGAGTTAACATACAAAGCCAAACAAATTGTTGAAGAATCATGGACCCATAGGTTGGAATAGTGGAGATGAAGTGTTGGGGGGCACTCGCTGCAAACTAGTGTACTACTGCTTTCAGGTATATATTTGCCCTAGTTTATAGATAACGTGTGAACATATGTTCTATCTCCTGGAATCTGGTCTACATCTAGGTTTTGGGACTTTGTTTGGAAGTGATCCACCTGGGATGGAATTAGAGAATACTATGAAAGGAAAGGTCTCACCCAAGTGATGAAGCTGAAGGGTTGTTGTTCCACATCTGAAGTCTCTGGACACAGTCTGAAGTGAAGCATGCTGGAGTGGCACTTGTTGCGTTGATTAGGTTGCGATCAGCGGATGCAATATTATTTGATAAGAATTGGGAGAAGCATACGGGAAAGTGGGCCCTACCCTAGGGTCCCAGGACTGGGGGAAGTTTAGGCTCTATAGTGGAGATGTGAGGTTCCTGCTGTCTTACGGTTCAAGAAGACAATGGATAGTTATTGTTATCATCACATTATTTGGTAATTGGGTTAGCTTTGAAAAGTCCCTTTGTTAGACATACAATCAGTTTTCCCCTTCTCATATTAATTAGTGATTTATATGACTACAATTTAATAGGTGTGTACATAAACACCATTCCCATCACCAAAAGATTGTGTCCCATTCCACCCACCCCACCCCCCTATTTTAGTGATTTAATGTTGATTTACAAGATTATAAAATTACAAGGTTGAGTCCCACACTACAGCCTCTAGCAGTGTTCTATTTTTTTGAGATACACTTGCAACACACACTGTGTAGGGGAGTTTGATTATGGGGGAACTATGTGTGGTGAGCCAAATGATCAGGGGTATCACTGTCTCTTCTGCTCCCTTTTTGTTATTTATTTTAATTTTATTAGTGACTTAATATTGATTTACAAAGTTATAAGATAATGGGTATAATTCTGCACTGTTTCCACCACCAGAGTTCTGGATTCCCAGTCTCTTCATTGGAAGCTACAGCAGTTCTCTCAAGGCTGCAGATATGTTTAACTATTCTTTCTACAACTATCTGTCTATACTTTTTTTTCACTTATTTTTTTTTATTTATAAAAAGGAAACATTGACAAAACCATAGGATAAGAGGGGTACTACTTCGCATAATTCCCACCACCAGAACTCTGTATCCCATCCTCTTCCCTGATAGCTTTCCTGTTCTTTAACCCTTTGGGAGTATGGACCCAAGGTCATTGTGGGATGCAGAAGGTAGAAAGAAGGTCTGGCTTCTGTAATTGCTTCCCCGCTGAACATGGGCATTGACAGGTTGATCCATACTCCCAGCCTACCTCTCTCTTTCCCTAGTGGGGAAGGGCTCTGGGGAAGTGGAGCTCCAAGGCACATTGGTGGGGTTGTCTGTCCAGGGAAGTCTGGTCGGCATCATGCTAGCATCTGGAACCTGGTGGTTGAAAAGAGAGTTAACATACAAAGTCAAACAAATTGTTGAACAATCATGGACCTAAGGACTGGAATAGTGTAGATGAAGAGTTGGGGGGGGGGTTCCTCCATTTTGTAGATAGCTAGTAGGCATAGTTTAGTTAAATCCCAAAGAGCCTGTGGCTATACTAGTTTTTTTTTTTTTTTTCCTTTTTCTTTTTGCCCCTGAGCCTGAAATCTGATATGCCGGTGGATCCAAGTTATTGTCTGGGGAGTATACTTATATATATTTGCCCATTTTTTTCCCATGGTCCCATCTTACCTCCCATTCTAAGTCATATCTACACCTGCTACTACTTCTGAATGTTCCTCCATTTTCTCTCTCTGGATTCTGATGGAGTTGGAGTTCAGAGTCCTCTAGTCATCTTCCTCCTATCATTTGTCTCCCCCCCCCCCCAGGATTATAAACCAAAATTCTTTTTGAGGAGTAGAAAGTGGGAGGTCTGGTAAGTAAGTGCTTCTTTGCTGGACATGGGCATTGGCAGGTAGGTTTACACACCCAGCCTGTTTGTATCTTTCCCTAGTGGGGTAGGGCTCTGGAGAGGTGAGGTTCCAGAATACATTGCGAGGTCGTCTGACCTGGGAAATCAGGATAGAATCATGAACTTGGTGGTTCACAAAGCATAATATTCTCCAACCCCATCCACTTTATCCTAAAGGACTCAATATCATCCTTTTTATTTCTGAGTAGTACTTCATTTAATATATGTCCCATAATTTTTATCCAGTCATCTGTTGAAGGGTATTTTGGTTGCTTTCACATTTTGGCTATTGTGAATAATGTAGCTGTGAACATGGGAGTACATATATCCTTTTGAATTAGTGTTGTTGTATCTTTTGGATAAATGTTGAGGAGTGGAACTGCTGGATCATACGGTATTTCCATTTGTATTTGTTTAAGGATTTTCCAACTGTTCTCTGTAGTGGTTGTACCAGTTTGCAGTCCCACCAGAAGCACAATAGATCTCCTCTCTCCACATCCTTTCCAATACTTAATCCTGTCCTGTTTTGTTGATGTAGGCCATTCTCACAGGCATGAGGTGATATCTCAATGCGGTCTTAATTTGCACTTCCCTGGTGAGAGAATTGGAGAATTTGTGCATGTGTATCTCTTTAGAGAACTGCCTACTCATATCTTCTGCCCACTTTTTATTGGGTTGTTCTTTTTCTTTTTTGTTGAACTGTAGTAGTTCTCTATATGGAAGTTTTGCACCAAACTCTGCTCAATAAGTTTTATTTGGATTGTTTCAGTGGACAAGTTTCTACAGTGGTCAACAAGTAGAAATTAAGTAAAGGGATCCCTGCTATCAGGAGATTTCTAATCTAATAGAGTCAGATATACTGAGGATTGAAATATAAACTTAAAAAAATACAGCACTGGGGAATGAACCCAAAGCCTTGAACATGTGTGATACTACTGCCAAGGGGATATCTCAGTTCATGTTTTTCATTCTTTATTTCTTTGAGAGGGAAAAAGGAAGAGGAGGGATGGAGGGGCAGAGAGAGAGAGAGACAGAGAGACAGAGAGAGACAGAGAGAGGAGAGACATCATAGCACCTTCCATCATCATGAAACTCCCCAGTGCTCTTCATAGTGTTCCTATGTGGTGCTGGGACTTGAACTCATGGCCACGCACATGATAAGGCACATACTCTACTGGGTGAGCTATCTCCTGGCCCCTAAACTTGAAATATCAGAAGAGAAGCCACAGACAACTGATTGGTGGCTCATTAAATCCCATACGCCCATATTTAAAGTCATGACCAGTACTTGTATTCCTTTATTGTGTGTTGATGAGGAGGGGGTATTTACAGAAGATGTTATGAGTCTAGAATATAATCTCTTGAGTTTTAAGAGTAACTGTGCTGACAACTTACAAGAATAGTAGAAACTGGGAAAAAGAACATTTTAATACATTTTATGTGCTAAGTTTAGCCTTGGGCATATTTATGTGCCTTAGCCTATGTAATTTGCAAAATCACTCTGTAGGCTATTAAGAGTTGTCAAATCCATTTTATTTTATTTAAAAACCCATTTTAAAGAGAGGAAAATGTGGATTATAGAGATTAAGTATCTTGTGGAGTGTTGCTATGTAATAGAAGGATAAATAGAATCCAAGGCTGATATATATATACACACATTTTTTTGTTTATTTTTCTCTAAGTGGAAACCTACTTGATTGTTTTTCTAGAGTACCTTGACTGGTTATGGTTATTGTAATGTATCAAAAACATCTTAATCAGATAACACAATATGCCATAAACATTTAAATGCAATTTCTGGATTTGGTATTCATTTACTAATACTGTAAAGTGGACTATTGCACCCTATCTACTAATGTTTTCCAGTGTTTGGATTTATTTCTGATGTTGGTATTCCTTAAAGGAGTTCTGTGGATCAACAAAAATATTGTTATGGAGCCCAAAGTGTTTGTTGATCTAATTCAACCCACTCTTTTTGCGGATGGCAAAACTTCTGTGTCCCTTGCCTGATTTTTAGTAAGAAAAAAATCCCTCAAAATGTTAAAGTGGAAAACTGTCAAATGACTCAAATATACAACAACAAAAAATAAGCAAATGGACTCTGATCTTATGCTTATTGAAATTCTACCACTTTTTAGTGGTTCACCAGTACTCATTCTACTACAAAGGGAAATAATCTTTCATACTCTTCCTTTACTTTTCTCTTTAATGAGAACAGAGACCATTATAATAGCCAGATTCATTGTCTTATCTGTGAATAGAAGGGACATAAGAAAGCAAGGGGTTTCCTGATACAACTCTTAGCTTCAGGACAGTCTTTCTTTGATGTTTATATATTTAATCCCTTTTAAATTGTACTCCAGAGCATAACCTAAGAACAAAGCACTTCATCCCTTCTGTTATTAGAACTGTGTACTTCTTGCTTTGACTTTTAAAAATGACAGAGCTACAAGGCATTCTGTTCCCCATGGCTGATCACTTCCTTCTAGTGAGTGACATTATGTTGGTGAATTAATTAATAGTAAAATCTTATTTGCATATTTACAAATATTAGAATTGTAGAAAAGTTACATTTGGAGGTAGCTCCTAAGAGAGGCTAAGTGAAAGAAGGAAAAATAAAAGGCTCCATTCCTCAAAGTATAGGACTTGGTAATTCTAGAGCAGCTTTGCTTCCACCTTCAGGCACCTTCTTAATATTGTAAATGGATTATTGTAGAGATATGGAAAAGTCTGTTCTGCTCTGGGTTTAAAGGTTTAGCCGCAGGTGAATGCCATTACCTCCTGTAGTGTGCCAAGCAACAGAAACTAAGTAGTTCAGCTGCTGGCCCAGCCTTTGGCAAGGATAGTCTTCCATCTAGATCTGTTCTATTGCTGCAGTTCAGATTTCTGTCCATAAAATTAAATTAATAAAAGACAATAGCAATATTTTCCTGGTTGGGAGGCTATCCAGGTGTAAAACTTGGTAATGAATATGAAATGCTTTGAGCACCCCCCCCACCTCCACTATTGGGCCTCATAGTTCTATGGCACTTTGCTGAATATGGAGCAGTAGACATATAAAGACCTTGCTTTGGAGGGGTCCAGAGCTCAGTGAAAAGAGGCCAATGAGTGAAACAACAAGCATTACATAGTACGGCAAAGACACTGTTATTAGAAGATCTGTGAGAAGGTTCCCCTAACCCAGCCTGAAGAGCAGAGGTAGGGTTGAGAAAAGTTTTGGAGAGGATGTATAGGGATGGTGCTCCATCCATTTCATATTATTTAATATTTAAAGGTCTAGTCATGTATAAGAGAGAGAGAGAGAGAGAGAGAGAGAGAACAGGAACACACTAGAGCACCAGTCTAGCATATGTAGTGTTGGGGATTGAACTCAGGACCTCATACATGCAGCTCCTCACCCACATGGTGTTCCATTCTTTTAAAAAATATTTATTTTTATTTATTTCCTTTTGTTGCCCTTGTTGTTTTTATTGTTGTAGTTACCATTGCCATCTTTGTTGGATAGGACAGAGAGAAATGGAGAGAGGAGGGGGAAGATAGAGACGGGAAGAGAAAGATAAACACCTGCAGACCTGCTTGGCCACTTGTGAAGTGACTCCCCTGCAGGTGGGGAGCCAGGGCTGGAACCGGGATCCTTATGCTGGTCCTTGTGCTTTGCACCACCTGCGCTTAACCCGCTGTGCTACAGCCCGACTCCCAGTGTTCCATTCTTATCCTTAGTCCACTTTGTAAATTCACTGTAAGCAGTTCCTATATATGCTGATGACTTCTTGCTTCTCTGTTTGAGATATTCTCTAGTTATAGAGTAGGCTGAAAGTGCCAGGGAGCTAACACCCCTTGGGATGACACTTAATCAGCAAGGGACAAGAAAAATAGACAAACCCCCAAGCTCCCTTGTTTCTCCATGGGTTAACTCAGATGTATTTCACACAAGCTTTCAAAGACTTCCCAGCAGAGTTGAACCCCAGTTACCCACAGCAGTAGCCCACTCAGACACACACTTAATCATCTTCTTTTTCTATCTACTTTCTCTGCTCCCGCACTGTGCTTTCTGGGAATTCCCTCCCAAATGAACCACTTGCACCCACATCTCTGTTTCAGGATCTGTCTTGGGGGAACTCAACCAAAAACAGATGACATCTAAATGGCATCTCAAAGGTTAGTGGTTAGTCAAGCCTAGTGCATTTAATGGTATGTAAATTATACCTCAGTAAAGCTGTTAGAAAAAAAAATTAGCCATCTTCCTATGGAGAGAAAGAATATTCCAGGCAGAAGGAAAAACATTTGAAATTGCAAGGATAGGGTAAAGAGCTTTACTTGCTTAGGGAACTACAGATAGTTGACAATGATGGGTCATCAGTAGTTTGAAAAAGTAAATAAGAACTGAGTTAAAAAGGGATTTTAATGCCTGAATAGAAAGGAAAGGAGTGGTTTATGGATTTTTAGGGGGATAAAATTGGCAGGAGTTAGGTGATTGGAGAATAAAGCTAAGATATTGTATCATAGTTTCTAAAGACACAGTACCATTCAAAAGAGCTGTGCTAAAACCATATCCAACCTCAGATGTATTAATTTGTTTTTACCAACTTAGAGAACTTCTTGTTGGAGTGAGGAAGAAGGAGAAATGGACTATGTTAAGCTCCAAGTTACAACAAATGGGGTGAATGCCATGGCTTGAACATAAAGGTTGCCTAACTGAGGTCATTAGCCCAGAAAAAGTCCACAGGGTGGAGGCTAGTAGTCACTAGGTCAGATTCAAACTATGGTAATTCAGGTGGATCAATAAATGTCCTTGCTCACAGAAAAAAAGAGTTATATCTTAGACCCAATGCTTAGGTGAGGCTACTTAATTTGAGGAGAAGGAATGGAAAGGGGGAGGGTGCAGGAAAATGAACAGTATGGCCTTCATGGGTGAGATGCTCTGGAAGCTTCCCTTTTTGACTCTTCACAGTTCTCTCTGTCATTATGATCCATGTCTGAGTATTTCCCCTCTGATGACCCTCTAGAATCCACCGCTGATGGTGATCAAAGACCCCCTCCCATACATAGGGTCCCCTTTCCTTGCTTATATATTTAACTAGAACACACACACACACACACACACACACACACAGCCCGACTCCCGGTGTTCCATTCTTATCCTTAGTCCACTTTGTAAATTCACTGTAAGCAGTTCCTATATATGCTGATGACTTCTTGCTTCTCTGTTTGAGATATTCTCTAGTTATAGAGTAGGCTGAAAGTGCCAGGGACACACACACACACACACACACACACACACACACACATACACTCTCTACATGTGAGTGTCTTAATTTACAAAATTAGCAATCACGTTAAAGAAAGTAGGAACCAGCATTTCCTGGTATCAGGCACTCATCCTTTCATGTATATGATCATTGTAATGGAATATTTTATCCCTACTATGAATTATGCTGCTATAAATATTTATATGAGTTTTTGTATAGGTATATGTTTTCATTTCTCTTGGGTCTATACACCTAGCAGTGAAAAAGCTGGGTCATATGATGACTCCGCGCTTAACAATTTGAGGTACTATTGTTTTCCAAAATGCCTGGACCTTTTTATATTCCTACCAGCAATGCTTTGCTTTTTTGTTTGTTCTAATCATTGTATATGCTAAATTTCTCTACTTATTAGACATCAGTTATATAAAACCTTTGCACTCTTATTCTTGATTTATCTTTTAAATTCTTATTTTTTTCATGGTGAAAGATTTTTCTTTATATCTTAAAATGTTAAGTGAAAATTCACATGATATCCTAGTGAAAATTAGGACAATGAGATCATCTAAAATATTTTTGAATAAACCAGTGCATCACTTAGATACAGACAGATCTCTGTGAGCATTCTGAAGTTCAGATTATGACTCCCGTGTCTTTCAGTGGAAGCCCACACCTTCAGTAGAGTCCTCAATTTGAGGGGTTTTTTCAAGCCATGGAACAGCAAACAAGTAGCTTAGGGATGACTGTTATGCCTTCTCACTTTGCATTCAGAAAGGGAGAGGGAGGAGGAAGAGAACAAAGGGAAGAGGAAGTTTTAGAGTTGTATTAAGACTACAAAGACATAATGTGCTGCCTGTTGTTTATAGCTTTGCCAGCAGCTGAAAGGCCTGAGTTAGAAAAGTGAATCTGGTTTAAACCCACCTGGAAGCTTACCCAGTCTATTTCTCAATCTTTTCAAGTTCAAAGCACTGCCTCCGCTTAACTCCTTCCAGTTTCACCCTACATTTATTTATCCATTCAGTGCCTGTCATGCTGGCCAATGAGTGATGAGGAAAGTGAAGGGATGTGGGTAAAAAGATACTCCCAAAGGGCTAAAGAATAAGGGGACGGGATGGTGGGATACAGAACTCTGGTGATAGGAATTGTATGGAATTGTACCCCTCTTATCCCATAATCTTGTCAATCATTATTAAATTATTAATAACATAATAATTTAAAAAAGCAACATGAGAACATTTGTGTACATAGCCCTTCCTTCACCTCTTTGACTGTCATCCTCCCCAGGGGCATTATGTTTAGTATGCCTCCCCCAAAGCACTAACACTCGTCTCTATAAAACAGTAAAGTTGCTAAAGCCTCATTAATGAACTCCTCTATAGAACAATAAAGGTGAAATAAGGTCGTGACAAAATCCCACTGGAAAGACTATTAACTAATATTATTAAGTAATATAGTCTTCGTGAAAATTCCCTCCACTGTAATACTTCATTGTTAATAGTACTTAGGAGTTTAAGGAAAGGTATACCTTTTTATTTCTTTAGCTTAGTCTCCTGGTACTTATAAAGAATCTGGACTATGCTTTATGATGCCAAAAGTCATTGGTCAGCCTGGTCAATTTGATTATAGAACAATTGTTTGGCATTGTGTAGACAAAACAGCCCATTGAAATATTCACATGCTATATGAAATATTCACATTCAGTTACTGTTGACATCATATGGGCATGGTCCAAGTGAATATTTAAATAGTAATTTAAAAAATCATTAGTTGAAACCATATTTGTTGATTATCTTGTATATACAGGAGTTTCTCTTATTTAACAGGTAGATGGCTTTGTATCAATCCCATCTTAGAAATCAGTAAACACAGATTTTTCTAACTGTGCAAAGGAAGTAAATACGTACAGGGCCAGAGGCAAAAGGCAACTTACAGATGACTTGGAAAACTGAGGCAGTGGCAATTCCTTTTGTGGTCTGTAGTGCCAGTGGGGTAGGCAAGATTTGGAAATGCTAACACTGGAGGCTGCAACTGTTGATCTGGCGTGTTTGTTTCCTAGGGCTGCTGGAACAAAATACCCAGGTGGGGGGGTAGGCATGCATTTTAAACTACAGATATTTATTGCCTTGCTGTTCTGGAAGCTGTTTTAGGTCAATGTTCTGCTGGAATAATTATAATTCTTCCCAAAGGCTGCAACCTTTGGTCTTCTGTAGTGTGCACTCATGTTCACAGAGTGGGGTGTGTGTGTGTGTGTGTGTGTGTGTCCATGTTTTCAACTTTATAAGAACATTTTATATGTACATAGAATTATATGTACATAGAATTAGGCCCACCCTATGTCAGTAGGATCTCATTTTAATTACTTAATGTAATCTCCAAATAAGGTACTGGGAAGTCAGGACTTCAACATATGAATAAGGGAACACAATTCAGCCTATAACATCTGATAGGAGATCATTGTCTCCTTCCCAGAAGTCTCTGAGAGCTCTGGAAAGTGCCATTATAGAGTGGATGCTTTGGGAGGAAGAAAAGGACAAACAAAGCAGAATCTACTGCTAACTGAACTCTAGAAACAGCTGATCCTGATTGTTTTCATGGAAGGCTCTGCTTTTCCTTAATGTGCCTCCTCCTCACATTTGGGAGAACTGGTACCAAAGCTGTTTTAAGAATCAAGACCCAAGAAAAATGTGAACTTTGGTGAAACACTCATATTTTTGAGATTGGAAGTTTTTTAGACCCCTCAGTTTGAAGACTATAATATAGGGATATGGCTACTTTGGGCGTTTCATATATTTTTCAGTTAAGCTAGAAGTTTTATGTCAGAAGACTCATGGTTATTTTTTTAGATCTAATTTAAAAATATTTTATTTATTTTCCTTTTTTGTTGCCCTTGTTTCTATCATTGTTGTGGTTATTATTGTTGTTGTTATTGATGTTGTTGTTGCTAGATAGGACAGAGAGAAGTGGAGAAAGGAGGGGAAGACAGAGGGGGAGAGAAAGGTAGATACCTGCAGACCTGCTTTACTGTTTGTGAAGCAACCCCCCCCCCACACACACACACACCCGCAGGTGTGTGGGAGGGAGCCGGGGGCCTCGAACAGAGATCCTTATGCCATGCCGGTCCTCGAGTTTCATGTCATACGCGCTTAACCCACTGTGCTACAGCCCGACCCACTTAACCTAATTTTTTAATGAACTTTCTCTCCAGAGATTAGGAGACAGCTCAACAGATAAAGCATGCGTTTACCATGTGTGAGGTCCTGAGTCCTATACTTGACACCACCATATACCAGAACTGAGCAGTACGGTAATCTCTCTCTCATGAAAATAAGTAAATACATCTTTTCAGTGAACAGGAAAAAGGGAGAATGGGAGACAGGAAGACTTCACTGGGCAGTGGTGGGGAAGTTCTGGTGCTGTGAAGTTTCTTTCTTTCTCTGAAATAAAAATAATGAAAACATTGGCCTCAGAGCAGTGAAATCATGCACTTACAGAAAAGAAAGAAAGAAAATGGAAGGGAACTGAAAATGGGTGATTGGCAGACCTAGGGGAGAGAGAATGAGAAGCCTGCAGTTCAGGCGAGGGTGAAGGACTAGATGCAGTACCAGAAGAAGCCTCAAGGGGGAACCAAAGAGAAAGCCACTCAGCTGGGTCCACACACATTGTCACCACTCTGGAATTGCTTCTGTTCTGTTCCCAGAGTCATGAGTCATATTTTTCCCTGCATCCAAGGCCTTAACTTTCTCTGCAGTTTTGCCATTGACCCCCTTCTCTTCTCACTCTGTGAACACCTGAAGAAAAGTCATGAAGCCGACATTGGCAGGACCTGAGACCCCAGCCAAGTCTAGAAACTATGCCAACCACGAACTCCTTCTGGTAAGGTTCAGAACTGTCAAATCCCTCTTCCCATCTATATAGGGAGAAGGGCAACAGGGACATGAGTGCCAATTGACAGATGCTAGGCCAGTTATTGTGAAACCCGAGTGGAATCAACCTGGGATAAAATATCTGTTCTCTGAAGATGGGCTTGAGCCTGGACTTCTACACTGTTTCTGCCTTTACCTTTAGTGTCTTACTAAACTTTTCTAGAAACCAAACCCATGCCATTCTCAGAAATAAAAGGAAAAAGCCACCAACGAGACAACCACCCTTACCTCGCAGGCCAGGCATGGGAGAAGGCAGCATGAACTGGTCTGAAATTCCAGTGAGAATCCAGTGCTGAGTAAGGGCAGGACTCCAGCAATGGTGAGAGGATTTTCACTTCATTCTTGCCTGGGCATTTCTTCAGAAGTGACTCTCAAACTCAGGTTATGGAATCAGCATTTCTGATGAAGTTGACTTGTGATGGTTTAAAATAAAACGGCACTGGCCCCCCTGAGTATTTTTAAATCACAATCTTTAATTCATTTTAAACTTCAGTAAGTATTATAGGCAGTCACGAACGTTTATTAAAAAGTAGCATGACCCACAAAGACTATAGTTAAGGACAATGGCACAGAGCAGAGTGAATCATTGTGTGAGACAGGGAAGACAGACCTTATGCATTTTGCATAATTACCCCTGAGAAGAACTTCTCTGAAGTATCAGGGAGTGAGTTCAGCCACTTAAATTGCCCTCTCCTAAGGGGAGAGGGCTTTATAAATCTGGGTGAAGCCTATGAACTCCCTCCCAGAAAATGTTTTTAAAAATAAAAAAAAAACAGAATCCATAGGACTACAAGAAAAAATCAGTATAGCTATCAAAGTATATTTATGAAAGAGGAAGAGAGTGAGAGCAGAGTAGCACTTCTTCATTTTATGTAGTGCCCACCTGCAAAGGTGCCTATGGTCTCCACTTGCAAAGCATGCCCTGTGAGCCAGCCTCTGACTACCTCTCTAAGTATTGTAGAAACCAGATCTTTGAGTAGAGAATATACTACGTACTTCTTTATTAACATGTTAAATGACAAGGCCTAGTGACGGCTCTAATAACTGCTGTAATTCTGAAGCAGTGAGGAGTGTTAACAGTATTTTCAGATTGCTGCAACAACTGAAATGTGATATGAAAACAACTGTGAATTTTATTGGTGAGAAAGTCACAGGCACTGCTAGAACTGATGAGATTTCTTGGACTGAGTTGAAGGGAATGTCAAATTTTAGTTAGAGATTGAAAATAAAATGGTAGAGTGTTCTCTTGTGGCTTAGGCAGTAGGGAAGCAGCTAGAGCAGTGGATTTGCAAGGATGAGGACCCTTGGCAGATCCCTGGCATCACATAAGCCAGAGTGGCACTCTGGTTATCTATCTCAATAAATAAATAAATAAATCTTTGTTTTTAAAGGTAAAATGTTTTCATCTATTAAGAACCTCTTGGAAAGTCGGGTGGTAGAGCAGCTGGTTAAGAGCAAATGGTGCAAAGCACAAGGACCGGCCTAAGGATGCCAGTTCGAGCCCCTGGCTCCCCACCTACAGGGGAGTTGCTTCACAGGCGGTGAAGCAGGTCTGCAGGTGTCTGTCTTTCTTTCCCCCTCTCTGTCTTCCCCTCCTCTCTCTACTTCTCTCTGTCCTATCCAACAACAATGACATCATTAACAATAATAACTACTAGAATAAAAAAGATCAAGGGCAACAAAAGGGAATAAATAAATAAATATTAAAAATTTAAAAAGAACCTCTTGTATGTAGGGGCTGGGCCATAATGCACCCAGTTGAGCACACTTGCTACCATGCACAGAGACTCAGGTTCAAGCCCCAAGTCCCCACCTGCTTCATGAGCAGGGAAACTTCACCAGTGGTGAAGCAAGTGCTGCAGGTGTCTCTTTTTCTCTTTCCCTCTACATCTTTCTCTCTATTCTATCAGATTACAAAAGGGAAAAAATCTTCTCCTGTATTGTATCCACAGACCTTATTGGGCCTGTAGGTTTAGAACTCCTGGCTACAGAGAAGAGATAAGAGGAGGTGAAACAGGGGCAAGCTAATGTCATAACTGAGGAGGGAGGCCAGACACTAACTAAGGTAGGAGCTCTGTTATTTGTCCCAAACACTATTTGTCCTTTCATGAATGGCCTGGAGTAGAAGTCCTTCTGGGTGTCAGAAACTAAATAGCAGAAGCTATTTCTGCATCCATTTGGACTCTTAGATAATGCCATATCCAGGAAATGGGACTGTGACTATTTTTTATTGTTATTGGCAGTGGTTTTGGTTCTTTTGCAGATTAATGGCCCCAGCCTGTGAGGGTTTCTGGCAATCCTTAGCTCTCAGCCTTCCTGCCCTGAAGCCACCATCACAAAGTGTCAAGTCTGTGTAATGTTTGTTTGCCTCCTTCTGAAGGTGCTAAGTGCAAATGGAAAAGCAGCATCAGATGCAAAGGGGAAGGTGCAAGGAAAAGAATCGGCTTCCCTGTTCTGAAGGTGCCACTGGGAGTTTAATTGCTAACACTTATGGGCCTCTGGCAGAAGGCCCCTTCTGCACTCCCTTAATCACAGTTCTCCTTTTGCAAACTGAGAGTGAGGTCAGGCCCTGCTAAGCATATCAGGGTGTGAGGAATAGTCACTCCCACCAAAGCATCTCCTTCCTTCTAGTCATGGTTATCTACACAGTTCACAGCGTGCCCACGAGCAAGCAGGATGCCTGGATGTGTGCCTAGGGAGATGTGGATGGTGAATGAGAGGGAGCACTGCAGGATGTGGGCCTGGCTGGCTGGGCCTCCGGTCTGGCTGAGATAGAGGCAGTCAGAGGATCTTGCAATGCACGACCTTTTTAGCTCTGTAGAGCCTTGTGAGCGCAGACAGTAGAGGATAACATAAGGTGATACAGGCTTGCGGTGGAGGGTCGCAGCCACTTGGACTAGACTTGTGGCAGATTTGCAGGTAGAGACCAGTGGCTGGATTCCAGAAGTACTTTAGAGGCAAACAACAGAACTTGCTGATGAATTAGATGAGAGGCTTGTGAGAAAGCTGCGTCTGGGATGACTCCTCCTTGCACATGGAGAGGAGTTTCTGAGTGATGGCAGACTACTGGGAAGAAATGGTGAGGAGCGGGATGCACGTCTTCCCTCCTCTGATACCTCCACTCCTGCTCAGTCCCAAATCAGAGACTTTGCTGGTTCCACTACCTCCTCAGTCTCCAGTTTTCCCTTGGAAAGCATTATGAGCCTGTTCGATAGAAGGCAGGGCTGGGTACAAGAAAGAGCTAGATCTTAGGGCCTGGGAGCTAGCTTGGTGTCTTAGGCACACCTGAGTGTTTGATTCATGTACTAGTGCTCCAGTTCTCTCTCAGAAAAACAAATGAATGCATTTTTAAAAAGAACTAGGATTTGAATCCCCCCCCCCAATTTACTTATATGACCTCCACTTTTTGTTCCTATGAACATCAGCTGCCTTTCATCTATGAAATGGGATGAAAAGTATTGGGTAGTTGGGAACATGGATATTTGTTTAGAAAAGAAAGGGAGTAATATGTGATAAATGTGACTAGGAATACAAGCATGATCATGTGACATCTTTGCTAGGACATATATCAATGTTTGGAGAGAACTGATGGGTACAAGGCCGAGGCTTTAAGCTTTTAAAGCTTCTAAATATATACAAATGTTCTTCATGAGTTTATGTGGCAGGCACCGACATTAAAACAATCTAGACTGTACCTATTCAGCTGTAAGCAAGATAAAAATAGTGCTAAGCCCTACCCCACTAGGGAAGGATAGAAACAAGCTGGGGGGTATGGATCAGCCTGCCAACCTCATATTCAAGAGAGAAGCAATTATAGAAGCCAGACCTTCCACCTTCTGCACCCCATAAAGAATCTTGGTCCATACTCCCAGATGGATAAAGAATAGGGAAATTGGGAGTTGGGTGGTAGTGCAGCAGGTTAAGTGCACATGGTGCGAAATGCAAGGACCAGCATAAGGACCCCAACTCCCCACCTGCAGGGGAGTCACTTCACAGGTGGTGAAGCAGGTCTGCAGGTGTCTCTCTTTCCCCCTCTCTGTCTTCCCTTCCTCTCTCCATTTCTCTCTGTCCTATCTAACAATGACGACATCAATAACAACAACAATTAAAAATCAACAGGGACAACAAAAGGGAAAAGAAATATAAAAAACCGGACATTTCCAATGGAGGAGATGGGACACAGAACTCTGATGGAGTTGTATGGAATTGTACCCCTCTTGTCTCACAATCCTTTTAATCATTATTAAATCACTAGCTTAAAAAAGAGTGTTAAGTAGTCTTAGTTATTAAGCATCATGGGAGGTTTATAGATGCTGAATAACACAAAGAATGAGAAGTACCCAGTCCAGAGCAGGCTCCTGGCAAAGTTTTCCCTACTTTACTTTCAGTTAACTTCTCTTATATCCCACATATTCACTGTTTACTAATAGACTCAATCACAGGATGATGTTGCCTTGGTTCTCCCAGGATTTCTGATCAAATTGGTCAAAGGTAATCGACAAATCATTTCTTTCGAACAGTTCACCAGGTGTTTCTTTCTTTGTAAAATATGTATTGTATTTGTCGAGAGAGCACTATCAAAGCACTGCTTAACTCTGGTGTATATGGTGTCAGGGATGGAACCCAGGGCCTTAGGGATGCAAGTCCTGTGCTCTACCTACTGAGCAAACTCCCCAGCTATTTCTTTTTTTTATCTTGTTATTTCATCAGTTTTTTTATCTTCTTATTTCATCAGTTTTTTTTTTTGCTCTTTCATTTTCTTTTCTTTTTTATTTTTTATTTAAGAAAGGATAAATTAACAAAACCATAGGGTAGGAGGGGTACAACTCCACACAATTCCCACCACCCAATCTCCATATCCCACCCCCTCCCCTGATAGCTTTCCCACTCTCTATCCCTCTGGGAGCATGGACCCAGGGTCCTTGTGGGTTGCAGAAGGTGGAAGGTCTGGCTTCTGTAATTGCTTCCCACCCCACTCCCCACTCCCCCATCCTGTTTTAATCAACATGTTTCAAAATGCTTTACTGGTGTATGGATCAAAAGTGAGCTAATTATTGATAGTAATTTATAATGTGATTTTTGTGCCTGCTTTCATTTTCATTTTTTATTTATTTATTTTCCCTTTTGTTGCCCTCGTTGTTTTATTGTTGTTGTAGTTATTATTGTTGTTGTTGATGTTGTCTTGTTAGATAGGGCAGAGAGACATGGAGAGAGGAGGGGAAAACAGAGACAGGGAGAGAAAGAGAGACACCTGCAGACCTGCTTCACCACCTGTGAAGCTACCTCCCTGCAGGTGGGAAGGTGGGGACTCGAACCTGGATCCTTACTCTGGTCCTTGCGCTTCATGCCACTTGCACTTAACCTGCTACCACCCGACCCCCCTGCTGTCATTTTCTAGAAAAGAATTCCATCCTTAGAGTATATTTTAGAAGGCAAAGGTTCAAATTCATTTTTGTCCCTCATTCCTAAACTTGAGACCTTTCAGCTTTTAAGTTTTTTTGTTTGTTTGTTTTTTTGCCTCCAGGGTTATTTTGGGGGCTCGGTGCTTGCACTACAAATCCACTGCTCCTGGCGGGCATGTTTTTTCTTTTCTTTTCTTTTCTTTTCTTTTTTTTGGACAGAACTGAGAGAAATTGAGATGGGAGGGGAGATACAGAAAGAGAGGGAAAGATAAACACCTGCAGACCTGCATCACCATTTGTGAAGGGACTCCCCCCTGCAGGTGGGGAGCCCAGATCCTTGCGTGGGTCTTTGTGCTTTGTGGTCTTTACGCTTTGTACTATACGTGCTTAACTCCGTGAGCCACAACCTGACCCCCGGTTTTTAAATTTTTTTTTAATATAATTTCTTTTTTAAATCTTTATTTATTTTTTGGATAGAGACAGTCAGAAATTGAGAGGGAAAGGGGACATAGAGAGGGAGAGAGACAGACACTTGCAGCACTGCTTCACCAATTGTGAAGGTTTCCCTCTGAAAGTGGGGACCAGGTGCTCAAACCTGGGTCCTTGAGCACTGTAACATGCACGCTCAACCAGGTGTGCCACCACCTGGCCCCAGCTTTTAAGTTTTTTAAGGCAGAAAAACACCCATGCACACCACCCAAAACACTGGCTAACTGGTTTTGGCTTGGGGTCGCCAGGAACAGACTTGAAAGGAGAGGGAGAGGGGAAAGATGGATGCAGGGAGCTCCTCCTAGAGTGAATCTGGGAAGCACCCAGTGGTGGAAGAGGAGGTGGAGGTGGAAGTGGGGGTGGGGGAAGGTGATGGGGAGGGCAAGGAGGAGGAGGAAGGGAGGGAGTCAGGGAAGAGCACACACCTGACTCCTGTGGGGCTCTGGGAAGTGGTACACAGACTCCTCTGTGTTGCTCCCTCTAAGGGGCGAACACATGCCCATCCTCTCTTAGCCCTGCATCACAGCTTGGGCTTTCTAGTCTACCAGGCCTGAGTCCTGAGCAGTCCCCTCAGCCAGTGGCTCCCCTGTATCTGCCACATCCTGGATTTTGGCAGAGAGGGTCAAAACTGAAATAGCTGGTGAAGGCATAGACTTTCAAACAGATGCCAGTTCTAGTAGGGTTTATAGAGTAAAAGCTCAGAAACTGCAAGTCTTGACAAGTGTCCCTGTCTGAAGTCTGGCATGCTACTGGCCCCCTTCCCTTTCTATAGACAAAACCTGTAGGATTGGCGGGGGGTGGGGTGGGAGGGGGGCAGATTTAGGAACTATAAAAACATCACAAGACAAACTGTCAACGTAATCTTCTGACATTTTACATGCTACTTGTCAACACTTGGTGGGGTGGGGAGGAAGCAACAAAGTTAAAAAGATAAATCTATCAAAAAATTGTTTCCTGCCTGTTTGATACAAGGTTAAGAGGTGTTACAACTGAGTGCAAACTGCCGTAGATATTGGGGTGGATAATAGCAACCCTTCGTGGAAGGCACATGATGAATAGTCAAGAAAGTGCTGACCTGCAGGGTCTGGGTAGTGGAGTGGAATGTGCATGTGGTGGAGGCTGGGAGAAGGGATAGGCCAGAATTTGAAATGAGTCAGCAGCCAGTCTAAGGAATTGCCAAGTGAAATAGAATTGGTGTGAAAGATTTGTCTTGTATATATTTTATTTATTTATTTATTTATTTATTTATTTTTTTGCCTACCAGGACTTCATGCCTGTGTGATTCCACTGCTCCCAGTGGACACTTATTATTATTTTTTTCCAGATAGAAGCTGAGAAACAGAGAAGGAGAAAGACACAGAGAAGGAGAGACCCCTTTGCATGATGCTCCCATGTGATGGCTAAGGGGCTCGAATCTGAGTCTTTGTGCATGGTAAAATTCATGCTCTACTGAGTAAGCCATCTCCCACTGCCCAGAAGTCTTTGTCTTATACTTCATTTCCTTTCTATGATTCTCTGTATTTTTTCACCACTAAAAGGTAAACTGAAGCAGGGACTGTTAACTCAAAAAACATATTTATCAGAGTAAGGCCTCATCCTGCCACACAAATGTCAACTGGAAGCATAAGAAAAAAAATTTACTTTGGCACTTGTATTTTGCTTTGGGTTATTCCCAGCTCCCCCTGCTTCCTGTAAATCACTGAGCCAAAGTCCAACTTCATTTCCCTGAGGTCATATTAGCTCTGGGCATGAGGGGCTCAGTGATACTTAGAAAGGGAAGTGAAATACTACGGTCAACATCTGCCCTGCCTTAGTGTGTATGGCTCACTTCCATTCATTGCATTCATAATTTTTACAACTGCTTTTTTTTTTTTCCTCCAGGGGTTATTGCTGGGGCTGGGTGCCGACATTTTGAATCCACTGCTCCCAGCAGCCACTTTTCCCCCTACTCAATAGGACAGAGAGAAATTGAGAGAGGAGGGGGAGACAGAGAGGGAGAGGGAAAGAGAGACACATGCAGACCTGCTTTACTGCATTTGAAGTATCTCCACTGCAGGTGGGGAATGGGGGCTCAATCCCAGATCCTTGCATGGGTTCTTGATCATAATGTGTTTACCGGGTGTGCCACCTCCCAGCTCCCAGAACTGTTCTTTTCTTTTGTAAAAAGTTTAGTTTAGGGAATCCTCCTCTTTCTTGAAATGTTAGGGGAAGATGATTAAATGTTTCTGAATTCCAATTCCATCAGGATCTGGAGAGATAAATCTACCTTTCTTTATTCTGTGTTGTGATTCTGGAGCTGAAACCATGCAAGTTCACATTTCTGGACACCCTTGCCTACTGGTTTCCTGTCCAGTTCTGTCATAGGACTTAACCTGTGCCCTCTAGGGCCTCAAGCATGCAAGCTGGTGCTCTTAGAAGCTGAGCTGATCTCCCAGACCCTCAGAGGTGCCAGCAGTGGCTGGAGGTTCAGTGATCTGTACTCTTGCCTTCACTAGGTAATGCCATCTAGGCCACTGGAGCACCCACTGCATGGCCCCTTCCTCATCCTTAGCCCCTGCTCTGCAAAGGCCCAGGTCCCTGCCCCTAGGTTTCCTTTACCAAACTTCCAGGTTCTACAAAACCCTTCTGGGAGTATGGACCAAAATCCTTTATGGGGTGCAAAAGGTGGAAGGTCTGGCTTCTATAATTGCTTCTCCACTGGACATAGACATTTGGAAATAGCAATAGGTATAGGTATGACTTAGAAAGGAAGAAAAGTATGGATATGGATCGACCTGTCAATGCCCATGTTCAGCAGGGAAGCAATTACAGAAGCCAGATCTTCCACCTTCTGTACCCCATAATGACCCCAGGTCTATACTCCCAGAGGGTTAAAGAATAGGGAAGCTATCAGGGAAGGGGACTGGATACAGAACTCTAGTGGTGGGAATTGTATCCCTCTTATCCTATGGTCTAGTCAGTGTTTCCATTTTATAAATAAATAAATAAATAAATAAATAAATAAATAAATAAAATAATTTTTAAAAAAAAGAAAGGAAGAGAAGGCAAGACCACAGGGGAAAATGGGCAAACATATATAAATATAGTTATAGAAATAATGGTCAGCCTATATCTGTGACCTCAGGAGAAGTACTGTATTTTCCAGTTCATATAATGAGGACACAAAACTCTCTCTCTCTCTCTCTCTCTTTTTTCTTTTTCTTACCAAAGCACCTCTCAGCTCTGGTTTATGGTGGTGGGGGACTTCAGAGCCCCAGGCGTGAGAGTCTCTTTGCATAACCATTATGCTGTTTACCTCTGCCAAGGGACACAGAACTCTAGTGGTGGGGACAGTATGGAATTATACCTCTGTTACTTCATAATTATGTAAATCAATATTAAATAATTAAAAAAGAATAAAAGAAAGATCTGAGAGACAGCCCAGTGGTCCTTTGTTCCCTGCAGGAGTGGGTCTTTGCCCTTTACCCATTCCATTCCACTCCACTCCACTCCACTCCACGCCACTCCACGCCACGCCACGCCACGCCACGCCACGCCACGCCACGCCACTCCACTCCACTCCACTCCATTCCATTCCTGTTTCCATTCCATTCCTGTTTCCTGGCCACAGAGAACTCCGCAGCCTAGCCTGTTCTTTGTTTGCTACCTACCCCCAGCCTCCACGGAGAAAGGATGTTGCACAAAATGAAGATGAGAGGGTTTTGGTCTCTATCATGTCAGTGATGTTTTCTCCATTCCTGCACTTCTGGAGGGCCCGGCGAAAGCCTTGATTGTTAAATTGAATGGAATAATAAAATTTTGATTTGACTTTAAAATGTATCATTAATTTGAATAAGATTAAAGAGAGAGAGATTGAGAGAGACAAGGAATGAAAATGAACATTTCAGAAAAGTTCTACCAATAAATGAATGCATCTCTATCATAATCCCTTCTAAAACAGCTTGCTGTTTAGAAGTCAAAGTATTCTTATTCTGATTAATCGGAGGGATTTAATAAGGTCTTAAAATCATCCTGGCTCATTTTTAAATGAACCAGAGAGTTTTGGGATTTCCTTTGATCCTTGTATGCAAATTGATCTTTAGGCTGATACAGGTAACAATGGAATTTTCCAACTGCATGGCAGTACATGCTTAATTATACATGGACTTGTTAGAGACACCTAGACACCTACTTTTCATAGAATTATGAAGGTTTCATAAGTTTGGCAACATTATTTAATGAAAGCAGTCTTGAGATTGTTGTGCTTATGTTCTAAGTAACATCTATAATCACCAGTGATCGAACTTTATAGGATTTTGACATTGGTGATAGAAAAACCTTTTATGTCTAGTAGCATGTACTTCACTAAAGACATTTTTCTATTTGTCAGTGAAATTTTTTGCTAAGATGAACTGACACAGTTGCTGATGCCATTAAGTACCTCCCAGCAATTAGCATCCTTTACTTGAGGAAATATTTGGTAAAAGAAGCAAAGAACTAGGGCAAGAAAAAAGTTTGTAGAGAAACAGGATAACTATTTAGGTTATTTGTTTAAACAGTTGTTTGTGGGAGCCAAGACCTCACCTGGGAGGGTCTTGCTTTATCTAGTGTGCAGCTCTGGGTTTGAACCCTAGCACCATATGGAGCACCAGCACACCAGGGGAAGCTCCACAGATGGTGAGGCAATGCTGTGGTGCTCCTCCCTTGTTCTCTGTCACTATTTTCCCATCTGAAATAGAAAAAACTGGTCCAGGAGTGAAGGGATCAAACACCATCACCCCCCCTCCGATATTTGCAAAGTGTTGGAGTTGGTAATCTCTTGTGTCTGCAGCTCACAGACACCAATTTCACATCACAGAAATAAGAACCAGAGTCCAGATAGGGCCTCTCTAGCTTCACTTTCTTTTTAAAAATATTTTATTTTATTCATTATTTATTGAATAAAGACAGAGAAATTGAGAAGAGGAGGAGATAGAGGGAGAGAGACAAAGAGAGACACCTGCAGCACTGCTTCTCCACTTGTGAAGCTTCCTCCCTGCAAGTGGGAACCAGGAGCTTGAACCATGGTCCTCACACATTGCAACATTTGCACTCAACCAGGTTATGCCACTGCCCAGCCTCTATACTTTTTTTTTTTGGATATGTGGCCCAACTTCCTTGCTTTCTGGGAATGTGAAATTATTATTTTCTTTTTTGTGTGCTGGGCACATATCAATATATTTCTTCAGTCTTCTCTTGATTCCTCAAAACATGTCACTTACCTGCCTGCTGGCCAGCATTGTGCTTTTTCTTTTTTCCTTTTAATCAGATATCTTCCAAAAGATAGAAACAGTGAGTGGTGGCATATGGTTTTGGGTCAGAATATTCCTCTACCTGCTTCAAATTGCCTCAACATCACAGATTTCCTTGTAGATAAATTAGGCACTTATGAGAACGGATGAGGTTTTTGAGACCTACAGCTAGGCTTAATTATAATACCTTATATTTGCATAATGTTTTAAAGTGCATTGTCTCCTATAAAAGCTCTTACCTCATTATATTTTAATCGTATTGTTTACGGGTCTGTCTCTCTCAATAGACAGTGGGCTTCTGGAGGGCCAGAATGCATATATTTCTCATCTGGTAGGCCCAGTGCCTACCCTGCTCTAATAACATTTGTTGACTATGGGATAAATCATGCCCTGGTTTTACTCACAACATTACCATGAGGATTAGATGAGTCATTAGATGGACAAACCCTGATCATTGAGCCTAGTATGTAGCTGGCTCTCAGTAAATGTTGTTTAATTAAGTAATAAGTTCATGATACAAGCAGAATGTCTGGAAGGCAGAGCTTCAGCTTTGCCTTGCCTAGACTTGTCTTGCTTTTCCCTCCCCTCCCCTCCCCTCCCCTCCCCTCCCCTCCCCTCCCCTCCCCTCCCCTCCCCTCCCCTCCCCTCCTCTCCCCTTCACTTACCTTTCCTTTTGTGCTGCCGAACCTCTTGAGCATGTGCAATAGCTTCACTCCTGGGTTGACTTTCATTCCTTTATTTCATATATGTGGATAGATAGATACATAGATATATAGACCTACCACAGTACTAGAGTGCCCCACGGTGTCATAGTACTCTTGTGTGGTGCCAGGACTTGAACCTGAGTTTGTGCATGACAAAGCACAAAATCACATGCCCTACTAGGTAAGCTGTCTTCTTTTCAGCCCCAGATCTTCAGGTTTCTTTTTATTTTTTTCAGTTGTTGTTGGGACTTCACTCTTTCAGTTTGACTTTTTCAGACACACACACACACACACACACACACACACACACATGGAGGGAGAGGGAGAGGGAGAGGGAGAGGGAGAGGGAGAGGCTATAGCACCAGAGCTTCCTTCAGTGTGGCAGGGGCTGAGCTCAAATCTTGGCCACACATAATAAAGCAGTATACTATCCTAGTGAGCTATTTTGTTAGCCACAGATCTTTAGTTTCTTAAAATCGAAGCTTTTTATTTATTTTTTTCCATTTTACTGATTCTCACCCTAATACACATAGAGATGAGAGTAAAGAAGGGCTGTCCATAGTTTGATTCTCTAAAGATCCTATTATTTATATTATTTGGTTGAATGAATATGTTAATGAGATCAGCTTGATAAACATGCCAGGGACTGGGTTCACCCAGTCAAACATAACACCCTTGAGCTCAAGGCCCTTGTCCCACCTGCGGGTGTGTGTGTGTGTGTTTCTGAATGGTGGAGCAGCATGACAGGTGTCTCTCCTCTCTGTCTCTCACTCTCTAGCAGAAAAAAAATTATGTATGTCTATAGAAGGAGAGCAGAGATGAAACAAGTTCAAAATAATAGATAAGCTCCCAAAGCAATTATTCCTCTTGGAATGCAAAGTAAATGGGGGAGGGGTTTGGCATTTTTACCTTCATTTGTTACATCTTCCTTGCAGTTGTAGCAGCAGGCTTATGGCATTCATGTGGGTGGATATTTAATCATTACTCTCGGACATAAGCTCCAGGAGGCTGGCTTCTGTCATGATCAGTGCTGATTCCCCCATGTCTGGCATAGTGCCTGGAATAAGGCAGGTGCTGTTCTAGACCGCAGCACTGAGACCAGTCATTCACACTGCTCTATTCCACACCCTTTGCCATTGGACTTTGCAGTTTGTGTCACTAAGCTTGCAGAATCTATTTTCCTGCCTTTTGGATTTGAGTTGCTTATGTGATTTGCTTTGGTTAATGGAATATTAGCAGACCAAAGGCTTAGAGATACTCGGAAAGCTTGTAAAACACTTGAAAGTGATGCGTATCCTCTCTTTTTTTATTTGTTCATTTTTTATTTATTTAAAAGTGTTTATTTTAATGAGAGAAAGAGATGACAGATCAGAGCACCTCTCTAGCATATGGAGTACTGGAAACGGAACCCAGGACTTCAGGGAAGAAGTATAAGGGCTGTGCTGCTGAGTCACTCCTCCAACCCAAGGCTTACCTTCTCGTACTTTTGCTGTTACCATGAGAGATACATACCTGGACTCTCTCGCTCAGGCCCTGAAAAGAGGATGAGAGATGTGGAGCAGTGGGGCAGTTGTACCATCACAACCACACACAGTCTAGGTCAGCTAGTCCCTCAGCTGAGGCCAGAAGAACTCACCACAAATCAGCTGTTCCTCAGCTGTTGTTTAAAGTCACTTTGGGGGGGATCAGGGGTGGCACACCCGGTTGAGTGCACAGGTTGCATGAGGACCTGGGTTTGAGCTCCCGTTCTGCAACTGCAGGGAGGAAGCTTCAGGAGCAGGTCTGCAGGTGTCTCTCTTTTTCTCTCTCTCTCTCTCTGTGTCTCCCCTCCTTTCATTTTCTATCTGTCCTAGAAAATAAAAAAAAGCCACTCAATTTGGAGCTGTTTTTTTGTAACAACAAAAAAACAGCTTGGTTCAGATGCTTAATGTATATGTGTTGAGTGAAGGAATGAATGAATGTATAAGTAGTATTGCGTGGCCGGCTGTTCTGCAATTTAGGAAAAACAGCCCAGAGCTGTGAGTTAGGAGACCCAGATTTTATCAGTGTCTTTGCCAATCTTAACTGGCTTCATTAAGAGCTAAGATAATTGTTATATATATCCTGCAATATAATAGGGAAGGTGTGAAGATGAAAAGAGATGTCGGACTTGGAAAAATCTAAGTGTTTTACCATAACGATACAGCAGATAATGACAAATTTATCTGACCTCATCAAAGAATGAGATATTTCACAGATTTTTTCAGAAGATATTCTATGTATAAAGTCTGTATAAATGTATTTATATTAATTTTAAATTTTTATAGCTTTCTTAAACATAGTATTTCAACATAAACATTACTTCCTTGTGACTCAGCAAAAGTCAAGGGAACTAGGTGACCTCCAGCGCCCTTTCTTGCTCAAATATAGTTTCTCTATTGTGTTGCCACTGGGGGCTGTCTTTAGGCTATTGAACCATGAAGGAGTCAGGTGCTGTACTTGTTCCCCACTCTCCCCCAGCTTGCTCTGTTGAACACTTCTGCCTGCTCTCCCCATCTCTAGTGCCTCATCTCTGGGAGAGTCTCATTATCTCTGGTGTCCTCTGGTTTTGATCTTTTGCTATTTTTTTTCCACACATAGTTATCTGGAGGAGACTAAGTAACTCTATATACTTCTAATTTTATTCAATTAATGTTTTGATTTTATTTTATTGGAGGAGGATGGTTTACAGTATAGCTTAGTTTTGGTGGGCATCTGTATAGCCCCAAGGACCATGATATTTATGTTGGGATACCATGGGTTACAATTAACTGAGACTGGTTACAATTGACTGAGACTGCTGCAAGTTGGATTTCTGATAGTTCTTACCTGATTTGTTGCTCTCCTGGCCACAGGTACTGTAGTATAGTCTTGACTCCGCATGTTTTATCTGTTTTGTAGGGGAGAGAAAGTCAGCTCTTCAGGTACCTAGTTTGCGTCCACTCTGTTAACCTCATAGTCTGCCTTTAGATGAAGGGTGCCATTTTACATCCCAAGTCATGAGCATAAACCTCCTGGACATGATGATCATGGTTGAAGCACTTATCTGTCTCCAACTAAGGTTCTACTGCACCAGTTATGTCACCTTGTGTAGTGACAAGAATACACATGTAGGATCAGACAGACATGGACTCATTTTTGTTGTTATTGCAAGTTATATATTATATCATTCCAGCTCTGCAGTGAAAGTATCTCTTCAGTTTTTGTTTTCCTATCTATACAATGAAGTTAGTCATAGTCATAATTCCTACACCACCATTATCCTGTTCTGAAGTTTAAACGAGGTATATGTAAGGAAGTGTATTGGCGTGAACTAGCAGCCAGAAGAACCTACTGTATATTAATATCATGTAATTATTAATATGTATTCACTGGAGAAAATTGTAAGATAAACAAAAATACTGAGATGGTGAAATCCAAACGATTAACTATTGTCAATATATAGATTTGTATGTTGTGGATATGTCTGTGGGGGTCTTGCCTAGGTACTCCATGGGATTCTACACAGTTGGTATTTTTCAATGCAATTTTGATTAGAATCTCAAATTTTGGGCTTTGTTTGGAGTTTCCTAGAGCTCCTGTTGAAACAAAATATTAATATACATTTTAGTACCCTCCCAAAGAAGTAGGGGAGAAGGATCATAATCAGAATATATAAAGCAATTAAGAGCCTCATTTCTTGCAAATAATTTGGCTCAATTCAATGATATTTTTTCCCATCCAAGTACTAACCAGGCCTAACTCTGCTTAGTGTCTGATATCAGATGAGATCAGGCACATTCAGAATAGTATGGCCATAGACTCAATGATATTTTCTAAGTACAGGATGTATGGCTTATGTATAGCCATTTCTATTTTTATCCTAGATAAAACATTGAAAGTAAAAATAGTCTAGATTTCACTTTTTGCACAGTTGTTTGTCCACAGGTCAGCATTTTTCCTGGGTGGGATGGTAGGAGTTGTCTGGACAGAATAGTTCCATTTTTGATAAGGGAGTTCTGCCTTTCCCTGGGATATACCCCACAGATAGGGCAGCCAGAAATCAAGTTCAGTGCTCCAAAATGCCAAGGCTTCCTTTGGAAAAAAAATCATTTCAGAGTCATGGTGTGAAGTGCAAAGTCGACTTTTTCCTGGAATTTTTGACTAGGCCTGTTGGTATGCATGAGACCCCTTCTGTTTCATTTGGTTTAAATCCCCCCTGCTTAACACTATTCTATTTACATAACCACTTCATTCTATTTATATAACCGCTGTTAACAAGCACCTCCCTCCAGGGCATTGGTTCAATCCCCACTGTTTCATGATATGTTTTTCCTCCACCCCCCCTCCTTGTCACACTCTGATTGTCACCAGTCACTTTTCTCTCCACCCTCTCTATGTCACACCCTGTTTCCACCCTACTTGTCAAGTATATATAAAGACAGCATTGTGAGTTTTAGAGTACTTTACCTTTAGTTTAGCTCAGCTCGGCTTAGATTGTGCTGCGTCCTGCATGAATAAAGAGATACTGCCTACAGCTCAACTATGAGTCCCTGGTGGTCTGTTACCTGCCCGTGAAGCCAGTCCGGCGAAAACAACATAACCCGTCAAAAACGACATATGGCGCCCGAACAGGGACTGAAATAAGCCCTGAAACATGGACCGGCATCAACGTGGGACCCTACCCACCCATCGTCCAGATAAGTAAACTTGGCTACCCATCCACCATGGGTTGTCTTTCTACTTATGAAGAGGTTTGCCAAAGCCTCTATTGTTTCATCATGAGACAGTTAGTCTGTCTCTGGAACATTTTACTCTGGGCCACATTTCGGTTCCCTGACCGGGAACTTTGGTTTCTTATAACCGGGATCATAGAGCTTGGGAGATGCACGGAGATTTCTCCTTGGACTTTCTGGATTCCCTCTCTCATGTTTCCCGAGGAAAAGGACTACATTTTGCTCCAGGCCATAATTTCGTTCTTTATGACCGTGATCGTAGACCTTGGGATATGCATGGGGATTTCCCCTGGAACTTTCTGGACTTCTTCTCGAATGTTTCCCATGGAGAAGGACTACTCTAATTTGAAGAGCATTCTCCAGTACCCTGGCAGTTCCCAAGTGTGGAGACACGTGGTTAGTTCTACTCTCCTGATTGGATTCTTTCTTCGTTGGGAAGACACTTTTAAAAATGGGTGCCTGAAGCAATCCAGCAAGAACAGTCAGAAACACCCTAAATGGAATTTTGAGGACCTTTTTGGACTAGGTCGCCCTCCGGGGATTCTTAATCCTACATGGTGAGATCTTGATAATCTGGTTCAAGTTGCGTTTCATAAGAGAATGATTTGAATGACTGAATTTTTGTTTGACATTGACTTAAAAAAAAATGCTGGACGCAGCCATGATTTCTAGAGACATCCAGAAACAATCCAAAAAATTGTTTTTTTCCTCCTTTGATTTCTCTTTTACGTCTTGACATGAATCTGAAACGTTTAATCCTGAAAACTGTATGAGTTATGGGTGGGGCAGATAGTGCAATGATTATGTTAATTATTCTCATGCTTGAGGCTTTTAACCGTGGTTCTTCTGTTTACCTTTCCACATATTATTGAGTTTAAACTGTTTAAACAACCTTAAAATCATACTAGAAACGACTTCCAATTATAATGGAGTTATCAATTATAGTAAACTTCTAATCTGCTACAAGTTTTGTTTGACAAGTAAGTGAATTTCAGCTGTCAAAGTCTTCACATGAAAAAGCATCTACTCAAATGAAATTCCTGGAAATCCATTTGGATCCTGTTCTCTGACATCGCCCCCGGAAACCAATGAGGTGACCTGGCACGACCTGAAGAAACAGATTCACAGACTCCAAAGATCACTCTCTACAGAAAAGCAAAATTCTGGTGGCCAACATTCCCCATCGAGACAGACGTGCAGCGTTTCATCCTCCGGCATTTTCTTCTGTGGTCAGCTACTTTGGACTGACACCTCCATCGGACTTACTGGTACACACAGCTGTGTTTCTCAAAGACTAACTTCAGCCAATTGCCTTGAAACTTTATAGACCATGTCCCCTCGCCTGCAGGCTCTGTCCCAGAGGCAGAAAACTCCCCCTCCTTATTAGGTTATGCCCACAGAGCCATGAAACGCCCTTTGAGGCAAGAGATGCCCCCAGAGGCATGAAGCGCTCCCAGAGGCAAGAAATGCCCTTTGAGGCAAGAGATGCCCCCAGAGGCATGAAGCATTCCCAGAGGCAAGAAATGCCCTTTCGCCTGCTAGGCCTTGCCCTTTGAGGCAAGAAAAGCTCCACTTGGCATCACACTGGTTATTGCTGCTCGCCTATTTTGTTTTCCATGTTATATGCCAGTTCTTTTGAAAACGCCTGTACGATATACGTTTCGGTTCACCCCATAATGGCCATTAGTTAAAAAGAAAGGGAGAATTGTTGGTATGCATGAGACCCCTTCTGTTTCATTTGGTTTAAATCCCCCCTGCTTAACACTATTCTATTTACATAACCACTTCATTCTATTTATATAACCGCTGTTAACAAGCACCTCCCTCCAGGGCATTGGTTCAATCCCCACTGTTTCATGATATGTTTTTCCTCCACCCCCCCTCCTTGTCACACTCTGATTGTCACCAGTCACTTTTCTCTCCACCCTCTCTATGTCACACCCTGTTTCCACCCTACTTGTCAAGTATATATAAAGACAGCATTGTGAGTTTTAGAGTACTTTACCTTTAGTTTAGCTCAGCTCGGCTTAGATTGTGCTGCGTCCTGCATGAATAAAGAGATACTGCCTACAGCTCAACTATGAGTCCCTGGTGGTCTGTTACCTGCCCGTGAAGCCAGCCCGGCGAAAACAACATAACCCGTCAAAAACGACATAGGCCTCACATCTGAGAACAAAAATCACCAAGTCCCCTGTGATTTAACTTCAGAAATCTGCCAGTCTGTAGGTACAGTTCCCCTTCCTCCGGTATCTGTGCTAAGAGGCACTGTTTCTGTAGAATGAATACCAGAGCCAGCCTCCTCCTGGCTTGTTTCTCCCTCCATCAAGTCTAATGTGGAGTAAGGATTAGACTTTCGTGGAGTGGCTGGTCCCCTTCCCACCTCCTCTCTTCTCCCTGTGGGGCATTCATCTTGTCTACTCCTCTTCCAAGTTTAAGGGTAACAGAACTGCCACAACTTCCTCTCCTAAAACAGAGAGTAACATGGTGTCTGTCCCCCTCTCTAGCTTAGTGCTCTGGCTGAGGACTGCAGGGTACATGATAGCTGAAGGGAGAAGTTAGAACTGTGTGGGAGCCCTGTGCTGCTGGCATCCTTATCCTCTGAGAAGACAAGAGTGTAGGCCTTTCTGTCTGACTGGATTACACAGAAGGTGACTTGTATCCTCCAAGATGGTGGCTGCCAGCTCAGGGAGGGAGTCCTATTTACAAGACAGCATGGGGTGGGAACAGAGGAGAGGTGAGAGGGGGATCAGCTTCAGACAGATCCTCTATTCTAGGGTACTTTTCAGAGGAAGCCTCCCCTATGGTCCTCTGAAGAACCAATGTGCTCTCTTCCTTCAGAGAAACCAGAGTTTTTTATGAGTGAGACAGAGACGAAAGCACCACTGCACCATTCATGATGTTCTGTTTGCTTTTCTTTTTAGGTTTCATGGGGACACCTTATTTTTTTATTTATACTATTTTTTATTTATTGTTTTACACTGCTAAGCTCTGGTTTATGGTGGTACTGGGGATTAAAGCTAGGACCCTTCCTGCCTCAGGCATGAAAGGCTTTTTGCATAACCATTGTGCTACCTCCCCAGCCCTGGGACACCCTATTAAAGCAATTTATTCTATCCTAGTTAAAATGTTACTGCTAATGTGGCTTGGGAGGTGGCTCAGCAAGCTGAAGGCATACTTTGCAAATTTGAGACTCCAAGGTCTCTGATAATGACTAGAGTGGTGCTCTGGTCTCTCTTATTAAATAATTAAATTAAGAAATAAAATGAAGGACTGGCAAAATAGCTTACCTGGATAGTGTGTTGTTTGCTATGTGTGTGATCTAGGTTTGAGCCTGTCCCCTAGCACATTGAAGGAAGCTTCAGTGCTGTGGTCTCTCTCTCATCTGTCTTTATCTAAAAAAAAAAATCACCACTGCAGTAGAATTTTTTTCTTTACTATTTAGACTTTGTTTTTTTCTGGTTTACACTTATATTTGTCTAGGCTCTCTCTTTTCCATGTTTTTGTGTCTGGGAGCAAAGTTACTAGCATCTGGTGGTATTATAACAGAAAATAATTGTATCTAAGTGAAATTATTAGATTAAGAATCTAAATGGATCATTAATCCTTTCTCAAGGCCAACGGCAGTGTTCAGTAGACAGAAATCTCGACCTCCATGATTAGGAACAGAGACCACTGTAGAATCTGGGTCAAACTTGATCTGGCTGCCTACATAGTCCTGGGTTTGAATGTCAGCACTTCCAACTAGTTTTTCCTTGGTCTGGGTGGTGGTTCAATTGATAGAGTGCACATATTACCATATATGAGGCCTTAGCTTCAATTCCCTGGTCCCCACCTGCAGTGAGGAAGTTTCATGAGTGGTGGATCAGTGCTGAAGGTGTCTCTACCACTCTTTCCTTGTCTTCAACTCTCTCTCTCTCTCTTTCTATATAGAGGTAAGAAAAAAATGTCTTCTGAGAGGAGGCACTGTGGGGAGGGAGGGAGGGAGGGAGGGAGAGGGGGGAGAGAGAGAGAGAAAGAAAAGAAGAAGAAGAAGAGGAGGAGGAGGAGAAGGAGGAGGAAGAGGAAGAGGAAGAAGAAGAGGGATATTGAGAAAAGAGAGCAAGCCCCAGGAACGTGGTGTTCTCTAGATATCAGGGCTGTAAAACTATGGTAGAAAAGGAAGAAAAATTTACTTAGGAAGGAAACCTCTAGCAATTGAGAAATAACCTGAAAGAGCTTGAATGGAGTTCATCTATATTTAAAGTGTTTCATCCAGATCTACTGGATAATTTTTTTAAAAGTGTATACAAAGCAGATGAGAGTTTTTAAGCTGGAGAGTTGATTTCTTTTAAAGATAGGAACAGTGAAATTGAATCCAATACTAGTGTGTGTGTGTGCACATACACACATGTGGGAAGCGAATGCATTCTATCATTGTATGCATGACCTATTGTTTCAAATTTTATTCTGGATTTTATTTTGCATAGCCCTTTTTAAGAACTTAAAAATGCCTGCTGGGAAAAATTTGTACTATGCTAAAATATTTGTTGTGAAAAGCTCTCAAAAGGATGCTGCAAAAGAAATTAGAATGGCTCAAGTCTGTAAGTGAAATTAATAGAGATAAATAAATAGGTAAATAGAGATACTGCTTCTTTTCCTCTTGAGTTATTAGTTCCTATTGGAATTTCCCTTTCCTTTGCTGCTTTCTCACTAATTTATTTGAGGCTGAGGGCAGACACCTGGATTTGTGAGGTTTACCTAATGCCATGGTGATAGGGATCAATAGTTTGCACTAAGAAATAGTAAAATGCATCATCTCTATTGAACAAGCGATATTTCTAAAAAATATTTTGCTAAGCATAGGATGGAAATTCTAGATCTACTGTCAGGAAACAAACATTAGAGAGTTAATCCATCTGCCTCGTGACACGTTTGGCATTTCTCTCAGTCAAACTTTATCTGTCATTCCGTTGAAAGGAAACAGGTGCTTCAAAAGGATGCTCATTTTTAAACTGTCTTTTCTGGAGGAGGAAGAATTCTGCTTGGCAGCAGTGTGTTTTGCTGTATCATTCCCTTTTTATTATGAAGTTGAGGACAAAAATCTACAGAGATAAAAATAAACCCAAACCGATTTTTAGATGCAAAAACATGCCAGAAAACTAAGTGGCTAAATAATACTTTATGTGGCAGGTGCCATGGTGCTAAGGGAAGCTCCTATGCTGTGGTCCCTCCCTCCCTATTTCTGTTTGTCTGAATGAATAAGTGTCCTGGGAGTGATGAAATTGAACAAGCATGAGGCTCCTGCACCACAAAGAATAAATAATTAAAAATAAATATAAAAGAACCTACAGAAATGTGGAGAATGTATTTAAAAATATTTTAAGTTAAATTACTGTTAGAGATTATTATCCTTGTATTCCTGGTCCAACACATCCAACTTTTATAAGCTAAACATATTATAATGCATATTAAGTACTGCATATGATTAGTAATTAGGTCTGTAGTAGTTTGGGAACCATTAGAAAGTTATAATTTTATAAATTCTCCATATAGAATACAGAAAGAAATGGATTATTTAGAGTAAGTACTTAGCTTGATAATGACCATATAAGCTTTTTCTCCATTCTAATGTACAGTGCAGATGCTATTATTATTACTGTTAATCTTGCTAACTGCATGGAGAGGAAGTCAAAATAGGGGAAACTAAAATTCCCAGAAAAATGTCTCCTAGTCCTTAGAATGATCTAATTACCTGCATATACAATGTTAGGGAGGAATAGATGAAAGTTGGTCATGTAGAAGAATGATTCAGTTTGATCCTATAAATTTTCAGAATAGCAGAATAAATATTTTGGTTAAGGGGGCTAGTTGGTGACGCACTCCGTTAAGCTCACATATTACCATGCTCAAAAGCCCGGTTCAAGCCTCCATTCCCTAGCTGCAGGCCGATGCTTGATGAGTGGCGAAGCAGGTCTGCAAGTGTCTGTCTTTCTCTTTCCCTATCTCCCCCTCCTCTCTCCGTTTCTCTCTATCCTATCCAGTAAAGTAGAAAGAAAAAAAAAAAAGGAAAAATGGCTGCCAGGAGTGTGGATTCATAGTGCAGACACTGAATTTTATTGTACTGGTGGCAATTAAGAAAACAATTTTTTTTCATCAATATACTTTATTAAAATAATTTGTAAAATATAAATATTAAGTGATATCTACAGGCTGATGAAATAGCTCACTTGGATAGTGCTACTTTGCCATGTGTGTGACCCAGGTTTGAACCTGACCCCCAGCACATTGAAGGAAGCCTCAGTACTGTGGTATCTCTCCTCTCTCTTTATCTCTCTCTTAAAAACATGATAACTATATAACATCCTGTGCTCATGAGAAAATTCCCTTTCAGTTTCAGAATAAGTTCAGCAATTTTACTTTGTTCTGGATGGATGACCCTTTATTAAAGCCTGGGTGGGACTTTGGGACCATATTGAATTGTTTCCCTTTTTGAAAAACATTTTGTCTCTCCATGTTAAGAGTTTTTTCCCCAAGTCAGCCTGTTAAAATATTTCTTTCATATTTTAGTTAGAAACATTTCCAGCACTTGAAAAGCAAATACAGTATGTTTACGGCATGCAGGAATCTGCTAGCTTTTTGCTTGTTACCCACTGATTTTAAAACTACATAATTTGTAACATCCCTAAATAGCTGAGATTGCAGAAAGTCAAATCATCTTATCTGAAAAATGTAACGTTATTGTTATAACAGGGTCTTTATTTTATTCCTCTATATAAATCAGAGTAGGGTAGGTGTCATAACAAACCATTCCAAAAATCTCAGTGACTTACTACAATGAGAGGCTATTTCTGTCTTGTCACATTCAAGGTAAAGCGCGTGTAGGTAACTGTACTCTACTCAGTTGTCAGAGATCCAACCAGCTCTTTTCCAGCATATAATAAGATTATTTGAACCACATTTGACTGGCCAAAATTCAGTGACATGGCCACTCCTAACTGTAATCTATCTATATACTCAAGAGGAAAGGAAATGCTGTTTTGTGAATGCATAGAAGTCTGTGTCTCCTTAAATACTGGAATAATATGCAAGCCAAAGCCCACAGTCTCCCAGATTATTTACTTAAAAAGGAAGTCATCATTAAAATCAGAAATATTACATGGTGAACACTTTGTTTTGAGGTATACACTGTAGATACCTGTGCATCTCAAACTGAGTTTCAAGACTGTCAGGTGTTACAGTGTGGCCTCTTTGACACACTCTCATATACCATCCTGTAACACGTTATTGGACCTGGGGTCCCCCCACCTCTGAAAGTCCTCAGGATGGATCCATGAATTTATATGCAAACATTCATCTTCTAGATGGCTCACTTACTGAGGAAAAGGAATGTGATATAAAGCATTTTGCTATCCTTTGCTAATGATAGGATTCTAAGCATGGAGCTTTTTTTTGAGTCTGCTTAGGAGGACTTATACCAGGGATCAGGGAGATATCAGAGTGGTTGTGCACTACACTTTCATGTCTGATATGTCTGATGCCTAGAGATTCCAGGTTCATTCCGCACCACTACAAGCCAGAGATAAGATGAGCAGTGCTCTGATCTCTCTCTCTGTGTCTGTCTCTCTCCCTGTCTCTGTTTCTCTCTCTCTCTCCCTCCATACCTCTTTAAAATAAAATTAATAGTTTTTATTTTTTACATTTTATTAATGACTTAATATTAACAAAATTATATGATAACAGGGGTATAATTCTGCACTGTTCCCGCCACCAGAGTTCTTTATCCCGATTCCCTTCATTGAAAGGAAGCTACAGTAGTTCTCCCAAGGTCACAGATATGGGTTGACTATTATTCTATAACTCTCTCTCTCTCTCTATATATATATATATGTACATATATATATATATGTACATATATGTACATATATATATAGAGAGAGTTATAGAATAATAATATATACATATATATGTATATACATGTATATATGTATATATGTACATATATATATGTATATATGTATATACATATGTATATGTACATATATATGTATATACATTTACCCCCATGGTCCCATCTCCTCTTCATTTCTAAGTCACACCTATAGCTGTTACTACTTCCAAATGTTCTTCTCTTTTTCCTCTTCTCTCTCTGGGTCTTCGTGGAGTTGGAGTTCAGATCCTTCTGGTCATCTTCCCCCTATATTTTTCTTCTATGGGAGTATGGATGGAAATTCTTTATGAGGTGCTTCAGATGGGAGTTCTGGCTTTTGTAATGGCTTCTCTGATGGACATCAGCATTGGCAGGTTGATTTATACCTCCAGTCTGTTTCTGTCTTTCCTTAGTGGGGTAAAGTTCTGGAGAGGTGAGGTTCCAGGATACATTGGGGAGGCTATCTGCCCAGGGAAGTCAGGATAGACTCATGATAGCATCTGAAACTTGATGGCTGAAAAGCAGTAAGATATAAAACAGGACAATGTAACCAGTACCACCTCTGCACGTTTCACTTTGGACTTCAGCTTCATTACTCTAGTGAGACCTTTCCTAGCTCATAGGACTCCTTAATTCCATCTTTTGGTGGTGTACTTCTTAACAAAAGCTTAAAACCTAGATATAAACCAGGGCCCGTGAGATAGGTCTTATGTATACATGTATCCACAAGTTGGGGGGGAAATACATACCTTAAAGCAAAAGTGCACAGTAGTTTGCAGAGAGTCACTAAATGAAGCAAGCAAGTAGAAATACCCCAAAAGACACCGTAAAGTACTTAATGAAATAGTTTCTACTTAGACATAGATACCCTCCTCCCCTACCTCCTATTACACGTCCCTTGATCACTCCAAAGCTAATCTTATCAGATAAAGGAAGAACTATAAAAGCTGAATAAGGGCAAGAGACTGGCATACTTTAATGATAACTCTTTAGACACTACCAGGCCACCCCATTACCTGGAACCTTAGTCAGGGAATCCTGAGATTCCCACACAGACATGATGAGCCTAGACCTCTAACAGATCCCTCTCTCCACTGTCACTTGTCATCTCCATCAGGAACAATATAATGGACACCTTTGTGGACCCCCATAGGACCTTGCCCTCAATGTGGATCAACAATGGTAGGGAATGTTCCATAATCTGAAGGGAGGTTGGACAACATACTCTACCTACTACCCAAGGAAGATGGGTCCTGAAATTAGTGCAGCCTGGAATATTCCTAGCCTTGACCACAGAATGTGAGCTCAGACCTGCAGGCATGCAGAGGTTACATAGGCTCCTGTGCTGAACAAGAGCCCCAGATCAAACCAATGGGGTTTATAGTTAACAATATTTATACACTTTTTCCATATTTTGGAGCTATTCTCTTCCCTGATCCAGCTTTCTAACCCTTTTCCCAACTATAACACTATCTCCCCAGTCAATATGGGTTCACCTGCATATTAGACGTCAGGCTCAGGCAAAAACTAGTAAAATCATTGGCCCCTAGGAATATACCTAAAATAGACCTACTAGCTTTTTCCAAAATGGAGACTCCAATACTTCATCTTCAATATTCTTGCCTTTTAGGTTCATGATTAGTCAACAATTTGTTCTGCTTTATATCTTAACTCTTTTTCAGCCACCAGGTTCCAGATGCTACTTTGATGCCAACCTGACTTCCCTGGGCAGATGACCCCACCAATGTGTCCTGGAGCCTCTCCTCCCCAGATCTCTGCCCCACTAAGTAAAGAGATAGACAGGGTGGGAGTATGGATCAACCTGTCAATGCCTATGTTCAGTGGGGAAGCAATTATAGAAGCCAGACCCTACACCTTCTGCACCCAATAATTATCCTGGATCCATGTTCCCAGAGGGATAAAGACTAGGAAAGCTTTCAAGGGAGGGGATGGGATACAGAGTTCTGGTGGTAGGAATTGTGTGGAAATTTGCCCATCTTATTCTATAGTCTTGTTAATATTTCCATTTTATAAATACAAATTATATATATAAGTATAAAGTAGGACAAAATGATTAGTGAACAGGAACCAAAAGGTAGGAATAGAACAGATAAGAAAAGGGTGGAAAGAAGTGAGGAAGTCTATTGTAGGTATGTTCCTTAGGTGCCTATGGCTTGTAGTTTTTGCTTGAGCTTGATAGCTAACATGGAGTTAGACAAAAATATTTGTCTGAGAAGTTGTAGTCAGAGTAGAGAAAGGGGCTAAAAAGTTGGATTTGGGCAGAGAGTAACTCACAATCTTGAAAAAAAGTTATGAATAAAAATAAATGTTTACCTCATACACCTGGCCTAGGGTGTATATATATGTATATATTTGTATTTAGCACAGGATTCTGTGTAATATCTAAGTCCCTATCTGTCTGAGTTCATAGTTCATGGCCATATTTGGGATCATTCTAGGATGCACTCATTTCAGGACCAGTCTTCCTTGAGTGGCAGGGAAGGATGAACCAGCCTCCTTTCAGAGAATGTGGGAATTTCCTACCTTTGCTACTTTATAATGAGGACAAGTTCCTGGAGTGACCCACAGGAGGGTTTATGCTGATGTTCCTGATGGATATGACCAGCGATGGTGGAACGAGGGACCTATTAGAGGGCTAGGCCATCATATCTTTGTTGGAATCCAAGGATTCCCTAACTAGGCCCCCAATATTAGGTTTATGGGTTCTGCCTTCTTTGGGCCTTTCTGTCAGATTGCCAAGCTTATTTGATCTAAGTTTTATTGGTTATAGTATTTGTGATGCTCTCTAGGCCCTTATACTAGGATTCCAGGCTTATTAGGTCTGAGTATAATCATGGAGGGTTATTAAGTACTTTTGCTTTGAGTTATATAATTGCTTCTTGCTTATGGATACATGTCCACCTGTTCCCAGTACCCTAAACCCTAGCCTATATCTAGTATCTGTAACTTTATTAGTTAATATCACATCTAAAAACAGAACTAGGTAGTCTCATATGTTAGGAGAGATCTTACCAGATAGAGGAGATAGGCAGCTGACATCTCAGGCTTAGTGTCTCTGGTGACAATCTGCAGTACCAAGTCAGTAGCAACGTAACATGGCATGGAAGCACTGGTGGCATTGCTAAAAGAGATAACAACACTAATTTGAAGGGATATATGTACCCCCATGTTCATAGCTGCATTATTCACAATAGCCAAAATATGGAAAAAAATGAAATTCCCTTCAAAAGAGGACTGGATAAAAAAGTTATGGGAAAATATACTCAGTGCGGTACTACTCAGCAATACAAAACATGATATTGTGTCCTTTGAGATAAAATGAATGGAATTGGAGAAAATTACACTTAGTGAAGTAAGTAAGGAGGTAAAGGACAACTTTAGGATGGTTTCACTGATGTGTAATTTAGAGAATTGAACATATGAACTTGAACAAACAAACAAACAAAAAAAGTCAACCCATATCCAGACTGTGGAAAACTTTAGTGGTTACCTAGGAGGGTTGGGGTGTGTGTGTGTGGGGGGACACAGACCTCTGGTGGTGGGAAAGGTGTGAAACTATAATCCTATTAATTTATAATTTCATAGATATCTATTAATTTAACCTATCAAGGTGAGAATAAATTTAATACTTAAAGTTCTTTAACTGCCTAGATCATAGTTCTGAATATAGGTATTTTCTTTAGCCCAGGTATTTAATGTTCCAGATGATCAAATTCTGGCACTGGGATTAAATTGTTCAAGGAGCTCTAAAAATATATTTGTATATATAGCTTTTAAAATATCTAAGTTACTTACAA